>NC_137454.1:55348622-55512448 GCF_964235325.1 Thermobia domestica | reverse complement strand
AAAGAATATCACTGTGTTATAACCCATTTACATATAGATATCTTTTCACTACAGTATTCTAATGTCTTATATTGATACCTTTACTTACTTCTAAGATGCTTGTTCACCGTATAGTAGACATTATGCCATCATTATGGTTTCCAACTTAGAATCATTTATTGTAGGAACATAAAATACGTATAAATAACCTTATATGAAGCATTCGTATTCTTCCTCTATCTTATATAGAATACAGATACTTCGTATGATATCAATATTTCTTTCGAGAAATAAAACATATTATTATAAATTGTAACGCTTTATTGTATTTATATAGTCTACAATATTGTATTTTGCAATATTGGCATATTGATATACATATATAGATATATTTAAATAAGATATTTACTATACTTAGAATATTCTTAATAACTTATTGACATATTTACATTATATATACGTACAAGTACCAACAGATAGCAAAACTTATGGACATATTTGATGATATTATGACATCATGATACCTTTAGACAGTTTACTATTTACATATATACAGAATACCATTCATTTCACGCACTTAATACTTTGATAACCATATGGCAATGTTCTATAGTCAGTAATACTGTTATGATTTAATCGTCGTCTTTTATTTTGAACTTTCTGATGTGTTTTAGTTTCAGACTTGGACACGATGACAAACCCAGGCTTACGAACAATTCTTCCTGGATTGTGTAACTGTTTTTTGTCAGCTTTATCCCGAACTAGTTGATAAAAATGATCAAAGTTAATTTCTTGTCGTGTACGATGATTTAAAGTTATTCCTCTAATTTTAAATACATAATCTACTTTCCCTGTTTGAACTTCTTTCATTCTATAGGCATAATTTTTTGGCCCTAAGCCTATAAATGCATCAATTTCCCACCCATCAGGAACTTCATTAGTTAACTAACCTAAATAAGAACCCAAAGAAAGTGGAGGCTTTTCATTACGTTGCTGCACAAACATAATACTATCAGTGTCGCAGTACAATACACGCTCAGGATCTATAGCTGTTAGTAACTCATAAAGTTTTAGACGTGCCCAAGAGGTGATGAAGGCTGCAAGGACAACATTGGAAAATTTCCATGGCTTGTTTTTGTTTTCAATGTTCTTATATGATACAATGAGATGTCGCTCTCCAATAGGCAATACAGTTTGTACCTCATATTGGGGTGCCCATAGATAACTTAAAAATTTTTCTGGAGTATCTACAATTACAGATTGAGATAAATCTGTTCGCTGTCCCCATTTCCCATACAACGAATTGAGAAATATTTTGGAAATATATCTTAGACCAGGATTTGATTGAATGTTATTTTCCGTTAACTGAATGCATTCATGTTCATAATAGTCTGCAATATATTTTTCTTGATCTTGTTTAGTTTTGCACCAGCTAGGAAACCCTGAAGACTCCTGTTTCATTTTTAAGAAGGAATTGACATAATCTTTAAACAGATTATTTTCTGAATCGGATAATTTGAATTCCCAAATTTCGATAATTTGTAGAATTTTGTATCCGAGATCTAAAGCCACATGAAGTTCAGGAGTACAGTATGTACCAGTAAGGACACGCTCGGCATCATTATGGATGCAATTGTTGTCACTTTGTTCCATACACGTTCGACATAACCCAAACAAAAGGCGATCATTACATGTATATGGTAAAATTGGAAAATATAAGTCTTTGGGAGGTAAGATACTACATTTCACTAATCCATGAATACTTTGCACTTGTGGAAAGTCAGGCCCCTTGTATATTATAGGTTTTCCTATAGGCAATGGCTTACGTGCCATCACCCAGGGGTAAAGACTGGTAACATCATAATATGACACAGACTCTTCACTGGTACACTCATATAAGGCATTAAAACATTCTGTACGTCCCCCATGAAAACTATCTTTAGGTACCAGATGGTCGACAAGATCATGACACTGTGTTTGAATAAACTGTTGTAATTTTTTATCATTTTTTACCATATGATCCCATTCACATTCCCACATTTCAATGACATTAAGATTTAATTTTTTAAGAAATGCTATTTTTGTGGTGGTGTTTTCATACCGATCTTGTAGTGATGTACCTTGGTTAGAGGTAGAATCTAGCGACACATGTCGTAGTGTAGGATAACAGTTTAAACATCCGTGATAGTAACATCCATGAAATTCGTAAACTGTATTTGTTTTAGTTTCAAATCCATCAACCTTATACCTCCCAAATCGTTTTTCCAAACCATTTCCAGAATGAAGAATTTTATTACCAGTAGTACGTTCTAAGTATCGCAGCCAGTACATTGCCTTCAGACTTTGACGATCACGATGGTCAAACCCATAAGGTGGAATAATTGGAATAATTTCTTTGGGTAAATATAAGGTACGATATGTTAGTATTGCCAAACTAGCAATAGTTGATGAGACGATAAAACATTGGATACCATTTGTTTTGTCTTCAATTAAGTTTGAAAATTTAATGACAGCCTCTGCTAAAATTTTAACATCATTCCGACAATATTCAATCATTTCCTTTTGGAGATTATATTCCTCATTACTTGCAACACGTTCTTTGTACCATATGATAAGTTGCTCTCGATCTTCAGTGCTCCTTGAATCAGGATCAAAATATTTTAGATCAGGAATTTTACCTATGTAATTTTGGTTCTCTAATGTATTAAACAAGTATGGGAAATCTCCCTTTCGTAAATTTGCAGAAAGACCTAACGTCTTAGGTAATTTAGATAATTTAACTCCCATATACAAATATGTGTCACGGAAGTAAATTTTTTGTCCTAAACGCATTTCAATAATTTTTTGCCCTGACATTATTACTTCCGGTGTAAAATGATGGTTTATGATCAAAGTTTTAGCACAGAATTGCATATCATAATTACTGCCATTATGGGAAAGCACAATGATTTTTTTAAACATTGGTCGAGTTATTAATACATGATTAACAAATTCTTCAATGTTGTGAAAATCAAACGAACGGAATCCATTTTTATCGCCGCATACAAAGCATGTATCATCAAGCTTCATGTCCTTACACTTGTAACAAGCATGAATACAATTTACAAAATTTACATGATGTTCTTGTTCTCCTTGTTCATTTTTAGGAAGCAACATTGTTTCTACATCAAATATAATGTACAAAAAGGTATCTATATGTTGCATCATAGCCGTTTGAACAAAACAAATATGGTCATCGCTTACATATGTGTAACATGTTTTACAATAACGTTCACCACAATCATGTTCAGACTTGCGTGAACGCATGTCAATTATAGTACCACAATGGACACAAATTTTCTTTGTTTCGCATATACTTTTTCCGGAAACATTTATTGCTTTATGATTAGCAAAACATTCTTCTGAAGAAAACAGTCTATGGCAATCAAGGCATTCAACTTTAATATTATTATTATTATTAGAAATATTATGATACTTTTCGCACATTGGACATTTGAAGTTACACTTATGATTTTGTGTATGATGATAACCTTTTAAACAATACTGACAATATTTCCGTTTGTTTAATAGTGTTGTAATGTTGGTAATTAATTCGTAGTGTCCTTCACTGTACAAAATGAAAATTTTCTTTGATGCATGTATTCCAGGATAAATTACATTATAGTTTCGAGTTAATCCGTTCTTTTCGTAAACAACAATTTGATAATGAGGCGCTAGCTTATTTTGAAACTTTTTTACATCATCAATAGTACATCCATCATGGATTTCAATGTCAACTTTAGCATTGACACACAATTGTTTTGCTTGTTTCATCAAACGTTCAGAATGATTTTTCAATTGATATACATAGTTATAACGATGATCAGCTTTACCCATTCCAAGAATAATACTTTTAGGAAGACAATACACATCCTTTTCTACAGGAATAGTACATTGTTCCATGTGTGTTACAAGATCAACAAATTTTGATGAACCCCTTGTTCGTCCCCTATCTTTACGTGAATCAACAATATGAATTTTGAAATTTACTTTATCACCTAATAAATAATTTTCATTACTATTTAAAACATTTTCAATTTTACGAAATAGAATGTCGGAGCTTAAATCCGACTTTTGACGCCACGAAATGTATATTGGTTTATTAATGGTAGAAGCAGAACTTTCTATTGTTATACCAACATACATATCATCATCGGCATCATTTAATACATGATCCTTTACAAATTCAAATAACAACTGAATATATTTTTCAGGATCATCTATTCCGCTAGTTTGCATACGTTCAATTGTAACTTCCTTTCCTGTAAGTCCAAAATAACTATATTGTTTGATTTTACTATTAACAATACGAAAATATTCATTTGTTTTACCACTCGCATACATGGTAGGTTGTGATACATTATTAGTATTAGGACTTGGAAAGTTTATAAAATTTTCCATGAAAACGCTAAAATCATTTGTAGTTAAACTATTAGCTTTTCCTTCAGACACAAGTT
Organism: Thermobia domestica; assembly: GCF_964235325.1. Lineage (NCBI taxonomy): Eukaryota > Metazoa > Arthropoda > Insecta > Zygentoma > Lepismatidae > Thermobia > Thermobia domestica. The sequence continues at coordinate 55,507,973 of NC_137454.1, read as the reverse complement.
CCATAAACTTCTCACGAGCTAAATTCTTTATATTATCTTGACGAAAGAAGCCTACATGATATAAATCAATAATATCTTTTGCAGACTTACATTTTTTCAAAACAACATGAGGATCACAACCAAAATGCATAAACAACGCTTGCAATAACTTGGAATAAGCTTCATTGCTTACCCTTGCACCCGTAGCATGACATTGTGTTATCACTTCCCATGTAAATAAAACTTCGTTTGGATTTTCATATCCACGTGCTTGTTGTGCTGACAACATGGTACAGATGACAGACTGTCCTTCCATTGTATGATTGACACACTAAATATGTAATTGCAATTTGAATTATTTTGTCTTATACAGTAAATATTTTATACAATGATGTACACAGAACTTTGATATTTCTTTCACAGTTTTTTTTTAAATGACAAGGTTTCGTAAGTAGACTTTTATGATATGATTCACAATGTGTTGACCAAAGATACACTTTTTAAGAATTTTACACTTACCACTAAGTATAATAATAAAACTTTCCCGAACTTGTTTCAGTTCACAACAGATTTAGTTGTAAGTTTACCGACACTACACTTAAAAGCTTGTCGGGAATTGCACTAACACTTGCCGTTAACTACAATGATAAAACTTCCCGTAACTTTTTTCAGTTTAGTATCGATGCACTACCACTTGTCACTCACTAAGTATATTTTAGTTCACCGACGATATACTTTTAAGTTTTTCGGTTAATCCTTTAGCACTTTCCGATAATTGTAATTTACAAAGTGCCGTAATAAAATTGTTTTAGACTAATTACAGTACGCAAAGTACAAACACGAAGTGTGTTTACTTTTTATTGATTGTTTATTATCAACACTAATAAATGGAAATTCCAAGAACTCCACACGAAAATTCCCGAAGATTCCCGAAGGTTCCCGAAGATTCCCGAAGTTTTCCGAACATTGCCGAACCTAACCGAAGATGAACATAAGAGTTTATCCACAATTCATGTACATGTTGGTTAATGTACCACACGAATGGTTCCGAAAATTGCCGAACTTAACCGAAGATGAACATAAGAATGTATGAACAATTCCTGTACACGTTTAGTAAATGTAAATTGCAAAAGTTTTGTAACTTTAAGATATATTTCAAAGTTTATTATTAGATGTAACTTTATAACAAAATTGGTATTTAAAATAAATGATTTAACAACAAAGAGTATACCAATAATTGGCTTTACTTTAACAGTAGTAATTCTATAGTGCGCGGCGCGGCTTGCTGCGCTGGATTTATACTTTCAAAATTTATCTCGTACCCAAACGCATTTTGTTTTGTAATCTCGTACCCAAACGCAGTTAGCTTTGTAATCTCGTACACAGGTGCTTTAATATATTTTAAATTAGTAATACTGATATTACACAATATGATGTAATTTGTAAATGCACTATTAAAGTTTGCAACACTTGAAATAATTATAACTACTTGTTTGTATGCTTTTCCAATGTGTTATCGGTCTAAAAAATTCCTTTGTTAGTAATGCTAGGAATTTTTTTGTCTGCGTTGCTACAGGTGTTTAAACTGGTTTAAACCGGTTTAAACTAGTTTATTGTTTTTTGTTATACAATTATTCAGTTCTGCAGGAACTTTGTTGTTAATTTTTTTATTTGTTTGCTTCATTAGAAGCTCAGAGGAATTACATTTCGAAAATATTAAAATTATCAAAACATAAACTTGAACATAAGAAAGTTATTTTTAACACATCACAACACGATTAAACTTAAAATTTATTACATGAAACTTTTTGATTGTTAAATGGACAAGTAAAATTTAAGTCAGTGTTGCAATTGAATACACAAACTAAAAGTAAAAGAACAAGTTACCAAAAGTAAAGTGTAGAAACATAACTTAAAACACAATGTTGCAATCTAAATTGCAAAAGAAAATTAAAAATACAACTTACAAACAAAATGTACAAACCGAAAATAAAAAGTGCAGAAACAAAATTTAAAAAAACAATGTTGCAATCTAACATACAAAACGGAAAATAAAAATATAAAAGCAAAACTTAAAACACAATGTTGCAATTAAAAATGCAAAGCTAAAAAATACAGAACCAAAACTTAAAACAGTGTTGCAATCAAAAATACAAGAGCAAAAGTTTAAAATACAATGTTGCAATCCAAATTGCAAAAGAAAAAATTAAAAGTACAAGTTTAAAAATTGAAACATTCAAAGCTAAAAATACAAAATCAAAACACAATGTTGCAATCCAAATTGCAAAAGAATATTAAAAGTAGAACTTTAAAACACACTGTTACATTACAAATTCGAAACAAAATAAAAATTACAAGTTAAGAAATAAAAATGCAAACTGAAAACTAAAAATGCAGAAGCATAAAATTTTAAATAACACAATGTTGCAATCTAAAATACAAAAGGGAATTAAAAGTACAACTTTAAAACATATTGTTACATTACAAATTCGAAACAAAATAAAAATTACAAGTTAAAAAATAAAAATGCAAACTGAAAACTAAAAATGCAGAAGCATAAAATTTTAAAGAACACAATGTTGCAATCTAAAATACAAAAGGAAATTAAAAGTACAACATTAAAACACAATGTTACATTACAAAATCCGAAACAACATTAAATTTACAAGTTAAGAAATAGAATTGGAACTGAAAATAAAAAATACCAAAAGAAAATTCAAAACAACGTTGCAATCCAAATTGCAAAGAAAAAATAAAAAATACAAACATGAGACATACGTACATTACCTAGTAGTATACGGACCTTATTTCCCCAAAATGTGTTGCAAACTCATGTCATTAAAATAATGACGGTAAAAGTTCAGCTCCGTATACTACTAGGTAATGTACGTATGTCTCATGTTTGTATTTTTTATTTTTTCTTTGCAATTTGGATTGCAACGTTGTTTTGAATTTTCTTTTGGTATTTTTTATTTTCAGTTCCAATTCTATTTCTTAACTTGTAAATTTAATGTTGTTTCGGATTTTGTAATGTAACATTGTGTTTTAATGTTGTACTTTTAATTTCCTTTTGTATTTTAGATTGCAACATTGTGTTCTTTAAAATTTTATGCTTCTGCATTTTTAGTTTTCAGTTTGCATTTTTATTTTTTAACTTGTAATTTTTATTTTGTTTCGAATTTGTAATGTAACAATATGTTTTAAAGTTGTACTTTTAATTCCCTTTTGTATTTTAGATTGCAACATTGTGTTGTTTAAAATTTTATGCTTCTGCATTTTTAGTTTTCAGTTTGCATTTTTATTTCTTAACTTGTAATTTTTATTTTGTTTCGAATTTGTAATGTAACAGTGTGTTTTAAAGTTGTACTTTTAATATTCTTTTGCAATTTGGATTGCAACATTGTGTTTTGATTTTGTATTTTTAGCTTTGAATGTTTCAATTTTTAAACTTGTACTTTTAATTTTTTCTTTTGCAATTTGGATTGCAACATTGTATTTTAAACTTTTGCTCTTGTATTTTTGATTGCAACACTGTTTTAAATTTTGGTTCTGTATTTTTTAGCTTTGCATTTTTAATTGCAACATTGTGTTTTAAGTTTTGCTTTTATATTTTTATTTTCCGTTTTGTATGTTAGATTGCAACATTGTTTTTTTAAATTTTGTTTCTGCACTTTTTATTTTCGGTTTGTACATTTTGTTTGTAAGTTGTATTTTTAATTTTCTTTTGCAATTTAGATTGCAACATTGTGTTTTAAGTTATGTTTCTACACTTTACTTTTGGTAACTTGTTCTTTTACTTTTAGTTTGTGTATTCAATTGCAACACTGACTTAAATTTTACTTGTCCATTTAACAATCAAAAAGTTTCATGTAATAAATTTTAAGTTTAATCGTGTTGTGATGTGTTAAAAATAACTTTCTTATGTTCAAGTTTATGTTTTGATAATTTTAATATTTTCGAAATGTAATTCCTCTGAGCTTCTAATGAAGCAAACAAATAAAAAAATTAACAACAAAGTTCCTGCAGAACTGAATAATTGTATAACAAAAAACAATAAACTAGTTTAAACCGGTTTAAACCAGTTTAAACACCTGTAGCAACGCAGACAAAAAAATTCCTAGCATTACTAACAAAGGAATTTTTTAGACCGATAACACATTGGAAAAGCATACAAACAAGTAGTTATAATTATTTCAAGTGTTGCAAACTTTAATAGTGCATTTACAAATTACATCATATTGTGTAATATCAGTATTACTAATTTAAAATATATTAAAGCACCTGTGTACGAGATTACAAAGCTAACTGCGGTGGGTAGGAGATTACAAAACAAAATGCGTTTGGGTACGAGATTAAATTTTGAAAGTATAAATCCAGCGCAGCAAGCCGCGCCGCGCACTATAGAATTACTACTGTTAAAGTAAAGCCAATTATTGGTATACTCTTTGTTGTTAAATCATTTATTTTAAATACCAATTTTGTTATAAAGTTACATCTAATAATAAACTTTGAAATATATCTTAAAGTTACAAAACTTTTGCAATTTACATTTACTAAACGTGTACAGGAATTGTTCATACATTCTTATGTTCATCTTCGGTTAAGTTCGGCAATTTTCGGAACCATTCGTGTGGTACATTAACCAACATGTACATGAATTGTGGATAAACTCTTATGTTCATCTTCGGTTAGGTTCGGCAATGTTCGGAAAACTTCGGGAATCTTCGGGAACCTTCGGGAATCTTCGGGAATTTTCGTGTGGAGTTCTTGGAATTTCCATTTATTAGTGTTGATAATAAACAATCAATAAAAAGTAAACACACTTCGTGTTTGTACTTTGCGTACTGTAATTAGTCTAAAACAATTTTATTACGGCACTTTGTAAATTACAATTATCGGAAAGTGCTAAAGGATTAACCGAAAAACTTAAAAGTATATCGTCGGTGAACTAAAATATACTTAGTGAGTGACAAGTGGTAGTGCATCGATACTAAACTGAAAAAAGTTACGGGAAGTTTTATCATTGTAGTTAACGGCAAGTGTTAGTGCAATTCCCGACAAGCTTTTAAGTGTAGTGTCGGTAAACTTACAACTAAATCTGTTGTGAACTGAAACAAGTTCGGGAAAGTTTTATTATTATACTTAGTGGTAAGTGTAAAATTCTTAAAAAGTGTATCTTTGGTCAACACATTGTGAATCATATCATAAAAGTCTACTTACGAAACCTTGTCATTTAAAAAAAAACTGTGAAAGAAATATCAAAGTTCTGTGTACATCATTGTATAAAATATTTACTGTATAAGACAAAATAATTCAAATTGCAATTACATATTTAGTGTGTCAATCATACAATGGAAGGACAGTCTGTCATCTGTACCATGTTGTCAGCACAACAAGCACGTGGATATGAAAATCCAAACGAAGTTTTATTTACATGGGAAGTGATAACACAATGTCATGCTACGGGTGCAAGGGTAAGCAATGAAGCTTATTCCAAGTTATTGCAAGCGTTGTTTATGCATTTTGGTTGTGATCCTCATGTTGTTTTGAAAAAATGTAAGTCTGCAAAAGATATTATTGATTTATATCATGTAGGCTTCTTTCGTCAAGATAATATAAAGAATTTAGCTCGTGAGAAGTTTATGGAACTTGTGTCTGAAGGAAAAGCTAATAGTTTAACTACAAATGATTTTAGCGTTTTCATGGAAAATTTTATAAACTTTCCAAGTCCTAATACTAATAATGTATCACAACCTACCATGTATGCGAGTGGTAAAACAAATGAATATTTTCGTATTGTTAATAGTAAAATCAAACAATATAGTTATTTTGGACTTACAGGAAAGGAAGTTACAATTGAACGTATGCAAACTAGCGGAATAGATGATCCTGAAAAATATATTCAGTTGTTATTTGAATTTGTAAAGGATCATGTATTAAATGATGCCGATGATGATATGTATGTTGGTATAACAATAGAAAGTTCTGCTTCTACCATTAATAAACCAATATACATTTCGTGGCGTCAAAAGTCGGATTTAAGCTCCGACATTCTATTTCGTAAAATTGAAAATGTTTTAAATAGTAATGAAAATTATTTATTAGGTGATAAAGTAAATTTCAAAATTCATATTGTTGATTCACGTAAAGGTAGGGGACAAACAAGGGGTTCATCAAAATTTGTTGATCTTGTAACACACATGGAACAATGTACTATTCCTGTAGAAAAGGATGTGTATTGTCTTCCTAAAAGTATTATTCTTGGAATGGGTAAAGCTGATCATCGTTATAACTATGTATATCAATTGAAAAATCATTCTGAACGTTTGATGAAACAAGCAAAACAATTGTGTGTCAATGCTAAAGTTGACATTGAAATCCATGATGGATGTACTATTGATGATGTAAAAAAGTTTCAAAATAAGCTAGCGCCTCATTATCAAATTGTTGTTTACGAAAAGAACGGATTAACTCGAAACTATAATGTAATTTATCCTGGAATACATGCATCAAAGAAAATTTTCATTTTGTACAGTGAAGGACACTACGAATTAATTACCAACATTACAACACTATTAAACAAACGGAAATATTGTCAGTATTGTTTAAAAGGTTATCATCATACACAAAATCATAAGTGTAACTTCAAATGTCCAATGTGCGAAAAGTATCATAATATTTCTAATAATAATAATAATATTAAAGTTGAATGCCTTGATTGCCATAGACTGTTTTCTTCAGAAGAATGTTTAGCTAATCATAAAGCAATAAATGTTTCCGGAAAAAGTATATGCGAAACAAAGAAAATTTGTGTCCATTGTGGTACTATAATTGACATGCGTTCACGCAAGTCTGAACATGATTGTGGTGAACGTTATTGTAAAACATGTTACACATATGTAAGCGATGACCATATCTGTTTTGTTCAAACGGCTATGATGCAACATATAGATACCTTTTTGTACATTATATTTGATGTAGAAACAATGTTGCTTCCTAAAAATGAACAAGGAGAACAAGAACATCATGTAAATTTTGTAAATTGTATTCATGCTTGTTACAAGTGTAAGGACATGAAGCTTGATGATACATGCTTTGTATGCGGCGATAAAAATGGATTCCGTTCGTTTGATTTTCACAACATTGAAGAATTTGTTAATCATGTATTAATAACTCGACCAATGTTTAAAAAAATCATTGTGCTTTCCCATAATGGCAGTAATTATGATATGCAATTCTGTGCTAAAACTTTGATCATAAACCATCATTTTACACCGGAAGTAATAATGTCAGGGCAAAAAATTATTGAAATGCGTTTAGGACAAAAAATTTACTTCCGTGACACATATTTGTATATGGGAGTTAAATTATCTAAATTACCTAAGACGTTAGGTCTTTCTGCAAATTTACGAAAGGGAGATTTCCCATACTTGTTTAATACATTAGAGAACCAAAATTACATAGGTAAAATTCCTGATCTAAAATATTTTGATCCTGATTCAAGGAGCACTGAAGATCGAGAGCAACTTATCATATGGTACAAAGAACGTGTTGCAAGTAATGAGGAATATAATCTCCAAAAGGAAATGATTGAATATTGTCGGAATGATGTTAAAATTTTAGCAGAGGCTGTCATTAAATTTTCAAACTTAATTGAAGACAAAACAAATGGTATCCAATGTTTTATCGTCTCATCAACTATTGCTAGTTTGGCAATACTAACATATCGTACCTTATATTTACCCAAAGAAATTATTCCAATTATTCCACCTTATGGGTTTGACCATCGTGATCGTCAAAGTCTGAAGGCAATGTACTGGCTGCGATACTTAGAACGTACTACTGGTAATAAAATTCTTCATTCTGGAAATGGTTTGGAAAAACGATTTGGGAGGTATAAGGTTGATGGATTTGAAACTAAAACAAATACAGTTTACGAATTTCATGGATGTTACTATCACGGATGTTTAAACTGTTATCCTACACTACGACATGTGTCGCTAGATTCTACCTCTAACCAAGGTACATCACTACAAGATCGGTATGAAAACACCACCACAAAAATAGCATTTCTTAAAAAATTAAATCTTAATGTCATTGAAATGTGGGAATGTGAATGGGATCATATGGTAAAAAATGATAAAAAATTACAACAGTTTATTCAAACACAGTGTCATGATCTTGTCGACCATCTGGTACCTAAAGATAGTTTTCATGGGGGACGTACAGAATGTTTTAATGCCTTATATGAGTGTACCAGTGAAGAGTCTGTGTCATATTATGATGTTACCAGTCTTTACCCCTGGGTGATGGCACGTAAGCCATTGCCTATAGGAAAACCTATAATATACAAGGGGCCTGACTTTCCACAAGTGCAAAGTATTCATGGATTAGTGAAATGTAGTATCTTACCTCCCAAAGACTTATATTTTCCAATTTTACCATATACATGTAATGATCGCCTTTTGTTTGGGTTATGTCGAACGTGTATGGAACAAAGTGACAACAATTGCATCCATAATGATGCCGAGCGTGTCCTTACTGGTACATACTGTACTCCTGAACTTCATGTGGCTTTAGATCTCGGATACAAAATTCTACAAATTATCGAAATTTGGGAATTCAAATTATCCGATTCAGAAAATAATCTGTTTAAAGATTATGTCAATTCCTTCTTAAAAATGAAACAGGAGTCTTCAGGGTTTCCTAGCTGGTGCAAAACTAAACAAGATCAAGAAAAATATATTGCAGACTATTATGAACATGAATGCATTCAGTTAACGGAAAATAACATTCAATCAAATCCTGGTCTAAGATATATTTCCAAAATATTTCTCAATTCGTTGTATGGGAAATGGGGACAGCGAACAGATTTATCTCAATCTGTAATTGTAGATACTCCAGAAAAATTTTTAAGTTATCTATGGGCACCCCAATATGAGGTACAAACTGTATTGCCTATTGGAGAGCGACATCTCATTGTATCATATAAGAACATTGAAAACAAAAACAAGCCATGGAAATTTTCCAATGTTGTCCTTGCAGCCTTCATCACCTCTTGGGCACGTCTAAAACTTTATGAGTTACTAACAGCTATAGATCCTGAGCGTGTATTGTACTGCGACACTGATAGTATTATGTTTGTGCAGCAACGTAATGAAAAGCCTCCACTTTCTTTGGGTTCTTATTTAGGTTAGTTAACTAATGAAGTTCCTGATGGGTGGGAAATTGATGCATTTATAGGCTTAGGGCCAAAAAATTATGCCTATAGAATGAAAGAAGTTCAAACAGGGAAAGTAGATTATGTATTTAAAATTAGAGGAATAACTTTAAATCATCGTACACGACAAGAAATTAACTTTGATCATTTTTATCAACTAGTTCGGGATAAAGCTGACAAAAAACAGTTACACAATCCAGGAAGAATTGTTCGTAAGCCTGGGTTTGTCATCGTGTCCAAGTCTGAAACTAAAACACATCAGAAAGTTCAAAATAAAAGACGACGATTAAATCATAACAGTATTACTGACTATAGAACATTGCCATATGGTTATCAAAGTATTAAGTGCGTGAAATGAATGGTATTCTGTATATATGTAAATAGTAAACTGTCTAAAGGTATCATGATGTCATAATATCATCAAATATGTCCATAAGTTTTGCTATCTGTTGGTACTTGTACGTATATATAATGTAAATATGTCAATAAGTTATTAAGAATATTCTAAGTATAGTAAATATCTTATTTAAATATATCTATATATGTATATCAATATGCCAATATTGCAAAATACAATATTGTAGACTATATAAATACAATAAAGCGTTACAATTTATAATAATATGTTTTATTTCTCGAAAGAAATATTGATATCATACGAAGTATCTGTATTCTATATAAGATAGAGGAAGAATACGAATGCTTCATATAAGGTTATTTATACGTATTTTATGTTCCTACAATAAATGATTCTAAGTTGGAAACCATAATGATGGCATAATGTCTACTATACGGTGAACAAGCATCTTAGAAGTAAGTAAAGGTATCAATATAAGACATTAGAATACTGTAGTGAAAAGATATCTATATGTAAATGGGTTATAACACAGTGATATTCTTTGTGCTTCAAATATCCGTACAACATCTTTGGTATGCTCACATTTTGAGGTAACATCTTTGGTATCATCACATTTTGAGGTAACATCTTTGGTATGCTCACACGAAGTGTTCGAGTAATTTATTACGAGAGGTTAAATAAATAAGGAGTTTGAATAACAAACGATCGAATAAATATTACAAGAGGATAAATACGTAAAATCACAATATATACATTCTAACATGGTATTCATGGTAATCTATATACATAAGGAATCAATTCATGTGTTTGCATTCACATAGCGTATCACCACAACAACATATACAGCTCTACAATACAATAAAATAAGGCTACAATCCAATATTAATACAATAGAAACACTTTAAGTGTTTGCATCCAACCTAGTATAGCCCCTAAAGCTACGCAACCAACAACACATGCTTAAAACACTTACATGTAAACGAAAGATAATATGTCTACAATATGATACATATATTCCTCTCCCGATATCAAAACCAATATACATACATACATCTACCCACTTACAAACTAATCATATATACATGCAATTTGTCATTCGTCTAAGCTTCGTACCCCTTTAGATCCATACAGTATCCAAAAGATGATATTCTATGCTAAAATCCCATATCACCTACACATACATGTACCCCCGCTTACAAACTAATCACAAATACATGCAATTTGTCATTCGTCTAAGCTTCGTACACCATTAGACCTATACAGTATCCAAAAGATGATATTCTATGCTAAAATCCCATATCACCTACACATAGATGTAACCCGTTACAAACTAATCATATATACAAGCAATTTCTTATTCGTCTAAGATTCGTACAACATTAGACCCCTACAGTATCCAAAATATAATATTCTATGTTAAAATAACATATCAGCTACACATAAATGTACCCACTTACAAACTAATCATATATACATGCAATTTGTCATTCGTCTAAGCTTCGTACAACATTAGACCCCTACAGTATCCAAAACATGATATTCTATGTTAAAATCCTATATCAGCTACTGAAAATACAATATCATTACATAAAATATGTTTCTTAGAGTTGCGCGCATTTCCTTCCACATTATCTCATACATTTATGTACAATACGCAGTGCTGTATATTACATATATCCACAAGATGCCTCTAAATATAGGAAAACACTAAAATCCATTCTTTGTAATCCTTTTCTTTAGCATCTCATTAATATTCATTATCATCTCATTAATATTCATAAATAATTAATTCATTACTCTAGTTTTTTAAAAGGATAAAATCATTTATGCGAAAATACCTACAGAAATCTTCCTTCAAAACTTCTTCCAAAAGCACAAAAGGGAAAGTTGTCTTGAGTACGCAATTCATTCAGTCTTTTTCCTCTTTGCAAGTCAGGTAGGAAGGGCCACCCTTTCTCTCCCCTCTACGTATATGGCAAGGTCTTAACAAAATGCGTAACAAGTCGCACGCCCGTTTAAAGTGATCCTTTGCTCACAAAACAAAAAACACACTTCACCCCTCCATCTTATGTGCGGTTCCCTCAATATGGGGCAATACATTAACTTTTAAAAAGTGACACGTACCTATCTCATTCTTAAATTCTCTGTCGTTAGAATAATGATTCCTATTTCTTTCTTTTTTCACATATTTTTCAGTTTCCATGCAGTAGAAATCACAGTCCCCCCATTAAGCAATGTCCAGAGCACAGTTCGCTCCCTCCACCTCCAAAAACCCTGGAACACACACATACAAGCAGGTGTCTATGTTACGTTCGTTACTCCGTCAAAGGGCTCCCTCCCTCCTACGCCTTCCATCTTAGACAGTCAATATATTTTAACATTTGTTCTTTATCCAGAGTTTCCCATGTTTCTAAATACATGAAACTAACTTATTTGACGTGTCTTTCTCACCTCCTAGGGTTAAAGTATTGTGCAACATCCATATCTCACAATAAATTGACACTTTGTTACTTCCTTAATTGACAAAATGATGAAATTACGAGACAACTCCAAAAGAAGCATCTGCTACGATTACAATGGTGTTTGTCGGCAATCCAATGAAGAAAGACCTCACACGAAGGTTACATATCCCAATATGACTACTTTTTTATCCTTTTGTTTTCTGCCTTTCTCCTTTACTTACGTCAACTTACGACATGCCATTCTTTTATTATAGGTGCCTTCTTTCTTTAGAATTAGTTTCTTGAATAGCAAGACCAACTGCGTTCAAGATTAACGAAAAAGACTTGTGTGGACATGTTTTGAAGCTTCTTCAGTTATTTCTGGGCACTTGAGGGATGAATAAGCACGGAAGAAACAAGTTTCTTAAAGGCTTAGGGAAAAACAGTAAGTAATCAGCATAAATTGTATAAATTAATATAATATTGTATTAAAATATATGATAAAACATTCAAGAGGAAATTTACATCCATTTTCGTGAGAAATTTGCACTGTTGACCAATTGTTCTGAGAATGAAGGAAATTTGTACCAGTTTTGGTGAGAATTTTGCACTGTTGACCAATTGTTGTGAGAATGAAGGAAATTTGTACCAGTTTTGGTGAGAAATTTGCACTTTTCTTCAATTCTTGTGAAAATAAGGGAAATTTGTATCAATTTTCGTAAGAAATAAGGCAAAATTATACCAATTTTGGTGAGAAATCTGCACTGTTGACCAATTTTGGTGAAAAAAGGGCTCTATTCTACTCACCACGTAAAGAAGTTTGGTTTATATGGCGTGATATTGTCTCAAGTAATAGGCCTATTGACACCGGAAGTGATAGTAGATTTCTACCACTCCCGGTTTTAGTTGAGAGATTAAAGTGAAGATAAAATATATTCGTGTGACGCTTAACTGATTGCAGAAAAACCTGTTCTCGCTACAGCGATCGACGTTCAAGCCGGAAGTAATTGATTTCGGACACTTCCGGTTTCAATATAGTGTTAAAGAGAGAATATGAATGGTAATATTCTTAGAATGCTAAATCGTTTTCATAAAAAGCGCTTTTCGCCATCCCTTATCGTTTCTTTTGGGGGGGGGACACAGTGGCTCAGTGGTAGAGCGCTTACCTCTGGTGCGTGGAGTCCCTGGTTCGATCTCCAGTAAGGTAAGTTGGTGGTGGACAACATCGTATCCGTAGATTTTCTCGAGAAACTCCAGTTTCCTCCCACATTCTCAGTCTACAAGTCTTCCATTATCCACGTCATTTAATCATCCGTTTCTATTAGCCTAAAGGGTGTAATCATGGGACGTTATTTCATTTCTTATCGTTTTTGCCCTTTAGTTAGATCAATATTTTTAACAGGAAGCGGGGCCGCGGTGGCTCAGTGGTAGAGCGTTCACCTCTGGTGCTTGGGGTCCCGGGTTCGATCCCAGCCCCCGCCAAGTGAACTTGGTGGTGGACAAACACCGTGTGCGTGGGTTTTCTCGGGGTTCTCCCGTTTCCTCCCACTTTCTTCATTTCACTCATCTCTCATCATCACCGTCTCCTTTAGCCTAACCTGCATAACCGTGGGACGTAAAACTTAAGGATTTCATTTCATTTCATTTTTTTAACAGGAAGTTTGTAGTGGATTTTTGTCATCTTCGGTTTTAGTAAAGTTAAAGTTGAAGATGAAGTGTATTCTTGAGACGTTTCATCGATTGTAAGGAACACCTTTCCGCTGTCTATTACAATTTTACCTCTATAGAGATCGACGTTAAAACCGGAAATGGTTGATTTGTTCTACTTCTGGTTTGAAAATTCTCTCTCTCAATCACTGCAAACAAAAATAAATAAATAAATATATATATAAATAAATATAAATAAATAAATAAATGTAAATACATAAATAAAACTAAACTTTTTTCTTTAGCGAAAGCACTTTTTAAACACTTTAACGTATTAAAAATGTTATAAAGTGTTCAATTAGTGAACAAAAAAGTGTAGGGGATAACCTAAGAATGTTTAACAGAAAATGCCTTAAAACTATTCAAAATTGTCCAAATTGTTTGTGTCCAAACAGTGTACGTTTAGAAACGACCTTTAAGCACAGTTAGAACACTTTACTGACACTCTTTGAATACCACCGGATCACACACATATTCATCTCTTTTAGATACTGTTTTCCAAGTACATGTTTCAGATGCATTTGCAAAATGTGTCATAACTTTCTTTTACAAGTGTGCCGAGAAGATGTGTTTTAAACATGTCACAATAGACACTGTTTTTGGGAATTAACGCTTTTTGGACATGCAAAGCACACTTTATAAACATATTTGGTCAATTTTTTTCCTCAAAATCTGTACTACAAAATGTTTAAACGGTGTTTTATTTTCTACAGTGATGAGCGTATTCCAAACAGTCATTTATGCTCTGATCCTATACATTCTGGCCAAAATTGACAGTGACCGACGAATAGGGTTGCCAACTCTTGAAAATAAAAAACCCGGCACCCCTGCAAAATTCCCTTATGATATAGGCCTAAGTGTGAAGTTTCTCCACCCATCCAAGGGCAAGTAAACGCACTATCGTGAACAAAAGTGCATTAGCACCTATATTCTGCATATCCTTAGTATACTAATAAGCTTAATAGACACATTGTTCTATAAATGAGAAACTGAAATCGGCATTGATTATTTTATTGTATGTACCAGTGACGGCCACTTCTTTAAAATTATCGAAAGCGATGAACAGAAGTATATTACCGTAATCTTTACGTGACAATTTTGGATTTGGAAAATGAAATTTATTATTTAAACTTCAACAACAGGAGATTGCTTTAAGAAGTCCTTTTTCACTCTCAATAAATGTATAAAATTCCTTACAAGTAAATTTCAAATTTCCCCTGACACAGTCCCTATCATCTCTTTAAAATTATCTAAACTGATGAACAAAACATATTAATCGTTGATAGATGGTGAAAGGTGATAGTTTTGGATTTACAGAATGAAAGTTACTTTTTTAAAATCTAGACTTTGAACTGGATAAAGTTGCTTCAAACTAAATACAAATTTGAAGAAACCGGTCATAAAGGGACTGGTAAGAAGTTTGTACCGGTCACCAGCTTTAATCAAAATAACAGCAATATTTCCGGTCAGGCCGGTGAAAAACCGGCCAGTTGGCAACCCTACCCACGAGGTAATTCTTGAGATTTTTTGTCCTTCGGACGGCCATGCACACGGACAGATAAAGAAGTTTTTGGTAAACTCCTGAAGAATCCTAATCACTGCGAAATTAAAATACCGCTAATTTTACAGTTATGTGATATCTTCAAACAAGAGCACCCTAGACAATATTATTTTGCATGAGGTACCGTCATCATGAGTCACTTAGTAGCTTTCCGTTTGCAGCTATTTATAAACGCGAAAAATAAGTGCCGATTTTTTAAATGGCTGGAAATCGAAAGCAGATAAGTGAGTCGTGATAATGGTATATCATGTAAAATAATATTGTCTAGCGAGCCCTTTGTTTCACATTTTATCTTTTTATTTATTTTAAGATATCACATAATTACTGTAAAATTAACGGTATTTCAATTTCGCCGTGTTGGACCCTCTTAAAAATAATAAGTTTGCTTTTGAAGGGGCAAGAGTAGAGTGCACCATAGAACATTTTAACAATTAAAGCTATCCTCAGTTGGTAAAAATTCTATAAACTACGCTTTCTACGTAATTGTATGCGACCACGTAAGAATACAATTGACATCAGAACAAACAATGATTTAATGTCTAAAATAACGATTCATAAAGTATATTTTTTTAAAACGTGCAGAAACAGCGTTACAAAAAATCCTAATTCTTCTCGTGTTTCGTTTTCTTCTTTGTTTAAACTTTACATTAGATTCATATCATATTGTTTGCAATATTTAATTTTTCGCTGTATAACTTTCAATATACCGGAAAATCTATTAACATATTTTTGCACTTGTATGATTATGTGTATATGTATGTTTATTTTGCATTGATGTGTTAATTATCTCAATGTTTATATAGGATGAGTTTGTGGATATTACATTCCCTAGTGTAATCATGGTTGTGTGTTGTTAGACAGGGTACTTGCTATTTGGAATCTGCACCGTGTAAAAGAAGACCATTAAATAAGATCAAATTATTTTCTTTATTTTAATATCAGCTACGATAATACCGTTTGTACTTGATTGTAATTTATTAGCGACAGGTTGACAGTATATCTGTCAGTATTTCCATTGTAATTTTACTCAAATCGTAAGGTGTGAGATCAAATAACATTGGTCCACCGTGCTAATGTATTACATCTCTTCATGGGAGACCCGGCTTATAAGAAGGGCATCTGCCCAGCCCATTACAGCCGAAGATGTCACTCCATATTCACCGTAGTTAAAGCTCGGGGTCAATGCAGTAAGAAGAGCTGTATTTAACATTTTTGCTCTTGATCAGTTGCTTTTTTGTCTCAACCTAGGACAGAAGTAAGGACGATTCAATGAGACAGTCATTAGCCACCAACCTGTAATACCCAAGAAGGAATCCAGAAGCTACGGACAACTCGAAACGTACAAGATATTCTCCGAGGACTAAGAGCAAATTACCTGTCTATCCTTCTGAAATCATCATTCATAGAAAGAATTGGAAAATAGTTCAAAACTCAAAATAGGCTGGAAAATGCATTGTACTGTAGGTATCGGACTCTCCCTGTTTTGTCTTCCACTCCTCACCCTCTCCATTTTCATCACAATCCTGTCACTATTGAAAAAATCTATTTGATCTTTTATTTATTTATTTTTTTCGAATCTAGAAACTCAATCTCGGTAATTATTATTATTATTAGGTATTCTGCCTTTCGGCAGGTCCTGGGACTAAAGAGATTTTTTTTTTTTCAATTTTAGATTTTAGTCCAGGGCCCAGCATATACCCCCGTAAAAATTTTTAGGTCCGGAGAGTTTGATTGCTGGAGTGAGTTATACAGTGACTAAATATAATTAAAATTTTAGGTAGACATCTGGTATCCTGTTCATTCTCTCTGGGCAGCCATTTTCCAAAATGGACGCCGCTCATATGCAAATGTCTACAAATGATTTCAGATGAGAAGCGGCATGGCCTTGAGTTGGCTTTACGCGGCGTCCAATTGGCTTTGAGCGGTGTTGACAATTCGCGACAAGCAGTTCTGCACGCTGACTTCTCGCGCTACTGCGAATCTTGACAATAGCAGAGGCGCTTATTAGAAATATTGTATTAGCACATTAACTGCTCACTTTACGAAGTAGAGAAAAGAATTACGAACACATACGTAAAAACTACATCTTTTTATGACAACTGGTTGTCATGATACACGCTTTGAAAGGTTTCCATATAAAACAATTAGTAAAACGAGCGTTGAGTCCCGTCTAATTTCCAGTGGATTTTTCTTCGATTTGGAAATGGAACTCAACTTTTATTAAAGGATAATCAGGGGTGTAACCAACAGGTTGTTCTAGGGGAACATTACTTTCAGGGGGAGGAAAGCTTTTCACACATTAAAAACAGAACAAATGACCTCTTTCAGAATATGAAAGCATTTTAACTCACCATGTATACTATACACATACAGTAAAACCTGTCTTCAACGGACCCTTTATTAAACGGAAAACTGTCTTAAACGGAAATATTTCACGGTCCCATGAATTTTGGAGAACAAAATGTGTAAAAGTCCCTTCATTAAGCGGAAACTGTGTTACGCGGACAACGGAAAGAAAAATAAACATTTAACGGAAAATTCTGAATTCCGGACTACAGCGTTTAGATGTTTAGACATTCTGTGCATATACATTACACTGTTTGCGATAAAATGTTCGTTCTTTTGTTAAATATTTCCCGACAGTGTTGACCTTCCCCAACCACTACTCATATTCACCCCCACAAATTGTCTTTAATCCCCTCAACTTAATCAAGAATCATAAGAAATGTCGGAAAGAAGAAAACGAGATAGAGGAAGAAGAGGAATACGATACCTAGTTCCAAGAAGAGTGTAGACTAAATACATATCAAGATTCTCTCAGAAGTTTAAAGGAACTGGAAAAATTTGCCTTACGGAAAAATTATTCTGATTCACTTAGTATAAATTCTCAGGCTAAACTGTATGCGGAAAGTCAAGCAGCAACGTACACAAAAAACCCTGCTTGGCTATTAGAAAAATAAAGATAACGTATGCATAGTATATTTTGTATTCATTTTAATTTTTTGTGTATTTATTCGCAGAAGAAAGAAGTACTGTAATCGAACAATGTACGTACAGCAATATATTTTCTCAGTATGTCCCTTTATAAGCATGTATTTAAAAAAAAGAAATAAAGAAAAGGTCTACCTCTACTAAGCGGAAACCTGACTTTAACGGAAATTTTTGCAAGCCCCGTTCGATTCCGCTAAAGACAGGTTTCACTGTATTATGTTTTCTCGATGCTACCTTAACAAAAGACGGATCTTGACAGTACTGAAGTTGAAAAGCGGATTGTAAGAGATAAATCAATAAGCTATTCATAAGAAAACAAATGCTGTTTCTAGCAGTCTGTTTATCCGACTTTGTGTTTATGTAGGTTAAAATACTAAAAGGAAAAAACTCGAAAAAATATCAACTCAGATATTATTATGCAATAATATAGTAGTGAGAGATCCTGGGGGGACTGAGGGAGCCAGGGCCCCTCATTTTATTTGTAAATGTGCAATATTAGGCATAATTTGAACGCAGTTTGTCTTAAAATCATCATATATGCTTTCTGCATCTGAATGCACCCCCCCCCAATTTACAGAGAAATCAGCGTCCTTGTAATTAGGTACAGAAACTGTATTGATGATGTTTTCTTTTTTCTTTTTTTTAAAATCTTATTTTATTATAAACGTTCCTAATTTGCATTAACTATTAAATAAGTTTACTAAACATATACTAGATGAACCTCATTTCAGGGCTGGAAATAGTTTGGAAAGTCAAGGCCCTCTTTTCCCCCGTTTCTACACCCTTGAGAATAGTAAGCGATCGAATTAAATAACACGCCTCTGCAATTTGATTCATATATATATATATATATATATATATATATATATATATATATATATATATATATATATATATATATATATATATATATATATATATATATATATTCGATTCCCGGCGGGAGCTCATGTGGAAGAACAGAAGGTATGGGACATTCGTAATATTGTTTTGAAATTGCCTTCATGCAAGATTCTTCCTTATTGGACAGAAGAAACGCAGTATGATTTTTTTTTCTTCGTTTCAATACCTTACGTATGTGTGGCCAATTACGTATTCCTTCTTTACTCCTCTAGCAGGGATGCAAAAGCACCAGGCGTCTGAGTGGTGTCATAAATTATTGTAACCCAAAACAAACTCGACCATATCGTGTTGCTTACGAATCAGATGGATTGTTGTTGTGAGACCTACATCAAGTATAAATTCTCAACCAAATGTTATTGTAGGAACAGACATGGAAGCAAAGGAGCTAGTTGTGTGTGTAGGAACGCAACTTGTCTTCTAGCATAAACAGAATTAATCAGTGTCTGGGTTGCTTTCTTTCGTGGTAGTTCATTTGTTCTTCAAAATTAAAGTTGACAATGTCTTTAATGAAACCGAGTACAAGTGCGGAATTTTCTTTATTTAAAAAAAAAAAAAAAAAAGTGCTATGAAGTGAAGCTCGAAGAATTATTTTTTGTGTTTACAATTTTTGGAACTCATAATAAAAAATTTACAAGAGTCAGATTCAGACAATGGCGAAATATTAATTGACATAGACGATAGTGAAAGTAGTGTTGAAGACGAACGTTTAGCAGTTCCACTGGAATAAGTTAATAGGTAGGTTATTCAGTTGCTATATATACTTCTAGGATACACAGCCAAAATCTTTGAGTTTGCTGGAATAGTATATTTACATTGTGAATAATGTTGCCAATGTATGTGTAATAATCTCAACTAGAGGAAGAGCGAGAAGGGAAAGGGGAGTCCGAAATCCGGCAACACCGCGCGGAATATCGCACAGCATTGGCTACTGCCCGTGATGCTTTACATCTGAAAAACACAATATATATCTCGTGAACCAAGATGCTTAGAAAGGTGATTTTGGTGTCAATGTATATGTTTTCGAGGTCGCTGAATTCAAATATGGCATCATCGGTAATGTCACTTAGAAAACTTACTAGCTGGCAACACTGTTGTCTTTAACGGCCAACTATAAAAAGCTACTGATTCATATTGCACAAGGGTGTAGCGTGCCCCTTCCACGACTACAGAAAACCAATTTTTGCTGGTAGTTGGCATCACAGAAAAACAGAATTTAGAAATTAATAAAAGAAAAAAGTGGCTTTAAATTCAACATGGCGGCCAATATGGTGGCTAGTGACCAGGCCGCCAAGTAATGGACTTATTCAAATGCCTGTAAGGCAGTTACTTATTGGCCTAAAGAGTTCAAACAAGAATCAGGATGTACAGGAAAGGACAGACGTTCCAAGCGTTTACGGTTTAGGCCCAAGGAACGAAGCGTATTCTCAGAGGGAAAGATGGGCTGGGGCAGGGGCAGGCATTTTTATGAAAAATAGGGATTTGCTCCAGATAATTATGCATATAACGCACAGTAAAGCACTAAATGTTCCCTAAAAAATGTCATAAGATTCAATTTCTACTTTGTCCATACTGTCTATAGTTGTCTGAGATCAGGAAGCAACTCATTTTTATTGTATTCCATAGTATCTTTTCAGATGAACGGGTTTGCAAGGAGTCTAAGCCATATATGTTCGACCATATTCATACCATGAATGTGCACTTACATGCCACAAAAGCTATATATAATTCACAAGTACAACTTCTTTTCTTATTTCAGGTAAGAAACAAAGATTACTGATAGTTCTGCAATAAGTATTACCCCTGGTCTTCAATTTAGTAGTGAACGCATGAAAGAGCCCTTCAACAGAAGCAGATGCGTATTCTGTCAGCGGAATACGTCGGAACAATTGACCAGTACAGCTGCTGGAATGAAAAGACTAAGAGAAGTTGCTGAAATTCGTGATGACGACGTGAGCAAACGTATAAAAGCAAATCATGGAGAGAAAATAGTGTACCACAGTGGCAACGTTTGTTGCAAGACATATGTATTTATAAAAAAAAAAAAATGTAGATGCTATTTGAAAAGCAAAGGAAACTGAAGTAACTGAAAGGGCTGTGGAAGAGAGAGGATGTTCATTATTCCCACCACAGAAACCATCGCTTCGCTCAGGAAAACGAAAACGTTGAGAACCTAGCAGTGTTGTTTCGCCGTACCAATTACCGTGCGTCATATGCGCAAACGTGGCAACTAGAGGAAATGTGGGAGAGATTGTGAGGAAAAGAATATAGAATTTGTGAGTCAGCACGTGCAAACTCCTTTCTAGCTGCAGCTAGCCATTTCCAAGACAAAGTATTTTGTTGAGTTGCTGACCTGGAAAGTGAGGAAAAAATGTTTGCAGCCGACCTGTAGGCAGCATATTCGTGGACAGCTTCCAGATCAACCTATTCTTCCGGTATCTTGTGATGAAGCAGTTTTTCGGACTGTGGCAGACATAATGCTCTTTTGTCCTCAGGAGTTTCAGGATTTATATCCCATGATGGGCACTTTCCATACGGCAAAAATCGCATTACGTTGTGCCGGTAATTTCTTGATTGGAAGTGGAATGGAAGAGGCTATGATTGATTATTATTATTATTTATTTATTTATTTATTTATTTATTTTTTGAAATAAAACAATACAGACTGTGCTTCATGGAACACATTATGTCCATTCTCTTCAAGGTATGCATATCGTTTCACAAGTTATACGAACTCTTCAATGGCAAGCCTTCTGGGCAAAGCATGAAAAAAAGGTTTTCCAAACGCAGATAGAGCTAGTAAAATCGTGTCAAAATGCCTTAAGAGAAAGAGATCATATTCAGACCCACCACTGTTAAACAGCTGTTGCCAGTGTTTCACGAGTTCGATTGCACCAATTATCTGCGATATGCTTCGTGGTACCTGGAAATGGCCAGAAACCTAGAAATGAAATTGCCGTATCTTTACGGTAAGTTTAAAGATGGACATTTCGTTGTGAAAGACAAGAACGGTTCCTTCAATGCAGTCTTTCCAGATATGAAACTTGAGCAGACTATCCAAAGATCCCAAAAAAGCTTGAAAGGGATTGTTGGGCAAACAAGAAAAGTGGAATACGTTGCTAAATGGCAGTTGGTGTATCATGAAATTCTGGAAATAACCAATATATTTAGAGAACTGACAAATTCTCGTTTAATGGGTCACCAAGAAACTGTACTTCATCGTGACTTGATCGGGAAAAGAAGTGAAAATTTTGGTGTGCAAGTTAAGCGTTTCCTAGATTTTGTGATTCAGCAAGGCAATCCATTTGATTACCAGCAGCATCCAGTAAAGCTGCACAATTTTCTAACTAGACAGTACGTACACGAAGAAATTGCACGTCGCTTGTTAAATGTTTTGGCGGAAGGAGAAGAGAATTACAACCAGCTGAAGAGCAGAGATTTGTACTAAAATTTTTAAAAATCTCACTGACACTATATCTCGCGTCAGTTTGCCCACTTTGTTTGCTTCAAGAGTACATGCTTCTAAAGTTGGGGATGTTGATACCATATCCAACAAGCAGTTAGCTCAAGCTCAGAGAGACATTGATGTGGCGAAAGAGCGAGATGTGCCTATGCAAGATATTCTTTCACATGACCTGTTCGACACAAACGCACTTTTCGAAGGAGACGCACCAACGAAACTACAAAAATACGTTTTAGTGTCGGAGCTAGAAAGCCAACTCCAATCGACCCAAAAAAGCGATTACCAGAACATCCTATCTTCCAACAGTTTTGATCGTCGACTTCATGGCTCAGTTGCGAACCATTAAAATGTCACCACTGACAGACTTCGGAGAGGTGATGCACCGCTTTCTGCAGGCAGTGATGTCCACTTGTGATGCCCAAGAGTTGCATATTGCTTTTGACAACTATTTTCCCTTATCAGTGAAACAATCGGAGTGGATAAGATCATCGGATTGTTCAACAATCGAAATGGTATATATCGACTCTTCAACCCTCATTCCTATTCAATTAGATAAGTTCTGGGCGTCAACAGAAAATAAGATAAAACTGCAAATGTTTGCGCGAGATTTCATGTTACAAGACTCATCAATGATGGCTAAGGGTCCTACTGTAATTATTGGTAGAATACTTAATGATGGTGATGAGCTACAAGCAACCCAACCAAATCTCTAATCACGTAACCTCAATTGTACAAGATCTTAACAGTAACGTGGAAGAAGCGGACCTGCGTATTGTACTTCACACATACTGGGCAATAATCCACGGAAAGAAGAGAGTTTTGTTCTTTCACATGACACCGATGTTGCTGCATTCCTTCTTCGTTTTGTCGAGAAGTTTTTGCTCTTAGGTTTGCAAGAACTTTGGGTAAGCTATGGAACTGGCGAAAAGCGACGTTTCTTACCTCTTCACACGCAATTCTCCAAATTTGGTTCACTTTTCTGCAACAATCTTATAAAAGCTCATATACTCACAGGCAATGATGAAGTTAGCAAACTTGAAACCAAGGAAGTTGCTATGCGTGCTGAACCTATAATGTATTTACAGAAGTTTGTAGAGACAGAGGACAACACAATCGGAGTCTCTGTTGTTAAGAAATACCTAGTGTTCGTTTGGAAACCTAGCACAAAATGCTCAACTTTTAACGAAATAAGATATGAGGAATATATAAGAAATGTTCCGCTTGCAAAATTACCCCAACTTCAAAGTCAATCCAAGGTGACATTCTCCGTGCCTATTATTCAATTAGAAAAGGTCTTACCATATTAGAAACATCGTTTCCGGAACTGGATCGGTATACTTTTGGATGGACTGAATTGAATGGTGTTTTGCTACCAATAAAATTCATGAACCTGTTGCCAAATGATGTGATTCGAAAATGTGGATGCAAATTGTGTAAGAATTGTCGATGTTCTTCTAGAAGTGTATTTTACAAGTGTACGACTTACTGCAAGTGTAATAGTGCACAATGTAATAACAAATAATAAGTGCAAAGTGAAAAGTTTAATAAGCAAACAAACTGCTTCATGACAGAGATAACATAAAAACTATATTATACAAAAAAGATTGATAATGAATAAAACTATCATAATTATACGTTAGAAACATATTTGTATCCAGCGAAATATTTTGTACATACGATTTTTACTATTTCTTATAAATTATAGAATTTTACATCCAGTATTATTATTCGCTCTTTACCTATATAAACTAAAATATTTGATTCGCATTCGCCCTTACGGTATAATGTCTTGGTAGTATTAATTTCCAAAATCAGTGTACTACATTTAAAATTAGTTTGAAAATAATTTCATATGATTGAACAAAACCAAAAACACCAAGTGTAAGTGTCTCCAATTATAATCTGGTGGGTGTTATATCAACCGCCGTATTGAAAATGGTTGCCAAGATGGAATCAACGGGATATTAGATGCCTACCTAGGATTTTATTCTATTTGGTCACTGAATAACTCATTCCAGCAATCAAACTCTCCGCACCAAAACAATTTTACAGGCTATAGTAAATTTTAATTTTATCTGGCCTATACGGGGTTATAGCGCCGGAAACGAATGAATTAACAAAAAACAAGGGTTTCCTCCCTTGTCCTCGCGTAGTTATGCACAGTACGGACATATTACAAATGGAATCTTACGGAAGATTTCCAAGGAACATTTTGTAGGACATTTTGTAGCTACATCCTTGTAGGTATAGTTGTCTGGAAACAATGGGTCAAAACTCTATTTTTCATTGAGAATGTGTGCATTTTTTAATTCTGTCGCCCCCCTTGAGAATATGCTTCGTTCCCTGGACCTAAACCGTAAACGCTTGGAACGTCTGTTCTTGTTTGAACTCTTTAGGCCAATAAGTAACTGCCTTACAGGCATTTGAATAAGTCCATTACTTGGCGGCCTGGTCACTAGCTGCCAAGTTGAATTTAAAGCCACTTTTTTCTTATATTAATTTCTAAATTCTGTTTTTCTGTGATGCCAACTACCAGCAAAAATTGGTT
Organism: Thermobia domestica; assembly: GCF_964235325.1. NCBI lineage: Eukaryota > Metazoa > Arthropoda > Insecta > Zygentoma > Lepismatidae > Thermobia > Thermobia domestica. The sequence continues at coordinate 55,482,805 of NC_137454.1, read as the reverse complement.
TTCTGTAGTCCTGGAAGGGGCATGCTACATCCTTGTGCAATATGAATCAGTAGCTTTTTATAGTTGGCTCTTAAAGACAACAGTGTTGCCAGCTAGTAAGTTTCCTAAGCGACATTACCGATGATGCCATATTTGAATTCAGCGACCTCGAAAACATATACTTTGACACCAAAATCACCTTTCTAAGTACCTTGGTTCACGAGATATATAGACATTTGCATATGAGAGGTGGCCATTTTGGAAAATGGCTGCCCAGAGAGAATGAACAGGATACCAGATGTCTACCTAAAATTTTAATTATATTTGGTCGCTGTATAACTCATTCCAGCAATCAAACTCTCCGGACCTAAAAATTTTTACGGGGGTATAGGCTGGGCCCAGGACTATTTGGGCCTGGAAATGTTTTTTCCACTTCTGTCGATTTTCAGCTCCCAATATTTCCTCCTATCTTTCAAATCATCGATCAGCTGTGTTCTTCTTCTTCCTATTCCTCGCTTCCCTTCCATCTTTCCTTTTATGGCGGTGTGAGGAAGATAATTTCTTCTCAAGATGTGTCCAATCCTATTGGCCTTCCTACGAAGAATGGTGGCTAGAAGTGTCCTCTTCTCTCCTATCCGTTTTGAAACATCTTCGTTTGTTTCTCTCTCTATTCATTTTATCTTCTCCATCTTCCTCCAAAACCATATTTCGAAGCTCTCTAAATATTTCTTCTCTAACTTCCGTAATGTCCAAGTCTCTGAACCATACAGTCCAATGTTTCATATATAGCACTTGACCAATTTCTTCCTTAGTCCAATATTAAGCCTGCTGGTTAAGAGTGACCTTTTATTGTTGAGTGCTTCTTTAGCTATGGCAATTCTTCACCTGATCTCTTTGGTGCAGTAAGCGTCTCTCGTCAAAATACTTCCCAGATACTTGAAATTATCGACCTCTTCAAGTTCTCTTTGTTCTACTCTGATCCGTAAGGGCGTGTTTTCCACGGGATATTCTCATGACTTTCGACTTTTCGATGTTAATTTCCATTCCATACAGTTTTCCAGTGTCAACTATTTTGTCAATCATCTCCTGTAGTCCTTCTTCGGTTTTAGCTATTATAACCGTATCATCTGCATACCTGATCAAAACTTTCTCGTATGCAGTGATACACTACTAGATTTTTTTTTTTCGTGGGTATGTGCTAGACTGTTTTCAAACTTAAAGCCTATATTTCATCCACGTATACGCTCTTTCGTAAATTTAAGGTTAGTACAAGCTAGATTATAAAATATCAAGTTAGTATGCGCGATATACTCCCATATATCCCCCATTACATCTCTGCTGGTAAGCACTGTGGGTATTTGTTCCTAAAATATTTGATTTTATACAAGCTCTCATACTTCATAAATCAGCTTCATGAAAGCGAACTTTTTTTTTTTTCCTACTCTCACTTGAACCACAAGCGATAGTATCCATTCAGTGCTCGTAGGTATTCACGGAAACACACATTTAACTTCACATTAATTCTAGTCTCAACTTTTGAATGTTCTAGTTTTCCTATCTTTGTTTCCCAAAGCAAATGACCTACCACTTCACAAACATTTTGGGAACTTGCTCATCTACTCAAAACATTTGTGTGGCAACGAAAAAAAAAAAAAAAGGAACATCAATCAACTGACCTCTGTTGCCGCCCGCAGGTCAATATGAGAGACAGCCATTTGTGTATTCGCTGATATGGTACTTTTCTCTTCCTATGTTTTTCATCCTGTTTATTCTCTGCACTTCCCCCTTCCCTTTCATGTATAGAGAAATTTAGCTCTAGGACATATGATACAGATAGGAATGATAGTAAATTACCCCCTTTCCAAGAGCTTTGCTTGTTTAACTCTTCTGAAATAGCCAGGCCAGCGGAAGAGAATATTTGGTCGAAAAATAGTCGCTTAAGGGATGAAGCGGAAAATGTTCCATGCGAGCAGAGATTTTGCGTATGGTAGAGTCACCAGCCTAAATGGGTATTAGATACACTTCATATGTTATTACGTCAATATCTCTTAAACAAATTGACCAATTGCGATAGGGTTTTCAGTTTTGTACATTTTCTACATGTTAAACAAATGGGCGACTCATTTCTAAGTTAATTGGCAAAAGAAATGTATGTAGGAAATGATATGCCCTCCTTTCTTATCATGTCTGTCCCGTTGTTGATAAGGCACTGGATTTACATTAGACTGTTTTGTTCAAACTTAAACCAAACAGTATTATAAATATTTACTGATACTACTACTATACTAGGTGAAGAGCGCCACTTTGTTCTGGACAGGTCATAGCAAGTAGAGATTGCAACACATAAAGAAAATAAAGTGGTCAGCATCCAAGGGCGCCGATCCTGGGAGGGCCTACATGAGCTTTGAGGGATCCGGGCCCCCTATTCTATATTTGAATATACAATATTTGGCATAATTTGAGTGCAATTTGTCTTAAAATCTTTATATATATATATATATATATATATATATATATATATATATATATATATATATATATATATATATATATATACCTTCTGCATCTGAATGCGCCCCCCCCAATTTACAGAGAAATCGGCGCCCTTGTCATACTTCAGCCCCTTTGCCTACTCCTCAAAATTTCTTCAGGTACCCATTTTACACGGACACTCGAGTCGCATTAGAAATAGAACAGAATGAGAAAAAAGATTAGCGCCGTCGCCGGAGGCAGAACCCGGGTTGCCCACAGTGATGGAATGAGTCACGAAAGCAGTTACACTGACCCATTAGACTCAGTAGCCCATGCAGACCCGTGACAAGTTTCCACCCAGATAAAACCGTTGCCCACTACATCCGGTTACCCGGAAAGACCAATGACTAGGTTCCATCCGGATAAAACAGTGACTCACCACATCCGGTATTCAGACAGACCAATGACCAAGTTCCATCCGGATAAAACCTTGATCCACATCATCCAGTTACCCGGACAGACCCGTAACCAGGTTCTACCCTGATAAAACCATGACCCACGACATCCGGTTACCCGGGCAGACCCGTGACCAGGTTCTACCTGGATAAAACAATGACTCACGACATCCAATTACCTGGATAGACCCGTGAGCAGCTTCCACCAGGATAAAAACGTGACATACCGCATCAGATCAGACAGACTCGTGACCATGTTTCTCCTTTATAAAACCGTGACCCACGACATCTGGTTACCCAGACAGACCAGTGATAAGGTTCCACCCGAAAAAAGTAACCCAGCAATCCCGTTACCCGGACAGACCAGTGACTATGTTCCACCTGGATAAAACCGTGATCCACCGTATAGGTTATCCGGACAACTCAGCAGCTTTTAAGAAAAAATAAATAAAATTCCTCCTGTTCGCCAGGAGCACGTACGACAGAAGTATTTAAAGAGAGCGGCCATCGACTGATTTTAACTTCAAGGAAAACGGGTAATTCTTAAACTTCGAAAAAAACATGTTGGGCGATATTCAAAAGTCGTTGTTACGTGTGATTAACATTATGAACCATGCGGTATTCAACTCCTTAGTATGACGATTATGTGAAATAAGAACGACTCTCAATACTGCCCTTATAGTTCGCCAAAATCGAAAAAAAAAGTACGCATATAATCTACTTTTTCTTCTTTCTTTCTGCAACTTCATTAGTTAAGGCAAGAAAAAGTGTTTTCAAAAATAGTGTCCGTTAAAACGAAAAATTTGTGCAAATTTCCAAGCTGGGATTAAATTTACAAGTTTAACCTTGTGAGCGGAGGACTGTGAGTTTGCATAATATGAATAAATTACTAAAATCATTAATATGCGAAAATGCAAGTGTGGGAGGAATCTTAATATTTAAACTGATATTTACTTTAAATTACTGTAACCTCCTGCCACAAAGTTAATTTAGTGAATTTAGTCAGTCGGTAGAGTCTTAGAATGAATAAAAGTTAAAATTTTGAAAAAAGTAAATAAGATTCCTACTAAGCATGACACTCTAATTTACAGGTTAATATGGTTTTAACACCCATCCTGTATGCGAAAAATACCCAAAATATTCTTATCGCAATTACGATCCATTGATAGACCCAGCTTCTGGCCTGAAAAGCAAACAAGAAAGACAAAAGGGTAACACATTACCTTGCGGCCAACTGCAACAATAAAAGAAGTCAACATTCCAGTGGTAATCCTGCTTTAATGCACCACTTCCGTAATTCCAGAGCACACAGAAATTATATTTACAAAAGCACTCGCGCGCGTGGTCTCGCTAAGAGACCTGAGCAAAAGAAGAGAGAGAAAAAAAATATTTCTTTTAATATTTCTTTCTCACACTTTGAGCTCGCAATTATTACTGTTTGTGCACTTTTGTATTTATCACGCCGCGCTCTTCTTTCTTGAAGTGTCTCTAGTTTCACGATTGAATGCACTTCCGGGTCAAGTTTCTTCCAAAGTTGTGGACCATCCTCTTCCTAGGTTCTGCTAACCGTCAGGTTTCCTCTGCCATGGAATTTCAGTAAACACCAGAGGCGGTTCAACTGGGTAGTCCCTGGTGTGATACAACTATAAAATACATTTGTTATTTGACGAAAGTTCTCATGACGTTCTCTTGCACAAACCCCGCCTACTTAATACAAGCAAAAATAGCTCAGTTCTTGTATTTAATGGGTTTTAATTAAACTATACTATACGATAGCATTGGGGATTTCCTACAGAACACGGCAATGCTTTTTCTTCACTAAGAATGTTACTCGCTTTCGATTTCACTGTTAGTAGCGTGAACAAGTGATATAGCGTGTGACGTAAACATGGCACAAAATTGATACTGGTGCGAAGCACTTTACGAAATATGATGTAAAGCTTTGTCTCTTCCCACTAGTAAATGGTGATATATGTCGCACTTTGTCTCATCTCACTTTTGTGAAAATACACTTCTATATATATATATATAATCGGTATCTCCTACTCTCCCATTCCACCACGAGAATGTTAGTCCGGAGAAAACGAGGAAATACTGAAAGTAAACTAGCTATGATTGCCCATTCTACAGCACACACGCACAGAATATCAGTGTGTAACTAACGCACTATTCTTGTGCACACATCTCTGAATGGTAAGAGTACCAAATAGCTGACGGTCAACACGATTACGACTTGCAGTGCTTGATATGCACTGTCTCGCGATTTAGCAATAACTAACTCTTTAGTTGTCCCGAGTACTGTTATATTCCTTTGCAGTTTCATTGTTTCTTTCAACTGCTGGGTTGGGCCGAACCAAAGTAGCCCGCTCCACTGGAATAGGGGTGAAGGTGCATCCCTCACCTGCGAGTTTCCAGTGACCTAAATAACTTAAAAAAAACACACTTGTTCATGTTCTTTTCCACTTTGTCGATCACTTCAATGGCATCGTTGTCTGTCACTATGTTTGTTAACTTGCTTAATAATCAAGCTTCAATTTAGTATCTGTTACGCACACACACTGTGCCGTAATTACGAGAAATATTAACACAAACACCAACATTATTTAAACTCTGTCACTTGACATGTTTACTTAAACACCTTTGTCAGGTGACACCACCTATCGGCGACACCAGGAACTGCTTGAACAAGTGACATTGAATATGATGAATTACAGAAACGGATGCATTGAAGGATTTGGTTTCTGAACAAATTAATGATGTTAATTAAACAAATTAAATGAACTATGCAAAATGCAAACAAATTAAAATGACTCTAGATAAGGCTGAAGTAGCCTGACACATAATAAACAACATAATATTACTGATTGGAAGGTCGCTTTTCCTTTGCAACAGTATTGCCTTCTCGGTTATATTTAAAAAAAAAACAAAGGTATGTGTTAGTCTCCCTGCATACCTTCCACAACCACAAACTAGGCCTAAACTGGTATTAGTACAAGCCAATTTGACAAAACAAAATATATATATCGAACTACATATGTCTAATACTACGGGAACACCCAGAAAGTTTATTTACATAACATAACACATATTATCATTCAAATCATATCAGCGGTGCAGACGATAACTATATTTTTACAGAGACATCTAGCGGATGTCATGGAACCATTACAAACAACGTTCTAGACAGCTTCCCCTCTAGTTCAAGTGGACTCGTCAATAATTTTAAAATAGTCAACTTCTCTTTCTCTGCGAATGTTCCGTTGGCAAAACGACGCTTCAAAAGTCGAACACGCTAAAAATGGGCGTGTTTTAAAAAAATAACACCTCTTTGTATTCGGATTTCTCTCATAGACATGCTAAAAATTTTATGATTTTTTCAAGTATTGCCTCCGTAGGATCTGTGTCTCGGTAGTGATAGTGTATGCTACTTCCTATAACAACACTAAGAAATTCAACTAGCAATACATCTAAGCAAAATCTGAATCTCATAGGTTTTCTATCCTTATTCATATGGTTATATTGATTTCAAAAATCTTCTCAACTTGGGTGTCCAACGCTCCGTTAAGTACACCTGCTTTCTTTGAGTTTTTTTTTTCTGGGAAGCTTTCTCTGCCTCTATCCATGCAAACTAGCATATCAAAATACAAAATTCGCTATCTTCTTATACGTTAATATTAATTAATATCAAATTCTCATTGCTTCTCGCTTAAGTCCTGCCCTGTTGTTCATTACTATTCATTTACATAACACAATAAACCATAAATATACATAGAAATATTAATAAAAGTCATATGCTCCCGCTGGTAATTATTTAAATCTCAAAATTCTTTATATGCAAATTCCTAATTAAATTGAAATATTATTCATAATTTCACGAAAAATTTAAATATGCAAATCATCTTATAACACAGATCATGTGACGTTCACAACCTCCATTGCTTATCACCTAATTTAAATATACACTATAGGGTTCATTGGAAAGCTTTAAAATCACACATACGAGTATACACACAAGAAAAGCGTCATCAAAAGGGAGTTTCCACTTTTCAATATAGAGTTGCTAGATTTCCAAAAACCAGATAGGAGGGAACTGGGCCTTTCAACACTAAAATGTTCCGCGAATCAAAGTTTGTGTACAGTAACCTTATTGCTTTATATGTAAAACCTTAAAAAAAAAAAGAAAAAAAAAGGAAAGAAGGAAAGAAAAATAAAGAAAAGCAACAAAGGTGATACATCGAGTAATTTGTACTCACCAGATAAAAGTAGCTTTAGTGGTATTTCTTATCATTAGTTTGAACTGCTTGATAGGAGCCTTAGCACTTAAGCACCACGAAACGAGCTTAATGTAGGATCTGAACCACACATGAGCTTCCACCGGAATTCAACCTTGAGCCGAAGACGTGTACGTTAATCATATAGGGAAGAGACAGCTCTAGTTCTGATGGTGATAGTGAAACTGTTAAATGCTTCTGTGCTACAATGTACAGCGTGTATCAGAAGTCCTGGACCATAGACCAGCTTCGTTACGAATAAAAATGCAAAGTTGGCTGTTCTTCTGGACCCTCGCCGTATCAACAATACAGCCTTGTTGAGAAAAGGCTTTGAAGTATTCTAAATTCCCTCACGTAACAATGTGCACGTGTCCCGTGCTATTTTCGCGTGCCTGTACGTTTCGTTTCAACAGCCTGATGAAGTGGAAACATTCTTTTCTAATTGAACATGGTTCGTCTTACGAGTGTGGAGCACAATTGCTGGTGCGATTGAAAAAAAAAACTTTGCCATTTTGGATTGAAAAGCATAAAATGACAACAACTGTCTTCTCTATCACTTTTTTCGTATCTCTATTTATAACGGAGTTGGCCCATCGCTCCCGATTTTGATACACCCTGTATATTGTAGCACAGAAACAGTTTAGATTCACTTTTTTTTTTTTTTGGCTCAGGCCCGTCTTTCAGATTCTGCATCTGAAACTTTTGACCGGAACGGGTTATTATTATAGCCATTTATTTATTTTCTTATCTTTATTGGATATCCATGTTTGAAAGACAGAAAAAAAAAGATGAAAAGGAAAAGGGTACACATTCACTATCACCATTAGCATTAGAGCTGTCTCTTGGCTATATGGTTAGCGTTCACGTCTTTCTGGCGGAAGCTCATGTGTGGCTCGGATCCCCCGTTAAACTGTAGGTCTGCGTCTTATATGGCCTCGGTGCTGAATGGGACGGTAAACTCAAATCGAATTCAAAACTATCGGCACTACTTTGCCCATAATTTGTACAAACATGAGGTTTTCTTTTCACTATATCAACATGGAGTATGTTCCTAATACGTGTCTGTTCACGGATATTTTATTTTAAATACATTCTGTCACATTCAGCATTATAGTTGGATAAGAAAGAGGCTGTTATTTTATATATATATATATATATATATATATATATATATATATATATATATATATATATATATATATATATATATATATATATATGTAACATAAAATTAATCCATGTTTATTTAGATCCTTGACTTTTGTAAGAATTATTTTTGTCATTAAAGAAAGACAAATCGCGTACGGTTTACTTACAAAGAGGGACATCAATTTTGCTCTTTTGAAACCGAACGTCCGGCAACTGTAATTCGATCTGATATGCATTCAGGAGTGCAACCACGCGGAGGGCCCACCGGGTTCAAAAAACTTCGTAATTCGGCGTACATCTGCACATTTTTAAATAAAACTATACTTGTTTAGTAGAGAAATCATGATGTGGCCTAAAAATTTAATCTTACACTTCACTTGTATTCTTTCGTTTCTTATAAAAACAATCTGGTTGTATATTTTTTCTCTGAGAAAATAGGTGGAAGTAGTATCTTATGATAGGATTTAGATTTGTGGGCTTTCGGCATCTAAGGCCATTTAGCCCTTCAGGATTGGAGGGCTGACGTCCCTCGGCGAGCACGCAATCCAGAGAAAGAAAGGGACGGAAGAAAGGATTGGGGAAGGAAGCGGCCTGGGACCTATGAGTTAGGTACCATCCCGGCATTTGCCTGGTGTGAAAGAGGAAAACCCAGGAAAACCTCATTCAGGATGGCTGAGGAGAAAAACCTTACACGCTTTTTCGACCGAGTGCCCCCACCCGGAATCGAACTCGGGATCGCTCACATGGAAAGGCGAGAGCGTTAGCGACTACGTTACGCGGGGCCACTAGGTGGAAGTAGTTTACAATGACTTATCGCCTTTTCGGATGCAGAATAACACCGGTTCAATACTACATAGACGTACTGTCTTGTAATATTAGAAACCTCCCAAACTTCGGACTCCTCACAATAAACAATTCCGGGTGCGCTCCAGCATGCATTTCTGCACTTTTCTATCTGCTTTCACAGTGACTTTTGTACGTAAGCACGTCACATCGAATGGGAGAAGCTCGCTTACGCTAGCTTTCATTAAAAGGAATTAAGTTAGCTACACCGAAACAAAACAGTTATGAACTTCTGTGAAGAAAGACTTCTCTTCCACCTTTTCGTGTTGACTTTGAAATTTTCGATTGAACACGTGTCACGTTATTGGCAAACCATTATTAGATGTAGATCTCTGTTTGGTCTCTGGAGAAGAGTAAAGTTAATTTTAGTGTCCACAAACCATCTGGTGGAACTTAACGCATTAAAAAAACTTTTAATAGCTATCGATAAGTGGAAACTGGTAAAGCAAAACTCTTGTTTAAAAGTTCTTTGTTGTAGACTTCCAAACTATGCTATGAGTAACTAATTCAAGTCTTACAGAACGGCTTATGTCCGATTCGTCCGTTCTTTTGCCGACAGGTATCAGAACAAAATGGTAAACGATAGCAAAAACAGTTTTTTTTTTTGGGGGGGGGGAATTGATTCAGTGTTTCGAGAATAGGTTCCACCCTCTTTTGTACCTTAAATCCCCATTCAAATCGGAATTGGTAGAAACCAACCTCTTCGATTATCGTGGTTATCAATAAAACAGGAACGATAATAAATAGCAAGAAGCAGATTTTTGAGGAATCGATTCAGTATCTCAAAAGTAAGTTTGATCTGCACCCTTATTACTCTACCAAAACCACAAGTGGTAGAAACTCAGTGCAACTTTCGGCTTCAATATCGATGTCAGTAGAATAAGAAATGGTAAAGAGACATACGCTATACAGAGAACATCTGAGGACACAGTGTTGCCGGATTGCCCCAAGTTTCGTTTTGTTTATTGTTGTTGCCATTGTTTTGTACAGGGTAGCCCAAAAGTTGGTAAACACCCTTGCATTGATCAAGTATAATATTTTAGCTTATGGGTTTATTTGCTTCGGCTCTTCCGAGCTTAAGATGCAAATAAAAACACATTAAGAACAAAAAAACTAAGTCTACATGATGGATAACAACAAGAAATGATATAAAATGCAATGAGCTGATCAGAACGGTACAGTATACCTACTTTTGAGCTACCCTGTATTTTTGCTGTTATTATTGTCAGCGTTTAATACGAATAACTGCTAGTGTTCGTGTGGTAGTTCATTAAGTGCTGTTTTCTTGCCACTCGGTTGTCATGTCTCCTACGTTTGGTAACACTGTTATTGCACTTCAATTGTTTCACGTTTTCTCAAGTATCCGTTCGGAAAAGAGCTCGACGAATCCTACCGAATTCTTCCGAAGTATCCTATGTGAAGCAAAGCAGTTCTATGATTGGTGCAGGGCCTACCCTTCACAAAGTCGTAGCGGTCAATATAATACCTTTGAAATCTAAAACATTGAACACCAATGTAGTTTGATTAGAAATACTTCTGCTCAGGAATTTGTTTGCAAGAAATTACACACACCATAATGTGAATATATTTTGTAATTCTGAACTAGCACTTACATACTTTCATATTAATATTTTGAAAACTTAAAATCTAAACGCTAAACCTTGAAATGTACAAAATTGTAAAAGTAAAATTATTTTCTCAAAGAAAGAAAATCATTTACAAATGCAAACTTTTTGTTTCAGTATGTACTTTTGAGTTTTAGTCGCCCAAAACTTTTACAACTTGTGACATATATGTTGCGTCTCGTTGGTTGATATTAAGAAAAATCGATGGAAAAACTTGGAAAAGTATACTTCATATTTTGTTTCTCACTCGAGAGAGAGGGTTGGGAGTTGTAACATGAAAATACAGGACTCCAGGGTGTTCTCTATAACTGAAAGAGATCGTTTCTTTTCGAGAAAGAAAAAGAAACCCAGAAAGAAAGAAAGATCGATCTCTATGTCGAACCAAAAACTCGGTATACCCTTTTCTTATTTGCTCTCATTCATATGATAAATATTTTGATGGAAAATGCATTGTTCACAACTAAACTATTTAATCCCGTTAGTATGTAAAAAAACATATTATTAACTTAATAGCCAATACATTGTAACTTGTGAGTGAATAATATTGCTATGTAGAAAACTAATGTATTTAGAGGTTCGTAGTTACTGATGCTACGAAAAATATCGCAATAGTCGAATCCTCGACAATCGTGATAAATATGTAATTTGTGTAAAATATGTGATCATTACCAAGAATTATTCAAATGTATTAGTTAAATTTCACGCCACGATGTAACAGCAATGAAAATTGCTAAAAAGAAATTATGAAAACACAAATCTCCTTGTGTAAATGAAATTCTCGCTAATCTTAGCAAGAGAGGAAAATTGTGGAACGAGCTATATATAAACAAATCTGGAACAAAGAGGAATTGCCACAAGACTGGAAAGAATCAAGCATTGTTCCAATTCACAAGAAAGGAGACAAAACTGAATGCAACAATTATCGAGTTTTTTTCAACATCTTTTAAAATCCTTTGAACATTTTGTTTGTAAGATTGGTTCCATATGCAAATGAAGTTATTTTAGATTACCAGTGCGGAATTAGGCGAAATCGATCTATTATCTACCAGATATTCACCATTCGCCAAATGTTCGAAAAGAAAAGAGATTTCAACAATACGGAACATCAATTATTTATTGATTTCGGAAAGTTCTGCGATTCACTTAGGAGTGGAAACATTATACAACATTCTTACCGAATTTGGTATTCCGAGAAAGCTGGTTAGATTAATGAAGATGTTTGTAAATGAAACCCAAAGTCCGAGTGAGGAAATACTTCTCTACGAGATTTCACGTCGAGAATGGCCTGAAACAAGGAGACCCATTGTCGCCATTATTATTCAATTTTGTTCTGAAACATAGTAAGGATAATGAAAGATAACAACCACAACCAGCGCTTACAGCGTTTGCACACGTCCCCGGCAATGCCGATCCCGGCACCGACAATGCCGGAACCGGAATCGGGCTTTGCACACGCGGCAGGCAAAACCGGTCCCGGCTGCGGCAATGTTGGTGCCGGCGCTGCTTTGCACACACATCCCGGTAATGCCGGTGGCGAGAAGTAATTTGAGTTTGAACGTGAAGGAGAGAACATGAGTCCAGCAATAAACAAACGATATCTCACTCAGTCCTATTCACTCAGTCCACAATCGTTCTAGGGAACAAATGCCAAACTAGACACTGAGTACATGAATATTTTTTATTATGATCTATAGGGTAAAGTAGCATGCAACCACAAGACTGGAAATTTTCTTGTTCTGTTTGTGCTCTTTCAAAAATGCAATGAAACCTAAGTTTTACGTCCCACAGTTATGCCGGTTAGGCTAAAGGAGACGGTGATGATTTGAACAAAGTGGGAAGAAACGGGCAAACCCCGAGAAAACCCACGATCACGGTATTTGTCAATCACAAAATCCACAGGGCGCAAGCTGGGATTGAACCAGGGATCCCAAGCACCGGAGGTGAGCGGTCTACCACTGAGCCACAGGTCATGTAGTGCAAATTGAGAAAAGTAAGAACGCTTTCATCGAAACCCAATTGGAAAAAGATCATTAGGAAGATCTAGGTGCAGATGGGAGGACAATATTAAAATCTTGCAGGTAAAAGAGTACAAATTATAAACTGAAAGAAAAACAATGGAAAACTTTTGTGAATGCGGCATTGAACCTCTGGGTTCGATAGACCATAGAGTCAGATATTAATTAAATTTTATATGAGGTAAAAAGGAAATTGTTCATGGTGGGATTATAGAGAAAAAGAGAGAGTTCGAACATTATATATCGTGTATAGTGAGTTCGGTTCGCGGATTTATTACTACATAATATTATTACATTGCTCGGACCTATACCTTCCTCCAGAAACTTTTACACTGTATTGAATTGAAAAGAGAAAATCATTAAATTATCGAATACAAGCTAAAGCTGTAGTTACACATGACCATCATGTTAAAACATATATGAGAGAGATAGACCAATGGTCTATAGTGTGAAACTAAGTTACGCATATTATCTCTGAAGCGTAATTTCAACCACTTTAGTTCCTTAAAATTCTACAGGGTGTTTCAAAACAAGACCGACAATGTTTGGGAGGTGATTCTTGACACCAAGATAAGACACAAGACCAACCTGGGTGCACAAATGCTTCCTTTCGGAGTTATAGACTGCTGAAAACATAAAAAAAAAAAACAACTTTAAAAGTCCATAGCTCCAAAACTATGATACCTACTGTAGTCGGGTCAAAACTTAACTTAGGAACTAATATGTGCATTATCCAAAAATACATGTTTCAGAATCCTAAGGTATTCATGCAACATATTTTATATAGGGAGTTTGGCTACGGGCATATAATTTGAAGTACTCACCAACTACATCTATAAAAAATATTCCGGAAGTATCGCAGGATTCTGAAACATGGATATTTGGATAGGGTACACACTTGTTTCGTGTATAAGTCTTGATTCGTGTACAGTAAGTCCCATAATATTGGAACTATGGATCTTTAAAGCTCATTTTATCATGTTTTCGGCAGCCTATAACTCCGAAAGGAATCATTTGTGCACCCAGGTTGGTCTATACTTTTTGTCTTATCTTGGTGTCAGGAATCACTTTCCAAACTTTGTCGGTGTTGTTTTGAATCACCCTGTATATAGGTATGGATATGCGTGAAGCAAGTATCAGGCGCGGCTTATGATTGGAGATGATATAGCAGGGCAGTCATTAAAACATCTCGAGAAGGAAAATAAAGCTTGTAAGAAAAAGAGATTTCCCTTAACAACATCATTCAGTTTTCTTACGCAAACCCAAGCTTTAAAGAAGACAGACAGGTTTCGCTTATTTGCCTCAGATCAAGCACGACCCCCCCCCCCCCCAAAAAAGTACTAACTAATGTTTGTATTAGTAGTAACCATATGTTTGATATGTATACGTGCCAAAAGACGGGTTTTCATTTGCGAAACATAATGTAAAGTAGGGGAAATTGGGGAATGAGAAAGCATTTTTTTTTTGTCAGATCGCATTTTATATGTGTTTGTTCACGCTGGCACGTAAAGCATAGAACGAAAGATACAGAGTGAGAAGAATATACACACATACGAACAGATATTCAATTTAGAACTTGTTCCCTTCAATACATGACAAAATAAAATAAAAAATTAAAAAAAAAAGTTTATGCAGCTGGGATGCGCTTCGTTTGCTCAAAAGAAACACGTGCGCGTGGAAATTAGCAATGCAAGGGAGGGAAAGCAGAAGGGAAGAGTGGGGCGTAATATACTATATATATATATAGTAAGCTACTGTAGAATTTCCTTTTGGTGACTTGATTTGAAGCTCCCTGGAGGATGTGGTTTTATGTCCCTCTGAGAGGTTGCATAAATTGCTGGGTCGTTTGGCATACATCGAAACAATAGAAAAGAACATATCTAGTTGGTGCATTTCCTATATATTTCTTTATAGTTAAAAAAAAATGGAATATTTTTTTTTATTTTTTACAAATGTAACTTTATTCCTCTGTTTTATTTTAATGCCTTATGTATAGGGACGTTGAATTAGGAAGATACCAATAAAGTAGCTATTTCAAACAGGACATTCAGGGTACTATAAAAACTAAAATGGAATAAAAGTGAATTGATAGGATAAAAGGATTATTTTATAGTTTTGAATTTGTTAATATTATTATTATGCATATCCGGAATAATAAAGTTTATGGCTTTTGTACGCATTTTTAACGTCATATCCTGTTTGTTGTACAGTATAGCTTACCTTTCTCTGTGTTTAATGAATAAGGGGTGTTGCGTACGTGCCTCTTCGCTGGCAGTTTTGGAGTCAAAAATCGAGTCGAGACAAGGGGTGATATCAATAAAACGGAGAAGTTACTCATTATTCCCAATTTTGTAGTAGTTACTCGCATTGGTATCAATAAAAAGAGAACTGAGCACTAGTCGTCTCGGCTGACCTCGGAGAAGACCCGCCCTTTTGAAGTAACCACACCTCTATTCTCGAGCCGAGTAACTACTCCGCGTTTGATATCAATAAAAATCAAAAACTCCTCTGTGATGCTAGTAACTTCTCCAAATTTATGGAGCAAGCTAAATAGGTGACTCCGTGTTAACCCTTTCACAGAGGAAGTCGACTTTTGTCGACAGAACCAAATTTCCTTAACATGCGAATGTCGACTATAGTCGACGTGTTAAAATTTGTTTGTCCGTATCTTGGCTTTGTCGAGAGTAGTCGCCAAAGTTGTACCGTTCATTTTTGTTTGTGTTCTATTGTTTTCGATAAACAATAGAAATCACACAGAAAACCTTTGGCGACTACAATCGACAAACCCAAGATACAGACAAATTTTAACACGTCGACTATAATCGACATTCGCAGGTTAGGGAAATTTTTTTCCGTCGCCTTCCACAGTGAAAGGTTAAATATGGCAGAGTATATGATTGTACTTTTAAATAAATAATATGGAACATGAAATTTGTATTTTTGTTAAGAATAAAACTTTACATCATAGTACGCGAAGGTAATGCAATTCCAATATTTTCAATAATCACCTACCTTTCTTTCTTCCTTTCACTAGACATTTTATAAAACTTCTTTTTTTCTAACTTCTTCGTGAGTCCTCTCATAGCAGACTGACTAACGCGTCATCCAATTACATAGTCTCGGGTTCTACTTCCACTGGGGTAGAGGTAAAAGTAAGGGGAACGCAGCGGACGCCGTTCCCCCACTTTCAAAAATTATCAATGGTGTCCCACGATTAAAAAATTACAATGGGCAAAGATAGGCACGGGGGACGGCGACAGATCATGCGTCCCCCTACTTTTTCAGATCCACTTTTAGCATTGTAGTAAGGGTATTTGTCTCCAATTTGAGCTCAGAGAAGATGTTCGGATATCACTTTAAACTGCAGGCCCCGTCTTTCATGAAAAATGAAATGAAATTTTTGAGTTTTACGTCCCATGGTTATGCAAGAGAGGCTAAGAGAGACGGTGATGATGAGAAATGAAAACATGGTGGAATGAAGAAAGTGGGAGCAAACTAGAGAACTCCGAGGAAGCCCATGCACACGATGTTTGTCCACCACAAAGATTACTTGGCGTGAGCTGAGATCGAACAGAGACCCCATGCACCAGAGGTGAACGCTTTACCGCTGAGCTACCGCCCCCCCCCCCCCGTCTTTTATAACCTTAGGGCTGAAAAGGGATCTTAAAATAAAATCAATTTAATCCAACATAACAATTTTCTAATCCTGTTTCTAACTGTGTAAAATGCAAATCTAGGGTACAATAGCAAATTGTTTGGACAAAGAGATTACAATTTTATTACTTATAGAGGAGATTGACTAGTGTTTTTGGAAGAGTACTTACCTTTGCATGGAGGTTGGCTAATAGAGGGTCTACATCAAAAAAGGGAATAACAATAAAATTATAAATACTCACGTAGGTGTAATTAAATTGAAACAATCTACTTTCCTTCTCTCTCTTACGCTTTTTTAAAAATCGTTTCGAAAAAGGAAAAAAAACTCGGTTATCCTTTATCCGCAATGCAGTTTAATTTTCTTTTTACTTCAGTTGCGTCATTGAGTGTTTTGAGATTTCATAGAACGTCACTCGATTTGTCCAGTGTACACATAATTTATCAAATACAAAGCAGTTCGACACCTGTAAATGGGGAAACGAACACATTACGGCAAAGATGAAGAATCCTCGCAGAGACTCTGTTGTCATTTCGAAAAAAAAAGTATTAATTGCCCTCCATTCCTCGCTTTGTCAATATGCAGTTTGAACATGAAATAATAAAAAAAAATGTATGTATGAATTATTGTCTGTGGACCAATACAAACATTGGTTTCCGCTGCATCGTCTATTTCTCGATTGGACAGTTATTTTATTTCCCTTTGCTCATATTACCAAGTTCCCTTTCCCCCTTTTTTTTTTCGTTTTGAAATTGTAGTGTAATCTGAAATTGATATATAATGCTTTCATATGTCATGTTTATGAGCTATAACATTCGAGGGTTGTTCAATGAGAACTGAGACTGAATTTTCTGTTTATTAAATACATGCTGTGGTAGATTCTTATTTGTTCTATCGAGGTGTGTACTTCAGTTTAATCATACCAAGAAAAAACAAAGCGATTTTATGTTTTATCTAAATAATGTTTTATTTCTGATATTTGAATACCACAATAACTAACACATCCGGCACTAAAGTTCATGCAATATGGAACAATTTATAATTTTTGTTATGTGATAATGCATACCTATTGTTATATGATGTTCGATTTGTAGCAGCACAGACCTATAACAGTGGGAGATGGATGGTAATCAACTGCTGTAATAAACATTGGCCGCTTAGAGTAGCATACACTAACCAACCTCATTTCCAGCTTAGCTTACGAAATAAGTAAAATCGCGATTAGGAGTACAATGTCGGAATGATTGGATAAAGGATGGCAAATTGTTGACACACCCATCCAGACACACACACACACACACACACACACACACACACACACACACACACACACACACACACACACACACACACACACACTTTTTTTTTGAGTTTTTGGATACATCTGCAAATTTTTATGACAAAATGTCCAATAATAAAGCTAATTATTTATTAACAATTAATTTATGAAATCGGATCAATCATTTGTAACAAATCAGTACATATGTAATTATTGAATATTTGAGAAAATACAATCGTCTGGAGGTGAGAGTTCAAAGACATTGCTATCATAATTATTACAAGATTAATGCATATTTTTAAAAATATTATTACAGGCTTTCACAATATTGTCTTATGCTCAAGAACAAATATAGGCTACTATTTTTTTTTCAAACTCTCCTTTGTGCTTTCAAAATTATCTTTTGGAGGTGTAAAAATAGGCGATTGCGTGACCATATAACTTAGAGCAGTAGCCGCGCCTAATAAATACAGGGTGATTACAATTAAAGTGCTGCTATTCATGGCGGTCCAGCGCGGGCTGGTTTACACGAAGCAGCTCTCTCACGTGGCGACAGATGTGCAGTATTGCCCTCTGTTGCATGAAAACAATCGTCTCCAATCAGTTTCGTGCCTGTAAAGCCGGAATTACATGTCGCACTAAAATGGCTCTATAACGTGCTGATGTCACGGTACAGGTGACAACCCCTTGGGGTGTGCTCTACTGAAAGAAAACCGGCCAACAATGAATCTTCCTTTGAGTCCACAGCATACAGTCACGAACACAGAGTGTAATGGCTGTTCGTACACAACACTGAATATACTGTTAATTTTACACTGGTATTTTTACAGGACTCACACAGTACAGCAACTGAAACTCCGCAAGACCCTGAGTTTCCCTTCGGCTTTTAGCACGGATGGAAGTGGATGACATATGGCTTTGGGCTAAAACCGTATAATTTTTGACAGTAGGGATATTTGGAAGCTCGGGTCTACCAGGGAAATGTTCAGTTGCTGCGGATCTTAAGGACAGCATAAGGCGACGTGTCGCAACAAATCCGCCGGAACTGCTGCGAGCAACTTTTGCGCACGCCATTTTGTGGATGCAACATGTTGTCGATGTGTTTGGTGGCCATATGGAGCATGTTATGTAAATTGGTTACTGTAACTGCAAATGTTAATAAATTTACTCACATTGCACCTTTCGTTACCATTAGATAAATGGAAATAAAGCTTCACCTTTTGTTACTCTCACATTGCTCTTAAAGTTGTCCCTTTGCACCATTTGTTACAATCATCTGCCCTTCACCTCGTTTGCATTACATTTATTTCACATGTTTGATCTCTTCTATCTAGATAATCGTCTTATCCATACATTTAGGACCATTTCCACGTGCGTATTACCTGTACAGCTCCACATTTTCCCCTGATGGCGGAAAGTAGAACTAATATTTTTTAAGCTTAACTCACTTCCGCATCGTCTCATTAGCATATTTACCAAATTTCAATGTAATACATTGATCGCTGGACCGCCGTGAATAGCGGCACTTTAAATTGTAAACACTCTGTACTTGAACAAATAAGCTCTTTGGTTCAGAGGTAGCCATTTTGCAGTCGACTTTACTGGGGCTGAGGTTCATTATCTTAAATGAGGTTTACACTTGTTCAGACTAGCACTCACCTGAGCGCCGGCTTGCTATCCTAAACGAGCCTCGCGTTTATTAACCTCATTGTGAACGCGCTAGTGTTGTATATGAGTCGAAAAAGTTGTTGTCTCGCCTTAATTCTTGTCTCGTTGTCGAGATGGCAGTCGAGATAAGACGAGAAATTCGAGTCACAACAAGGAACAAGACAATTTTTGTCTCGTTGTCGAGATGGCAGTCGTGATAAGACGAGAAATTCGAGTCACAACAAGGAACAAGACAATTTTTGTCTCGTTGTCGAGATGGCAGTCGTGATAAGACGAGAAATTCGAGTCACAACAAGGAACAAGACAATTTTTGTCTCGTTGTCGAGATGGCAGTCGAGATAAGACGAGAAATTCGAGTCACAACAAGGAACAAGACAATTTCTGTCTCGTTGTCGAGATGGCAGTCGAGATAAGACGAGAAATTCGAGTCACAACAAGGAACAAGACAATTTTTGTCTCGTTGTCGAGATGGCAGTCGAGATAAAACGAGAAATTTCACGAGTCTCGTGGATAACACTATTTCACTCAACTGTGAGTTCTCAAACACTGTTTTAGTTGTAATATAAAAACTGTAAATTGATAACGTCAGTGTACGAACATAATGAAGAACATTTATGAATAAAGATAAACAGGTCATTTCACAATATTGTAAAATTCTGTCGTTTAGAGTAGAGCAAAAAAAAAAAAAAAAAAAAAAAGTAGATGGAAATTTGGACTTTTTCCTAATCTTTATTATTATAAAAGTTTTTTCTTATATATAATAGCAATAAATATTACAAATAAAATATAAGTTCCTCTTAGTTAATTTGGTAGTTTGCTGGTGAGTTTGTAGGACCCCAAGGAGCAAGCGTCTTAGGGCAACAGAAACCAAGGCTTTTGCGGCCAAGATGTAGGTAGAAACCTCTCAGAGACCATGCATCCTCGAGAGGGAGATAAAACCCAGAGATCAGACGTCCTAGAGAGTGGCAAGGATGAAGAAACTCTCAGAGACCAGGCATCCTAGTAAAAGGAATTCTCAGGAGCCAAGCGTCCTAGTAAAAGAAACTCTCAGAGACCAGGCGTCCTTGGAAAAGGAATTCTCATAGACCAGGCCCTAGAGAGTAGTAACGATAGAGGAGCTCTCAGAGACCAGGCGTCCTTGGAAAAAGAACTCTCAGAGACCAGGTCCTAGAGAGTAGTAAGGGTAGAGGAGCCCTCAGAGACCAGGCGTCCTTGGAAAAGGAACTCTCAGAGACCAGGGCCTAGAGAGTAGTAAGGATAAAGGAGCTTTCAGAGACAGACTTCCTAGAGAGGGAGATAAAACCCAGAGACCAGGCGTCTTAGCAAAGAACTCTCAGAGATCAAGTGTCCTAGAGAATGGTAAGGATATAGTTGTTCTCAGGAACGAGGCATCCTAGAGAGTGGTGGATGATCAGTTGGTTGAAATTGATGCCTAACTGCAGTGTTGTGGCTCCTTTTGTCCAGAAATGTTGCTGACTTGATTAATCCTTCGTCACTTTACGATCGTTGACCAATATTGACGATGTACACGACCTTCGTGGTTGACGCCTGATTTTTGTTTATATCCAGCATGTGGTGTTGGGAGCACGTGTAGAACGTTGCAATATACACCAAAATTAAAAAAAATACTCATAAATTTTGCGCATGCACAAAATGAGACGAGAAAAAATTCTTCGAGAAGTGAAATATGGTGAGAAAATATATTCTAGGATCGAGACGTGAGAGAGAAAAAAATATTTGAGAAACGAGACGTGACGAGAAATAATTCTTTGAGAATCGAGACGAAACGAGAAAGAATTTTTCGAGAATTAAGATGAGATCAGAAAGAATTCTTCGAGAATAGAGACGAGACAAATAATAATTCTTCGAGAATCGAGACGAGACGAGACATAACCTTATGTCTCGTCTCGTGAGTAACACAAATTTCCGCTCAGTAAGGACTTGGGCTCGGTATCTCCAATGGAGCTTGCAGTAGCTCGAACCGAGGGCTGGCTCGTTACCAACTTCTAAGGCTCTTGCTCACACGGGCTCACACTCAATCTTTGAAATCGATGCCAATTGATAACAAATTTGGATATCTCTTGTTTGTTCCATTTGTTTCTACCTTTATAAAGTTTAATTTTATTTATATTTTAGTTGTTGCTTGATACTACGATTTTGCAACACTGTTCAGAAACTGAAAAATAAATAATATGAAGGGAAAATTGTTGTGAAGGAATGTTTAGCTTTCTATCAAAAATAGCTGTTGTACCATCTTCAAGAAGGACGAACGAAGAATATTTTAAGAATGGAGGAAGCCTGGCCTCGCAAAAAGCTTAGTCCAGAGAAAGAAGAAGATAAGAACGCAAAAACGAAGGAAAAAATATACAGAAGATGAACCAACTCGAACAGAAAATAAGATTAGATCTTCTTGCTTTTTGCTTTCTAGCTCTAAATTCCTCCCCCTCAAACCCCCGCTCTGTACTATTATGGATTCTGAGAAGAAAATTCAAAAAGGCGGAAAACACAACACAACTCAGTGAAAGAAAGGGGGCGTTTCTTTCCTTTTTTCATAGCAAGGGTAGCCAGGTGGGCAGTCAAAAAACATCCCGAAAATTCTTTGATGCAGAAAGAAAAATAAAGAACCATTCACTATTTTGGTCCGTCTTCCTTTTTCTTCTTTCTCATAATCCTTGATTATGTACAAAAGATCTACACAATAATCATCTGTTTGGTTTAATCTGTGCCTCTGTGTGAATGCGTATCGTGGGGGCGCTACTGTTGACAAAAGCGTCAAAGAAGAGAAGAATCGTCAACTGTCTTTCTGTTCACAAGTAAAACTTTAACAAGATAACCACGTTCTTTTCATAAAAGATCTTTCGTTATTATAGCTTGATCTTGTTTGTTGGTTTATCAAAGGGAATCTTAGAGGTCACATGAAACTCTGAATATGTATAGTGTGCGTTCAAAAATTTAAAACGTTCTATTTTCTCAAGGATGATGTCATCGGGTTAAGGATTCAGATGATCTTTTCTGTTGTTGTTGTTGTCTTCTGCATGTACTTATTCCTGTTGGTGATTTTTTTCTTCTTATCATAAAAAGATAGTTTTAAAATATTCACACGAATGAAATGTCCAGAGGGCGTTCATGTGGTGATTCATGTTCCAAAGCAATACGAAGGAAGAGCACGTGCCAAGGGCGGCGCCATTGAATAAGCTTCGTGGGACATTTGCCTTCCTTATAGCCTTCTAGAGAAAGGCCAAGGCAGTGTTGAATTCAGATTTTTGTACAAGGGCGGGTAATACAAATTTAAGGGGGGGGGTCAGTTTTAGATTGCAATACAGCAGCAGGAATCTGACGCAACAAAGCTCGCAACTTGATAATGTCTGGTAGGTTGCATATTGCCATTTTCCCTAACTAACGTTGTAAAGCGCTTGTGTGCTTAAGGATGGGCAAAACCGGTTTTTATAAAAACCGGAAACCGGTTTCTAAAGAAAAACCCTTCCCCCAAGTTGCGGGGCTGAATTTGGATTTAAACGGCATCGGAAGTATCACTGTTCATTCAAGCGACTCCGAAAATTATGTAATCGACACTAATATTGGTCATTTTCGATCATTTTTATATTTTACACATAAATATTTCATTAACAACCCATACAATACGGGAACAAGTAATTTCTCGTGTAAAATCTACGACGTGTAGTTTTACTCTTAGGGACAGGGCCGCATTCATGAGGATCAACCGGATCTTGATCTCACCAAAATACTTTCTAACTCAAACGTGCATTTGTGCACTGTCTCAATAAAACTGTACTTGTTTAAATTGGAAATGCTTGATATAGCATAAAAGTTTGATCTTATACTTTACCTGTACTCCTTCTCTTACAAAAATAATCTAGTTCTATCATTTTTTTTTTCTGAAAATATAGATGGGAGTATTTTAAAATTATCATACTTATCATCTTTTCGTGTGCAAAATAGTACCCGTTCGATATTAAATAGACGTATTGGCTTGTAATATTGGTCTCCCCCAAACAGGATCGTAGCCAGCCCAAAAATGTAGGGGGGGACGGTAGAAGTTAGGGGGGCCCGACTCAACTATATTATAGTTCATCACCATATTATAGTTCATTTGCAAGTCTACCGTGAAAATTTTAGAGAAGCCAGTGAAAATTTAGCCCGGGCCTGCCCCCAACGCGTGGACTTCCCCCAACAAAAATTTCTGAGTGCCCGCCTGCTTAAGGATGAATTTTTTCTGCGGACCAGAGATGACTGGCTCAATCAAAACTTGACCCATGACCCACTGAGCCACTATTCACCGTGACCCATTTTGACCCACAATTCACCATGACCGACTCTGACCGTCCACACACCAAAACCCCTCGTCATCACTCTGACCCATGATCCAGGTCCTCCTCTCCACTGACTCCACTGACTGACTTCTAAAGAGTTTATATTTGTAATAAAACCAAGCTTTGAAATTGTTTTTAATGGGAGTTTGAATTTCCACGATCAATCGTTCAAGCACCGCTCTGTTACAATTCCGGTGGATTTGACCTTTACGATATACAATGGTAAAGTGTTTGTCATGAGCCAAATTACGATGAATTTCAATTTAATTGTTATATAGTATAATTATTTCCTTCCTGAATTACAGATAATTTTCTGCGGAAAATATGATGAAATTTGAAAGTCTTAAATCAAGGTAAAGCAGGTCAACATAAAGGAAAAAAAAAAAAAAAATTGTAAAATTCGACTGTGCCTCGAAAACCAGGTAATAAGTCCTGTTGTTATTGTTACAACTATAAATATCAATATCCAAAAGTGTCTGAAGTTTTTTTTGCTCTTAGATATACTCATCTCAGGTAAGTAAATGGAAACAAATGAAAAAGCACGAAAAATAGAAGCCTTGAAAGTAAAACATAGACACCAATGCTCGGAAGATGCTGTCTACAATGCACTGAGCATAGTCGGTCGGTGGGTCAGAGTGAGTAACAGTGGGTGATGGGTCGTAGCGGGTCACGTTCTGTTGACCCATTACACCTCTGCTCCGGAAGATTTTCTGGAAAACAACCCAGGCGACTTCGTTCATATTCTATAAATAAATATGTCATTACGTACTCTACAATATGACCTAAGTCATTATTTAATTTAAGGAATGAGAACAAAAAAGTTTAATACGGTGACCTGATAGTGATCGAATTTGAAACAAATTACTATCATTATGCTCGTACGCAAAAAACTGTCTTAGTTGTGCTTTTCCAGACGTTCTTAAAAATAATATATATATATATATATATATATATATATATATGTATATATATATCTTTGCATTACCCTTGTTCTATCAGAACTAACTCGCTCATATTTTCTTTCTTAGTTTCTCCGCGCGCAAAATTGAAATATTGTTCCTGTCGTCACGTGTTAACTTCAGAAGTATCTGAAGCAGGTGCATTGCATTACGGACGTGTCGAGGATTACATTTTCATAAATAGGAAAACATAGATGAATATATTCAGAACTTGATTCGCCAACAGTGTCGGGTTTTAATGGAAGTCACGTCGGTTAAAAAAAAAAAAAAAAGGATAATTTTACCGCTTCAAAATATAGATAAGATAAGGACATTTATCTAATATTCTAATTTTTATCTACAAGAATAGTTCATTAGGATTAAACGCCTTAGGTAAGTTTTCTTTCTATTTTTTTTTTTAAATCAATGTGATTTCCCTCTCTTTTCTCAATATGTACTTTTATTTTAGGAAATAATCTTGGTAGAATTTTACATTTAGAGAGGTACCAGTAAAATTGAGGGGGAAGGAAGGTGGACGCCCTTACCCTTCTTCCAAAATAAGGCGTCCCTCCACTTCCTAGAAAATTACAGTGGGAAAGATTGGCACTGGGGACGACGTGGCGTCGTGCGTTCCCCAACCTTTTCAGATCCACTTTTACTCGTGCGAAAATTTAATAATAGTTAATTCAGATGCTATATAGGGATAATTGGTCAAATGCTATATATGGAATATTGGACTTTATGGTTCAGAGACTTGGACAGACCGGTGTTGGAAGAAGATGGAGAAGATTAACTGGACAGAGAGAGAGAGAGAGAGAGAGAGAGAGACGAAGATGTTCTAAAAGACGCTTTTAACCAGCACCCTTTGCAAGAAGGCCAATTAGATTGGACACATATTGTAAAGAAATTGTCTTCTTCATACCGCCATAGAAGAAAAGCAAGAAGTACGGAGAAGAGTAAAACTGATCGATGATTTTAAAAAAAAAAGGAAGAAAATATTGAGAGTTCAAAGAGGAAGCTGCAAATCGAGAATCGTGGAAAATTCGTGTATTTCCAGACCCAAACCTAAAATCAAATATAATAATAATAATAATAATAATAATAATAATAATAATAATAATAATAATAATAATAATAATAATAATAATATAATGCCATAAGGCTCATACCAGCTCTTTTTTTTTCTTTTCCAGAAATATAGCTTATATTAAATTAATTTTAGAGACTCTTCTTATAAGATGGATATATTGCCACTTAACGGAAGATTGTGCATTTCTAACAGGCAAAAGATGAAAATGGCTTTTTATCTTAAAGATAAGATTTGGGGAAACTCACTGCTTACCTGCCAAAAGGAAAAGCAAACGAGAGTACTATTGATTGGTTTGTAACCTCTTTTGACATAGTTATTTTGCGAAAACCGCGAAAACTATTTTTCAAGTTAATCGTTGTGGGACGTAGAGGAAGAAGATTCAATGCATAAAATTTCCGTCAAAAGCGCTAACCGACCGTCATTTATCTCAAATACTGATCGATGGTTGGCTTTCCTGTTCTCAATCTACCTTCATTTTTCTTCTGCTTTGCTTGTATGGGGAACCTATAAACACAAAACCCCATCTCAATGTGTTTTAACTACCAATAGATATGTCTTAAGAGTTTATCTTTTTTTTTTATTGGTTAGAGTAATGGATTATTATCAATCGTTATTATCTATAGCAAAAACATATCAGTCTATGAGTAACATTAATATGAAAACTTCAAAACATGTAAGAGTTGCGGGTTGCATAAACATCTAGGGGAAATATTAAATATTCTTAAAATTTGCTAAGGCTGTTCGCTAAAGACACCTTTACTTAAAAAAAAAATAAGTGTATAAAACATAGAAAGTGAACCAGAGATTATCTGCCAAACGCTATTATATGAACTATTGTTTCCAAGACCTTTTGTGTGGTGTATAAATATAGGCGCCGAACAGAACACCAACATTTCTATAACTAATGTTATACAAAACGGTTGTTACTTTATTTAATAACATTTTGTAGATACTATTTGGCTTACGTTCTACATTTTTGACAGGGGTGGACCTGGCCTAGCCTGGACGTGGACCTAGCCTATATTTTACATTTTATTACAGTGATTTTAATATTCTAAACTCATTTTTCGAAAAGAAAAATTAATACTCAAATACATAATATAGGAATATTTAGTACTTAAAAATATATACATGGTATCAATTACATTGTGTTTATTATTATTATTATTATTATTATTATTATTATTATTATTATTATTATTATTATTATTATTATTATTATTATTTATATACCGATATGTATAAACGAAAACAATATCGAACAGCACTTATTGAATACTACTAATGGTGACATGATTACTGCTATCTCCTAGCAGTGACGGATCCAGGTGGGGGCGATCGGTGCAATCACCCCCCCCCCCAGAAGAGGAAACTTTCTTATTTTATATATAAATAAAACTCATCCCAGAGTTTGGAGCTGTTAAAAGTAGCTCTAAGTAGCAGTTTTACAACCAACCACCCGCCAAAAGTCTGTCCTGGATCCGCCCCTGTCTCCTACACACTACTTTCAACAAAGGCTGACAGTTTGGCGCGGCGGTGTCGTTTCTAAGAAATCAAAAGTAAGTATTGTATATACGGTTCCCCCTCCACTATCACTTTAAAAGAGTAACATGGCCCGCTATGAACAATACCAACTCCCCCTCCACTCTTTATTCCGCATGTCATGTCTCCATTTGTCGATACAGTCACCCCCCCCTAGTACTATGAAACTCTCTTCTTCCATGATGGAATGGAAAAAGATGATATAATTGACGGTACTTTACAAAATATAAACCACAAATGTCAGTAGAAAACACGTTATAAAATTTACTTTTTAAGGCGCGTTTTGGCGCCCCGAGACTGTGGCGCCCCGTGACTGTGGCGCCCTGAGTAGTCGCCCAGGCTGCCTGGCCTTTGGTCCGTCCCTGATTTTTGATATCCTTCATTGTATTTAAGTTAGTCACTATTTTTTTTAAATAGGTGTGAACTTAGCGAATAGTATAGGGTGTAAGCACACAATCGCTATGGAAGGTCTCCCTGGGCGGGGTTCATCTTTAGTGCCAAAACGTCCTGTCCTAAATTTGACAACTCAGTTCTTAATAGTGTCCTCGTACGGGGCTTGGTCCCCCATTGTTTGTAGCATTTCATCATGGGATGGTCTTTGCAGACTTTTCCTGAAGGAAGAGGAACTTGACTGCTCCAAAAAATGAAATTAATGAAATTTTAAATTTTATATCCCACGGTTATGCCGGCTAAGCTAAAGGAGGAGGAAAGGATGAGAAGTGAATGAAATGGTGGAATGAAGAAAGTGGAAGGAAACGGAAGAACCTAGAGAAAAGCCACACACACTGAGTTTGTCCACCACACAGTTCTCTTGGCGCGAGCTGGGATTGAATCAGGGACCCCATATACCAGAGGTGAGCGCTCTACCACTGAGCTCCTCCCCATGACTGCTCTAGTCTCAACATTGAACTTCTCTCATTGACCCACCATTTTCACACCTCATCTGCAACAAAAATAGGTTCATTAATCCCAGTGTTCTGATTTAGAGTCATGAATATAGAGACATATGTAACTCTCAAATAAAAGAAAATTTATTGAAATCCTACAATTGGAAAAGTAAATACTTCCCAGCACTCCCTCGTAATCTAGGCTCCGAGGTTGAATTCAGTTTAGTTGAAAAGTTCACAGGCCATAATGCAAGGCCAAATCTCACACTGAAGACCAGTGTTTGAAGCGGAGAAAAAGCAGAGGCGGTATGTTTTATTACGATTTTGACTCAGCTATATAAATATTGAAATACAGTGAGGGTATGTTGCCTAAAAGATTGCATTTCTATTTACATAATGACTCAAAACCATGGAAGAGCTTCTCCGCAGTTATGTGGAGGGAGCTGAGAGAGACTTTGCCCCCGCCCCCAACTCTGAGAAAAAAAATTAAAATATCCCCTTACGTTGTAATTACAGCTAATTATCTAGGTATATACGAAAATGCTCAAAAATCGACTTTTCATATTAACAATTTTTAAACGATTTCCCTCAGGAAAACTCCCGAACACCCTACTCGACTAAGATGCATTCCAAACCCCACAGCAGACAACCTCTAAATACACCCATTCTCAAAACATGTCATTTATATGCATTCACCTTTTTAGGATTTCCACTTTTTGAGGTAAATTTTAGACTTTCACTCAAACAGCTACTGTTTCCTTACTATTTATCGTAGGATCATTCTTCATACCTCGTTTTCTTCAGAACAGATCATACTTTCCAAGGGTACCACTCTGTTATCCGTATTATACACCAGAAACAAGAAAATTGAAAAAATCAAGAGATTTTTCGATTATTATTATTATTATTATTATTATTTATTTATTTATTTATTTATTTATTGTAATTTTTGTGCCCCTCTGGCCCATGCCTGGATTCACGTAGGGATTTAATTTTCTTTATTTCTTTTCTTTTTAAAGATACGTTGTTATGTATATACATAATACGTGTGCAAAATTCCGTTCTTGTATCTTGAAAACTGAAGACGGCAGAAATTTTTGAAGGTCTAAAATTGACTCATTTATATATATAATACTTAGCGACATTCCTGTTTGACTTAGTGAAGTATAGATTACATTTTTAAAAATATTTTAAGTTTATTTCATCTTTATTTTTAAATTATAATATATGTACGAACATGTGCAGACATTATAATACTAGCGTGGTGGTCGCATAGGAAACACAGTATAAAAAGAAAGAATCAACAGATAATATATAAATAGAAAATAGCTTGTGAAACTACCGTAGCCTCAAAGGATACTGATGAATATTGAGATTTTTTTAAATGTGCAATTTCATTCCCATCCGAAGATGGGCGGGCCGTAGAAGGTGACGTATTCTCTGGGGTCATGAACAGTGGCGGATCTAGGCCAGGGCCGGGGGGACTAAGCCCCAGTTTTTCAGTGACAAAATAATTCAAGCTATTATATATATATATATATATATATATATATATATATATATATATATATATATATATATATATATATATATATATATTGAAAGCTTATATATACCTATTACAGTCTGGGTACTGGCTGCCCCCCCAGTTTTTACCTTCTAGATCCGCCACTGGCCATGAACATTCGTATATTGGTAGTATCATTGGGAGACGGGTACCAGGTACGGAGGAAGGTGACCTCAGCATGATATGTTTTTATGATAAAATGAAGTAGAGTAATAGAACACAATGATATACTGTATGCTGTTAGTTGATACAAAGATTTTATTTTTCTCCTCTGGGACTTCTAAGAACCAGTTTAAACACTTGAAGTAAGAAATTTTGTAATGACTCAAGTACAATTTACTACACGAAACATTTTATGAATGTTGTGTAGTGTTTAATAATTAAAATAAAACAACTTAAAAAGTAAGTGATAAAGATGAAACACTAGTTAATGCAATTTTATGTGTTTTCTTGTCAGGGTCTGTGATTGATGTCAATATGCGTGAGAAACCGCGATGAAGAAACCAGAGAACTTTGTAGTAAGTGACATCTTGTGAGGATTTTACGAAAACAAAGGTAGGTAATTTATTTTAATTTAGCATCATTTTTGCCACAGGTACTGGCGGACATACTAAGTGTTCAGTGCTTATTAATCACAAATGGCTGGAGACAAAATGACGAAACAAAACAATGAAATATGGAAATGTCAGAGAACATCGAATTGAACATTCTACTTGCCACACAGAGCCCATAGGAATTATCCGAAAATTTTAAAAGAAAAATGCCACAGATGTTCCGACGAAAGTGGTTAGTTTACCCTATGATCTTTTCAATGATTTATCAGACTTTATACTTTTCCATTTATTTATTTATTTATTTTTTTGGATAATCACGGAGTTCTATGAGGCAAGGACTCACTCCATTCGATGTAGGCTCTATTCTCTGACAATTTTACATCTCACTTTTTCTTTCATTCTTATATCTCCAGTTGTTTATGATTTATAAGCACCGGTGGTTTTGTCTTAAACACCTGGAAAGTAGATCAAAGACCTTGTAACTGGAGTGGAAGGGAAAGCCAAGGTCTGATGTTATTAAGCAAAATCGGCGGGGGGTGTAGTGAGGTAAATATACTGATCGATAGAACAATAATGTCCCCTTCGATTTCGGAGGAACCAAACGCTTCACAGCAATTCTGCATGGTGTCGCTGTTGTCCAGTATTCAACGTAGAAGCTCCAACATTGCAACGCATGTCATCGCTACTGTCAGTACTAAACGGAAATATTTCAGAATTGCACCGCATGATGTCGCTACAGTCGGCACTAAATGTAAATGTTCCAGAACACCCGCATAGTATCGCTTCCTCCGGTATTAAACGTAAATGTTCCAGAATTATGTCACATGGTGTCGCTACTGTCAGTACTAAAAGTAAATGTTTCAGAATTGTGTCGCAGGGTATCGCTACTGTCGGTACTAAATGTAAATGTTCCAGAATAACTCCACATGATATCGTTACTGTCGGTACTAAACGTAAATGTTTTAGAAGTGCTCCGCATAGTATTGATACTGTCGGTACTAAACGTAAATGTTCCAGAATCACGCCGCATGGTGTCCCTACTGTCGGTATTAAACGTAAATGTTTCAGAATTGCGTCTCATGGTTACTGTCGGTATTGCCCACCTTTCCCAATGTTGAATCCATACCAACAAAAAATTTTGGGTGCATATCTGGATTCAGGCAAATTATGATGGCCAATTACACTGTTCCCATTATGCATATGGAGTTAGAAAATGAACAAATCGTATACTTTTTCATTTTTATTTGCGGGCTGGATGAAACGTACTCGCGTGCTGCCTTTTGGGCAGCATTGCTTCAGAGAGTCGGAGATTACTAGCTCTACAGAACCATAATATTAGAAACTACGACGGGGAAAAATTATCAGATACATCATTTATTTTCTTAATATTGTTTTCCTATCTATTTGGTTTCAAAGTGGGGGACAATAATTCTGAAAAAAAAAAGAATTTAAAATTTTTACTTAAATTACATGTCACAGTTTTGCCCAGTAGGTTAAAGGAGACGGTGCTGATATTAAATGAAATGTTGGATTGAAGAAGTGTGAGGCAATGGGAGAGCATGGAGAAACCCCGCGCACATGGTGTTTGTCCACCACTAAGTCCACCTAAGACGAGCTGGAATTGAAACAGGGACGTTATGCATCAGAGGTGAACACTCTACCGCTCAACAGCCGTGAACGCCTAATAACTTTGAAAATGAGATAAAGACTAGCTATAATAGAACAATAGAAAGGTATCCAAAATTCCATGTTGAATAATTTTTTTGGTTGCTTGATGGTTCATGACAATAATTTAGTTGCTCTATAATTGCTTATCTTTCTCTATAAAGTGTAGCATACAACGTTTGAGGTTAGTCGATGGTTTTGATCTGCAACAACTACAAATGCAAGGAACATTGACGTAAATCAGTTGCTAAAACTTCGTACAAAGTTGCCAAAATTCCGAGGTACGATTTCTTTTTGAGGAAAGGTGTAAGGAAATAATCCTCAATTGTTGTTAATGCTTGTCGAAACAGAAAATTCAAACAATTTTACATGTTTCCAAGATGATCCCAATGCCTTAATTTTATATATATATATATATATATATATATATCTTAATTTTTTCTGTAATTAATTAACTCTTCGTTATGCAATTTTTAAACTATGGAAGTTTAGAGACTTAAGTTGTTTTGTCAAAATCG
Organism: Thermobia domestica; assembly: GCF_964235325.1. Classification (NCBI taxonomy): domain Eukaryota; kingdom Metazoa; phylum Arthropoda; class Insecta; order Zygentoma; family Lepismatidae; genus Thermobia; species Thermobia domestica. The sequence continues at coordinate 55,450,305 of NC_137454.1, read as the reverse complement.
TAGCGGAATGTGAAAGGGAGACGGATGCTTAAGGCAAATGAATGATGATGGAATAATCGGTGGAATGAGGTTGTGGGAGGAAACGGGAGTACCTCTAGAAAACCCACGGACACGATATTGTCTACCACAAACTTACTTGGATAGGTATCGAACCAGAGACCACCACGCAATAGAGGTAAGCTCTCTGCCACTGAGCCAATGCGATTCTAACAAAAATTAAATTAAAATAAAATGGATAATTTTCGGTAAAATCAGTCTTATATAGCCATGGTGCTGAAAGGGACGTTAACTCAACTCAACTCAAGAAAATCGACAAAGAACTATTTTTATGGCATAAAATAAATATGTCCTTCGTAGCAAATAATTGATATTTTTTAACTGTTACGAGAGGTTATTTTATTTTACTACTGTATAACCTATGTCTAAATTTTTGTTTGTTTTCTAACTGTAGGGTTGCCAGCTTTTAAACATGGAAATACCGGACACAATCCTGAAGTAAGTATACTCTTAAGAGGCCTCATCCCAGCGAAATTAAAATACCGCTAACTTTACAGTAATTATGTGATATCTTCAGATAGATAAAAGATAATTGAAATGTGGAACAAGAGCGCCCTAGACAATATTATTTTGCGTGATATACCGTTATCACAAGTCACCTAGTGGCTTTCCGTTTTCAGCCGTTTAGAAACGCGAAAATAAATGCCGATTTTCAAAATGGCTCTAAATCGAAAGCAGATAAGTGAGTTGTGATAATAGTATGTCATGTAAAATAATATTGTTTTTCAAACTCTTGTTCCACTTTTCTATTATCTTTTATCTATTTGAAGATATCACATAATTACTGTAAAATTAGCGGTATTTTAATTTCGCCGGGAGGAGGCCTCATAAGATTATGACATCATCACTTGTCAAAAACGTGACCAACCTGAAAGTGGTTACTTCACATAAAATTGAGCGATTCGAAGTTTGAAATTTAATAACTTTATTTACCTTTGAAACATTTATTAAATTTACTTCTTCCAATTTTGATTGAGTCGGCGCACGCAATTTTTGTAGTCTACACCACTGCATTGATCAAATATAAAATTCTAGTTTATGGGTTTATTTGCTTCCGCTCTTCCAAGCTTAAGATGTAAATAAAAACCATTAAAAACAAATAATAAAGAACCTAAGTCTACCTGATGGATAACAATAAGAAATTATATAAAATGCAGTATGGTACTATATACCTACTTTTGGGCAACCCTGTACATCGTATTTCAAACAGAATAAGCAACTATAATTGGCAACATAATTATGGCATGCACAAAATATACTTGAAGAATAAGTCTTACCTGCTTCGCTGGGAATGGTCAATGTTCATAATGCCTACATACCATACTTTTACTAGATCTGGATGCAGGCCGGTATCCACGAGGGGGCAAGGGGAGCCGGGTCCCCCCTAAATTTTGGCTGGCCCCCATAAAATTTCACGGGTAGGCTTGCAAATGAACTATAATATGTTGATGAAGTATGATTGGGTCGGGCCCCCCCTAACTTCTACCTGGTCCTCCCCTAAATTTTTGGGCTGACTACGGGCCTGTCTGGATGCATTATTTAATTGGAAGATGTAACTAAGGATGAAACACTGCTAGCTGCATTCTTGAAAATGTACTTTTGTTGACCTTTAGCAAAGTTTTGATAAGTTCAGTAAATTTTCCTGCTTTCAACTCTAAAAGAAGCCAAAAATGCCAAGAGTTCCATAAAATAAGCTGTATTTAAGGCTATAAGCATTTCGTATATTTGTATGACTAAATGCCTCTCCAAATGTGCTAGATTCAGCCAAAAATAGGACAAATTGGCATCACTGCCACCTTGCAAACGACAACATCACTCCGATGAAACAACAAGTTCGTTACAGTGCACTATGATCGTGATCACCCGGTTGTCAAATGCGGTTCATTTTATGGTGGAATCCAGATTCAACTAAATCTACTTTCCACGGAATTAAAAAAAAAAAGTTATTTGAATAGAACAGAAATGAAATGAAATGAAATCTTTGAGTTTTACGTCCCACGGTTATGCCGGTTAGGCTAAAGGAGACGGTGATGATGAGTAATGAATGAAATGGTGGAATGAAGAAAGTGGGAGGAAACGGGAGAACCCCGAGGAAACCCACGCACACGGTGTTTGTCCACCACAAAGTTCACTTGGCGGGGGCTGGGATCGAACCCGGGACCCCAAGCACCAGAGGTGAACGCTCTACCACTGAGCCACCGCGGCCCCGTTGAATAGAACAGAAAATAGGACTAGTAAGAGAAAAAATACCGGACATTCAGCGTCCGGTTTTGAGGTCATACCGGACACCGGACAAGGAGATCAAAAACTAAACTGTCTGGTAAAATACCGGATGGTTGGCAACCCTACCTAACAGTGTGTCCCATACATTACTTTTGTAAATATCACCAAATCACTTTTTTTTTTTTTTTTACAAATAAATCAATGATAAATTTCACAATAAAATATGGGAATTTGAAGTTCCTTTACCGTTATGACACGTGTCATAGTGACACGTGCCGTTAAGCTAAGCACTAAGTTTATATTCCATGTTTCCGAGTTAATAGGAAAAGAAGAAGATTTTTTGTTTTAAAAAAAGAATGGTATTTTAGAAAATGCTATCGAATTTCCATTTATAATCAGGTTGTTATCAAAATTTAACTGGAAAAATTTTTCAGTTTTCTATAAGTGTTATTAAGTTTCAGTTTTTTTTTTCTATTTTCAAAAAGTAATCTCTCCCATATCAGTAGATTATGCTTTTTGCTCGTGCTTTTTTCTTTCTTTTTTCTCTCTCTCTTACTGAGAAAAGCGAATAACAATACAGTTTCTCTTTGTAAGATAACACTTCGTCTCCCTTTTACCTAGTAGGCTACAGAAAAAAAAGGAATAAAAAATATAACCTTGTTGAAGTGGTATTATTTTTCAAGTTGCTTCTTCGTAACGATGTTTTTTAAATAATATTTTTCATCGTTTACTCTATTAGTTTAGAAAAAAAAGAAATAAAAGAGTTAAAAAAACAGAGTAAAATGTCAAACATACCAGTAAAATAATCTCAGATTACCAATTTTTCGAAGATTTATTTTTCTATGTTTTGAAAAAGAATATGCTTAAAAAAATGTCTTTACTTTTGTTGGTTCTGCTATCTAAAGTTACCAAGAAACCTTACAAATTGCTGCTTGTATTCCTCGTATTTGGAAGTTAAGAACGAAAAACTACTTTATAAAGAAAAAAACTTTAGTTTAAAAACATGTCAGATTTAATTTAAAATTGTTTTCATTTTAAAGCAAATTTTATAGATGGCTATGTAAGTCTGTTAGAATCGGAACTAGGATTTTTTTTTTAGATATTTCTAAATAAATAAAAGCTAAAATACACGGTAATTCAAAAACACAGGAAATTTTGAAAAACAATTTCATATTTTTTTCTCATTTAATAATAAACATAGTGCCATTTTAGAATCACAAAAAGAAATCACAAGCTGATAAATCAGGGGATCTGGGAGGCCATTGAATTGTCATCATTTTTTTCCCTAAATTTCCCTTACACGTTTCCCAAACAATCGGCGTACAGCAGCCAATATTCTTGCTATGTGGGATGTTGATCCATTTTGTTGAAACCAGACTTTGTCAATAATGTGTGAAAATCTCTCTAGTAGTTGCACAATAAAGGTTTCAAGCATGGCGACGTAACGATGCGATGAAACTGTAATCGCATGACTTCCACAACAAAAGTAATTGACTTTCTCGCCCTCAAGACAATAAGGGCTAATCACACCGTATGATGAGACCACACAGTTACTTCGTTGCTGTGCAATATACGCTGGATTAGCTCCATAGGATTATCTTGTGAACATGGCGTCCTAAATTAAAGTGATGGCGGAATTCTCTACGTGCCCCCTCCACACTGTCATTGTTCTTGTAGAACACTTTGATCGCGAAAGCACATTGCACACCACTCCAAGCATTCATCATAACTAAATGGCAGGGTGTCGTTGACAGTCTGGCGCTGGCGTACCTTATTGAGTGTTATCAAACTCCCAGTGTTGCCAACACAACTTTCAAAATATCCCGTTTCTTTGAATCACCCTGCGTTTTAATACAACATTCTGTTTTCTCCATTTACCTGTCAAAAAAAAAGATGACTTTTTTTCTGAGTCTGGACTCACAAACATTTTGCAACTGTTAACTTTATCTTGGTCAAACGTTATGCGAAAATAAGTCCTAAACTAAAAATTGTTATGTTTTATTTTACTTCCTCTCTTCTTCAATTGTAAACATCTTTTGGACATGATTATACAGCACTACACAAGCTAAGAAAAAAAATACAATATGATACTTTGGAATTATTACATAATCAAGGCATATTTCTTGATTATAATATAGCCTACTAATTCTTACTAATGTGTTGGACAGTAGGACATTACGTCTGCCCATTTTATTTTTTCTCTTCTTTGTGAATTTATGTATGGATATGGAGAAGAATATTAAGCATAGAAGAGAAAATACCAATATTGGTGGTCTTTAGAAGCATGAAAATGAATTAGTTAGAACACTATTCGAAAAGAAATTGTAATCTGAGGAATACGAAAAAAAAGTATGCTACAGCCTCACACGTTACGTTTTCGAACAATGATACTGTAGACTTTAAATTTTAAATATTCAGGGTATCGACTTTCCAGATTTCCTTAACGTGGTTTCCTGAATGTTAACGGTGATCACTGGCTTTATACTATTCTTTCCTTATTTTGATTCTTTATCTATATATATATATATATATATATATATATATATATATATATATATATATATACAACCGATTGTGACTGACATAATTTCAATGGAAATATATAACTTCAAGGAAACAAATAATCTCATCTAAAACTGAGGACAACTATACATACAATGTAGACTAGAGCGTATATGAGAAATATCATACACCATTAAAGCATCTAGGATTCCACATTAGCAACACAGGTAACATTTATCATTCACGCCACAAGCGTGATTATTCATGAAAAATTCAACGCACTTATATTTACATATAAAAGGTTTCGGCATTTACTTCGTTCGAACTACCCATTCACATTTCCTTCCATAGCATCACCATGTCTATATTAATTATACGTTAACCTAGCTATGTGCAGATGCTAATTCATCAGGCTCATTTTCTCTTATTTTGTTAATAAACTGATTACAGTATAATAAGTGCCAAGCATATCATCATCAACAAATTTCTGGCAGATTAAATATCACTGGTTCAATAAATTACTCAGTACGGAAGATTAAGTGATAAAAGAAGGATTATAGCATATTGTAAGGCAGGGGCGGATCCAGGACGGACTTCTGGGGGCCGGTGGGTTTTAATACTGCTACTTTTAAGACCTCCAAATTCTGAGATGTTTATATATATATAAGAAAATTTGACCTTCTGGGGAAGGGCGATTACCCCCCTGGATCCGCCCCTGTTGCGATCGAATCATTCGAGGGGGCCATGAACTTGTTTTACTCACACACATTTCCTATCGTAGTCATTGAAAATTATACTTTAAAATTCTTCACAACCACCTCAAATTGCAATACCTTTAATTGCCTTAAATTAACTTACAACATATTTGTATTCTCCATAAAATCAACAAATCATTAAAATAGTGTCATACAATCCGTAACTATGTACAGTATATAACATATTACATATTCGACGACAATCTATATCTATATTATTTCTTCTTCTTCGTAACGTTAATTAGATTTCCGATTTATATTCTTTCGGGATCAATACATTTTAACATATTGTATATACATATGAAATCGTTTTAATTAACGATAATTAACGATAATTAATAATTAATAAATCTTATATATATATATATAGTATGGTACAATTATTTAAAATTTTACATTAAACACAATGTCATCTTATGATATTTCTGAGCATAAATAATCTCTAACATAAGGTACTAAATAAAGCATATTTTTTTAAAAAAATAATGCATAATTAAACAAAAAATAAAGCATAATGTGGGTTGCTCTATATAACCAAGAGTGTAAGTTTTAAAATATGTTAGGATTTAAGATTTTTAAAAATAATTATAAACATTTATTATTTGATACAATATAACACAAAATTCTGCTATACATATAAGCTTGAGGAATGTAGCTATTTAGGTAACATAAAATATACTGTCCAAAATTGGAAACTTTCGAAGTGAATGCCACAAGGAACGGTCCTAGGGCCAATTACATTTCAAATATTTTAAATATATGAAAATAGTTGATTCTTCGTCTAGTAGCAATTGTGAGAGTTTGGTGAGAGGAGAGTGATTACAAAAGGAAGATTTCGTCCAAAGCTTTTGCCGGGGGGAGAGTTATTATGATTTATTGTTAATTTGGTAACTCTTTACTTTGGGCAAGGCAGTGATATCCTGTCACTGTTAGTATTATTCACAGTTGTCACTGATCCCTTGCTGTTGCTTATTCACATAGATATTTTCTCACTATGTCGTTGCTGTTCCTGAATCACATAGTATTGCCGAGCGAATGATAGCGAGTGAAGTCGGGTTAGAGATCCACAGGGCACGTTCTTTTCTGTCTTTCGTTCTTGGGAACTGTAACTGTAACTGCAGGAACAGGTTCAGATGAATTGGTTATTGCCACTGCCTTGCCTAAAGTAAAGACTTGCCGTTAATTTCAATCATTGTTTTACATTAATCGTTGTAGGCCTATAACGTATAATATTTACTATACATTAAATATTCTAAATATCTTTAAAAAGATACTAAATTGAATAGTTTTCTTATTTCTCCGGGCCAGAGCTACTAAAAGAGATGTCAGAGTTTATATTTCTGTAATGAGACAAATCTAAAATTTGTTTCGTTACAAGTATGGTGGAAAAAGTATAGTCAACTGCAATTGATGCGTGCTATCTGAAATGGATAACACTCCTACATACTTAAATCGTGTAAGATGTGAAAGCTCGTATGTCCAATATGTTAGTTTTTCAGGAGACGAAAAAAAAAAGGTCACTTTATCTATTCACAATATTCATATATCAGACCTTTTGAAAGATGCTTCATGTTTTAAGAACACGTCAACACAGTTTCTCTCATCACAGCACATAGGGCTATGATACATTAAACTCACTGGCATACGAAATATCACTTGAAGTTGCCAACAATCGACATGCAAGTAAGCACTATTATCGATTGTTTCTCAGCAATCGATTTCTTGTGACGTACGAGGGTTTGCTAGAAATGGTTTATTGTTTTCTTAACAGGTTTATGCCAAAAACTCAAAATGGCAAAAATTGGACATTCGAGGTATCACATCCTTAAACAACGTTATGTCAATAGGGTTGATTGGAACTGTGAGTCACTGGCTTGGTTTGAGCTTCAGCTTGGTGCAACTGAATCGATGACTCGAGTTGTCACAAGTGAAATGAGCCGACAGCCTGGTTTAACCGAGTCAAAAAAGACTTGAGTCAGTTTCATTGAAGAAATCGCTTGGCTTCGCTCAACAGGAGATTGAAATGAAAAACAGTCATCTTCATAGGTCTGCAGCTAAGGAGTGAGCAGGGGGTTCAACTCTCCTAAAGTGGTTATCTTCAGCCCTCACGAACTTTCTATTGCTGGCTTAGATAAATATATGTTCAAAAAATAAGTAGTCGAATAATTTTTATAGCTCACGGTATTTTTGTTCCATATTACTTCTCCAAATAAAATGACTTTTTCTTTTTAATTTGCAACTGTTATTTTGAAAATTTTTGATTTTTTCTCCACTTAAGTTGGTTCCATTGTTCAATGCATTTCAAATGCCTAGTTCGTTACTATGTAGCTCATTAAAGATTTTTTTTATTAGGAAAATTACTTAGATACTAAGAAACTATGAATGTAATGTGAAGTCAACTTAGTGTCTCCTTCCTGCCTTAAGAAGCCTAATCACAGCGAAATTAAAATACCGCTAATTTTACAGTAATTATTTGATATCCTCAAATAGATGAAAGATAATCCAAATGTGGAACAAGAGCGCGTTAGATAATATTATTTTGCATGAGGTGCCATTATCATAAGTCACTTAGTAGCTTTCCGTTTGCAGCCATTTAGAAATGCGAAAATAAGTGACGATTTTTCTAAATGGCTGGAAATCGAAAGCAGATAAGTGAGTTGTGATAACAGTATGTCATGTAAAATAATATTGTTTGGCAAACTCTTGTTCCACTTTTCTATTATCTTTTTATCTATTTGAAGATATCACATAATTACTGTAAAATTAACGGTATTTTAATTTCACCGTGCTGGGGCCTCTTAAGTGTTCTGGTTACGGGCCTGTCTCTTGAGTTGGCCCGGTCGTGATTCCAAAGCCCAGTCTGACTCGACTCAATTAAACTTGAGCCGTCTTAGATGAGGCATCAGTGCGGCTCGATTCGAAGTTACATAACTTGGCTTGAGCGTTCATGTTGCTATTTCAATGTCAAAATCAACTAGTTAATTGAGCATTGTATTGCGTTAACGCTTCTCTATTTGCCACAACTGACATCCAGTGCTAACAGAATATTAATGTAATGAACATTTGCTTTATGCTGTAATTTTGAATGAAGGAAAAAGCGACACGAATTTGTCTTATAATGATATTTAAATAATGAACGAAAATTATAACTCTTAAACGAACAAATAAAGAATCAGAATATATTTGATACAGAAGATCTCTTCTCATCTAGCCAATATGGATGGCCAAAAGAGTCACCATAAAGCACTCCACCCACTATCACGCACACTCAACAGATTAGTTAGTAGTTAGTCAATGAGACCCCTCTTCCTCTTCTTCCTACGTAATATGCATGTATATATATGGCATCACTATCATCCTCTTCAGACATTACATGCACATTAATCAATGCTGATTTGCAGTTATGGGAATGACGTCTTGGGCACGTCCGTCTTCAATTGAGTGTTGGCCTGTTTGCTTAATTATCTGCTGGCCACTGGTCCTGCTTTTGAAACATACACTCGCTTCCCCCATCTGCTTGGACAGAGCTTAAACAGAAGACAAATTAATATTGCAGGCGCCGTTTCCTCTTCCTACTAACGCTCTGCTTTGAAGAATGAGCTCCCAACTGTGCTTGTCGTAACCAACAACAAGACGAAAGAAAAGGAAAACCACGCGCAGTGGTTTTTGAATCACTATTTTCCTTTTGCCACCGCTTCGACTAGAACTTGCCAAATTCAGAACAACCTTCAGTTACCCCCCCCCTTTCTTGTGTGTCATTTCTACAGGAAAATTTAATTTTGAAAGGATGCTTTTCAATGGCAGGATGGACATATTTTTGTGCACAAATTATATCTCTAATATATTCACTGCAAGCTAGTTAAGAGGCCCCATCACCAGTGCTTAAAGTGACATCAGATGAGGTGAAGGTATGCAACAAATATGACCATTTAGAGCAGTAATTTCGACATAACCTTAAATAGCATCTCTACTCCTGACATTTTTGCACCATTTTTTGACATGAAAATCTATGGGAAGAGAGAGAGAGAGAGAGAGAGAGAGAGAGAGAGGACTAATGTGTAAAAGTTTTACTCTAAAGTATCAGCAGCCTAGTATTCAATGAATATTTTTTCCTTGAAAAAAAAGTCATGTCAATGCCAGGGGCGGATCCAGCTTAAACATCTTAAATGAATGGTAAGATAGTAGTTTTTTTTTTTTTTTTTTTTTTGAGGGGTTGGAATTGCTCGCCGAAATGTTGAAAAAAATTAAGAGCACAAATTCTGTCATTGAATAGAGCGATAAAGAATTGTTATTTACTTTCGAAGCAGCAGCAACGAAATATTTGATAGTACAAACATATTTGTTGACTCAATGATAACATCGTATTTATTTCTATGTGTAAACTCTGTTATCATCTTCACGCAAATTACAATTTAAATGTTATTTTTACTGGTATGCCATACCGACCGCTTTTCGAACTTTCGGATGCATAACCGGCTCATACCGCCTCACTTTAAGCACTGCCCATCACGGCGAAATTAAAATACCGCTAATTTTACAGTAATTAAGTAATATCTTCAAATAGATAAAAGATAATTGAAAAGTAGAACAAGACCTCCCTAGACAATATTATTTCGCATGAGTTACCATTTACCATTATCACGAATCACCTAGCAGCTTTCCGTTTGCAGCCATTTAGAAACGCGAAAATTAAATGCCGATTTTCAAAATGGCTGAAAATCGAAAACAGATTAATGAGTCCTGATAACGGTATCTCATGTAAAATAATATTGTCTAGGGCGCTCTTGTTCCACATTTCGATTATCTTTTATCTACTTGAAGATATCACATAATTACTGTAACATTAGCGGTACTTTAATTTCGCCGCGATTGAGCCTCTTAAATTGCAAGAGCATTGAAATGCGAACCGTTTCAAGGATCTACGACCCATTCTTTCATGATTGCGTTAAAAAAGAATGCTGACCGAAAATGAAAATTAAATCTTTGAGTTTAATGTCTGATGATTATGTCTGTTAGGCTGAGAGAGACGGTGATTAAAGGAAGTGAATGATGATGGAATAATTTGTGGAATGAGAACGTGGGAGGAAACGGCACCCACAAGCACGATGTTGTCCACCATAAACTTACTTGGCCGAGGATCGAACCAGGAAATCCACGCACCAAAGGTAAGCACTGTACCACTGAGCCACCGTGCCCCGCGTAAGCTGATCAAGTATAGTGGGCGCGTTGTCGATGCTGCCAATTTTAAGTGTCAATTGTTAAATAGACTTAGGGTCAATTATGATAAGGAAATTAAATGTTTAGTTTAATGTCCCACAATTATGTCTATTAGGCTAAAGACAACGAATAATTAATCAAAGTGAATGATGACGCAATGAAAGGTGGAATGAAAATATGAGAGGAGACGGGAGAACCTCGAGAGACCACACGGGCTCGATGTTGACCACCAAAGAATGACATGGCCTACAATCGAACCCCTCACATCAGAGTTGAGTACTCTATCAATGAACCACCGTAGACAAATCAAATGAAGTGCGACAACAAACGAAAAGAAGTCAAACAGGGTCTGTATTTAAAGCTACCATTCCGCTATTCATATGGTGCAACTTAGCTTATACGTGGCTATTATATGGTTAGTATACACTCATTCGCTGAAGGAGACAGATACTCATGTGATTGTGACCCTACTTCAAGTGTAAACCCTCCGTATAACTTCGATCTTGGAAGAGGCATTAAACTCAGAAACTCAAATGTATTCTTGGCTCTTCGGGACACTTAATCGATGGCAAGAAATAACACTTCTCCCTCTTTATTACCGTTTTTGCTATATAGTAATCAATATGAAAACCGGAAATGGTTAATTTCTACCTCTTCCGGTGAACAGATCATCTCAATCAACAAACTCAATTCTTCACTTTTGATCCTCTACATCTCTGCTAAAATTTATGCTGGTCCGTTACATAGTTCTTGACATTTTTGTTTTCTGAACAGACAAACAGACGGAGAAACATTGTATTGCCTCCTGAACAGTCGGACACACGGAAAAACAGTATATTATCTCCTAAACGGACGGACACGAAAAAACGTTGGATTATCTCCAGAACAAACGGACATAGAGAGAAACGTAGTTTTGTCCCCAGAACGGACGGACACACAGAGAAACATTGTATTGTACCCTGAACGGATGGACATACGGATAAATGTTGTATTGTCTCCTGAAGAGACGGACACACATAGAAAGATCGTATTGTCTGTTGAATGGACGGACACAGAGAAACGTTGTATTGTATCCTGAACGGACAGACACAGAGAAACGTTGTATTATATCCTGAAAGGATGGACATACGAATAAATATTGTATTGTCCCTTGAAAGGACGAACAAACGGAGAAACATTATATTGTCTCATAAACGGACAGACACGGAGAAACATTGTATTGTCTCCTGAACAGACGAACATATGGAGAAACATTGTATCATCTGTTGAACTGACAGATACAAGAAGAAACATTGTATTGTCTCTTGAACGAACGAACAAAAGGAGAAACATTGTATTGTCTCCTGAACGGACGGACACGCGGAAGAACAGTGTATTATCTACTGAACGGACGGACACAGAGAAACGTTGTATTCTATCCTGAACGGACGCACATACGAATAAATATTGTATTGTTTCCTGAACGCATGCACATACGGAGAAACATTGTATTGTCTCCCAGACGGACACTCACACTGACAGACATGGTAAATTTATAAAGACATTTTGATAAACCAAATTCCTTTAAAATGAGGATAATAAATTATTTCTTTTTTAAAAAAAGACATTTAAATATGGTAGCAATGGATAAAAGAAAAGTAAACAACAGTCATATTCTTTATTTCTTAACTTCACATGTAAACTTCAATAACATAAAAGGAGAAGAAATGTATGTATGTGTACATAACTACCACATATAGGCTATATTATTTCCACTTGAATGGGTTTCACTTGCTATAAGGCTATCTGTCTATGTTTCTTTCTTTGTGTTCCAGAATTTTTTTATGTTTCGCTTGAATTCTCTCTAAGGTTACAATAAAACATGTTTATTGCTTGCTTGCTTTTTTTTTAGTTTATGTATTTTATTGAAGGAAAAAACTACCCCAATATCTGTTTTTTTTTTTGTATTATTCCTGTTTCCGTAAGTCTTGGGGGGAGGGAGAGGTTGCGCTTTTTACGAAGAATATTAATTTCCTGAAGCTAAGCTTGGCTTTTGTTTGACTAAGCACTGTTACATTTTCTTTATTTCCTTTTTCTTTATATGAATTTGTATTGTTTATCTCTTTTTGCTTGATAGTTTGTTTGTTTCATCTTCACATGTCTAGATGTCTTTGTTAAAAGAACATTTTCTGTTTTCCCTTCCCTGCCAATGTTAAATTTTTTTATTCTGCATAAGAGTTGGAATGCCTTAAATCGCAAAAATGTTTCTAGTAGTAGGTGCCTTACCGTTAGAAGAAAATAGAGCAATAAATATAATCTCCTACGTAATAATGTTAGAAGAAAATAGAACAATAAATACAATTTCCTAGGTAATAGTGTTAGAAGAAAATAGAACAATAAACACAATCTCCTAAGTAGTATTGCTGAAGAAAATAGAACAACAAATACAATCTCCTAAGTACTAGTGTTAGAAGAAAATAGAACAATAAATACAATCTCGTAAGTAGTAGTGTTGGAAGAAAATAGAACAATAAATACAATCTCGTAAGTAGTAGTGTTGGAAGAAAATAGAACAATAAATACAATCTCCTAAGTAGTAGTGTTAGAAGAAAATAGAACAATAAATACAATCTCCTAAGTAGTAGTGTTAGAAGAAAATAGAACAATAAATACAATCTCCTAAGTAGTAGTGTTAGAAGAAAATAGAACAATAAATACAATCTCCTAAGTAGTAGTGTTAGAAGAAAATAGAACAATAAATACAATCTCCTAAGTAGTAGTGTTAGAAGAAAATAGGACAATAAATACAATCTTCTAGGTAATAATGTTCCAATTATCATCATCATCATGCTCCAGTACTAATGAAGGGCCCTTCATACCACACTTAATTAATGTAGATTTTCTCGAACATTCAGCCAGGTGAATTTTGCTTCGTCCAACATTTCGGGAACCGACAACATAGTTCTCGTCTGTCCTGAGAACTCTGAACACTGGAACAATGTTGTCGGTTCTCGAATCTATTACATTCACTTTTCAGTGACTACCAGGAATATACGCAGAGGGTAAGTCACCCCGAGATCCCAACTTTTCCGTAAATTTAGTGAATTTTAGGAGTGATTTCGGAAATTTCAATATAATTTGTCTCCATATTGAATTTGCCCTCCCTCCCCCGAAATAAATTCTTGCATACCTGTCTGGCGACCACCAGAAGTAATTTCCGGTTTGTAGAAAGTATCTTGAATATTGTTGCTAAAGTATCAATTATAATAATATATGTTTGTAAGTCTTGAATAGATCAATAAGTATAAAGGTAAAAGTGTGCCGCAATAAAAAAAAAAAAAAATAAATAATCGTTAAAATTATCCCCCAACTAGATTCTAATAATATTTTTCTTTCTCACTTTCCTTCGCGACCGTCCATGTATTCCTCTCGTGGTCCCCAGACTGAGAAACCTCACAATGAACTCTCAGCATCCTACCTTTTTTTTTTTTTTTTTTTTACAAGTAATTACGGAAAACTCAGTATTTAGCGACTGCTAAAAGATTATTTTTTTAATTTAAAAAAAACGTGAAAAAGATGAAAATGAAACAGCTGAAATAGCAATAAACGCAATTAGAAAAAGAAACAAAGAAGAAAAGGAAGCTTTATTTAAAAAAAAAAAAATCTGTTGTAGTTGTAGTTAGGATTTACTTTTCTCCGTTCTCTGTGAGCGTTGTCTTTTGGTAAGAGCTTTGCGCTGTCATGCTGGAACTGAGGAAGCTGACAGCAGCACGGATATTGCGACGGCAACCTCCGCCCTTTTATGTCACAATGTTGTATTTCTGTCTAGTTTGTCACAAAAGACTTCGCGATTGTTTGTCTTTCAAAAATTAAATAAAAAGGAGCACTTTTAACAACAACAAAAAATCATTAATCCTTTCAAAAATAACTTTTTTTAAAAAAAAATTAATTTTAAAAAATGTGCGTAAAGACAATTAACTTATAGTGATACAAAACGTTACTTTTTGCATAGCAAGGAGCGAATTTCAATATAGTACATATAATAAATCCTTCTGTGGAAATTTGATATGGTATGGAAGGTTTCTTCATACTTTATAAATATAACACTTATTTCGTGGGTAGTATTACAATAGTGTGTCTGTAAATTTCATCATTTATGCTCTGAAAACAAATAAAAACAAGAAATAAAAACACGATTATTCATTAGGAGGCAATTACAATTCGTTTTCAAAATATTCAGACACTGTTCTCTTTGTTTTTGTCTTTCCCGGCCATATGAGTTTGTGTTACAGACAACTAGAGATTCAAAAAATTCATTATTTATTTTCATTTTGTGATTTGTCTTGTTCAAGTATCAACTTGGTTTTCTTCTCCATCTTTTCTTTCTTTTCTTGGTATTCTGTTATTACCATCATATTTAGTTTGGTTATTAACAAATTTATTTAATGTTTAGTTGTGTGTTAGCTGAAATTATAGCTATAATTATATAGTTGTGATCAGGTCACTATGACACCATATACTTAAGTAAGGAGAGGAGTAAGAATATAATTTATTTAAATTGCTTTTGCTAGTATATCTATCTAGATTTAATTTACCAATTTTTTATAAATAAAATAGTTTGTTCTTTTAAAAGAAGTATTTTTTACTGCATTTTAATCATTTTTATTTTTAACATCTTAACTTATCAAAATCAAACAAAATATAGAATTATTTTCTTTCTTAAATCCCATAGGCCTTATGCAGAGTCGTTTCGACGTATGATTAGCGTCATACTAAAGGCCTGACTACTGCAGGCAACATATGTTAGTCGAACGCTTCAGAACGACTCTGTTTAAGGCCCCATATGTTTAAGTGGAAGTCGACTTGTTTAGTTACATGTAACCCCCTCTAGCGAGTGAAAGATTAAGTAATTTTAGTTTAGGATTACGAACTATAAAGGCGTAAGTTTTGTAGAAATAAAGCAAAAGTTTAGTTTTCCATATATTCAGCCATTTAGTCATCAATTGATTACGTAAATGCGAAAAAATAAAGTTTCAGTGATACTTTTGAAAGTTAATTACTTACTGTATAGTTCTTTATTTGACTGGTATTGGTAGCTGGTACTGAAATATAGTGGCTGCGCAATTTCTTGGTTGAAAGCAAGTTCTGACATGTTTTAAAGCAGTGGACCTAATTTATATTTGAAGCAATTTGATTCAAATTCTCATCTATAGTCAGTATTTATTGTGGAATTTAGAGCAGAATATCTAAGCTTCTTGGATTTACAGTACATTTTCCTGACAATTTTTCAGTTATCACAATGAGCAGCCAAAGTAGGGTTCGCAGCACTCCATTTTTCCGTAGCCAATGCCAAATGTCTGTTTATAATAATCAGTAATACTTTTATGTATAATTTGCAGCATGTGTAAAATAAGCAATACTACAACGAAATCCATGTATGTGATTAGTTCAATTGATTAAAATTGAATATATGAAACAGTAAGATCTTGGGAAATGCAAAATTTATCATATAACATATTTTGCAGAAAAGTGCATATTCAGACAAATGTAGCATTCCGTTGCATTTGAAATACTGTATGTGTCTGAAAGGTCAGTAAATTAAAGGATAACAGTCATTTCTTATGAGTTGTTAATTGCAATTTTTTTTCTTATTCAGCAATTTCTTTTTGATAATTACAAAATATCATACCATTTCTTTGGGGTATAAACTAATTGTTTCAATTTCTGATTGGGAGCAATCTATTGACACTGGAGTTATATTTTATTTATGTAGAAATACAGTATTTATTTAAGCAATGAAAGTAAATAATTGATTTGTTCGTCATAACGAAAATATATACAACTCCAATGTGAATACAAATGCATTGAGTATGTAATGAATAGCTTAATTACTTTTTATTTTATTGTATGATAATGTATTGGTCGAAATACGTGTGAAATATGTATAATACACTTTAAAAAAAAAAAAAAAAGAATTGTCTGCTGCAAAGTTTACCAGTACTTCTAATTAGTATAGAATTGTATATCTCATATATACTTATTTCTGGTGCAATTGATTTATGAATGAAATTTTGATGGATTTTTGATATACCAACAAAGAAAAGTTTCATTTTCTCGAGAACTACAGGTTGGTCAGGAAGTGGGCGTACTCCCCCCCTTTAGTTTCAAGAGTATAGTTTAGATGTGGTAGAAAGTCTGTACACAGTTACCTTGAAGTCTTAAGAGTTTTAAGAGTCATAGACATCGGTATGATCACCATCCATGTCGTAACACAGCTGAATTCTGCGCCAAGTTCTCGCAGATGTTTTGTGGAGGTATTCCGGAGTCACGAGGTTGAAGGCGAGTTCCACATCTGCTCGTAATTCTTGCGTTGTGTGATATTGTGTTTCTTACTTGTTGCTTTATGAAATCCCAAGAGAGCATTGTCTGGTGTCGTCAGATCGGGACTTCTTGGAGGCCAGGCAAAGGAAGCTGGTGAAGATGCATAACCTCTTCCAATTCAAAGGTCGGGAAACATCTGATTCAGCTAATTTGAGCACAGAACAGCAGAAAACAAATGAAGATGGATAGCAATGTTACCAAGCAATGCCAAGCAATGTTACCAAACAAATGTGGGTAAAATCTAAAACCGTCAGAAAACACCAATTATGGGTACGCCCAGTTCCTTACCCCGCTGTATACATGGGAATTTTCTTCAAAGATGTTATTTTGTTCAGCATTAGTGATCTATCAATTTATATTTATTTTATCATTGGACTACATTTTAGTTATACATAAAATAAACTTTAAATGTTAATTATAAATTTAATCGATATCTAACTAACCAACCTTTGAACTATAGTCATCCTGTTGTCATAATGAATTGTTTAATGAGCTTATATTACAGCATCAGTTTCATCTCAACAAGTGGTATGGTTCTCGTGCAGCATCATTTCATTTTATTTTATTTTATTGGGGGGGGGGTTAAAGAGGAATTTACGAGTTCTCAATTTTCTCGTAAACTACACATAAGATTTTACCTTAGGTATACTAACGCATGTTTTACTCAATAAGGTCTACCAGTTGGTATACACATGTGCAGGGCGCTTCAAAATGATGGACCCGATTTCAGAAATTTCTACTGTGAAACCTAATAATCATGCTATTGTGAGACATGCATTAAAAAAGGTAAACTGTGAGTTTCCTTCAAACTTTTTTTTTTCTTTTAATGTGAGCAACTCGAGTAACACGTAATATGTCAAGCGATAGTCTATCTCCAGCTACGGTCAATATCAGCAGACGGATTTCTGAATTGTTCGTACCACTTACGAATGGCCTTCTCCGTAAGTGAGTTTCTCCGATATTTTGCTACCAAAATGCCGTTGCACGATAATCACAGACTTGTTTCCATGATAAATTAAGCACACAGAAAGTATCTCTGTTCTCCAGTCAACGCCATTTTCCTTAACTGATCGCTGCTGACTCCTAGCGGTAGAAAGTGGAAACACTGCGTGAAAACTAAACTTTCAAAGTTAACCTTTCGCAGTGATGTCTCATAATAACATATATTTATATCTTATTAGATTTAACAGAATAAATTTCTGAAATCGAGACCATCATTTTCACTTACCCTGTATATGTCGTCTTCGGACAGTTCTTGTTTTATTTGAACTCTAACGATATTGTAAAATTTAGAGCTGAAATCGATTAAAAATAATGTGACAAAATAATTTTCCACTGTACTAGTAAGAATTATTTGGTTCTTATTATAAAAATAATAACATTATATGTTTTGTCTCGAAGATTTCCAATATGATCTGTTGTTTAGGGATCACATCTATCAAGTATAAATGGTAAATTCACCCCTAACTTTAACAAAATGGTAAGGATAACTTACATACAAAAGTTAGCGATTTTCATGAAACATTGTCCGTGTATGAGGCTTGAAACTTAGCTCTGATTCATGTCTGTTTGGGCTATTCCTGTTTCGCCAGCATACCTACTTGGAACTTATATCGTTATTTCCTTCTTATCTTAGATTTAGGTGAAATATGGAAAATAAATAAATAAATAAATAAATAAATAAAAACGGCACCCCTCAAAATTCCGTGCTATAGGTCTAAGTGTGAAGTATTTCTGTTCAAATCCATCCATGGGAAGGAAATGTACTATCGTGAACAAAAGTATTAGCACCTATATTCTGAATATCCTTAGTGCATTCACTAATAAGCTTAATATATACATTGTGCTATAAATGAGAAACTGAAATCGGCATTGATCATTTTATTATATTTCCCAGTAACTGCCATTTCTTTAAAATTATCGAAACAGATGAGCAAAAGTATATTAATTTTTACCTGACAATTTGGATATGGAAAATTAAATTTATTCTTTAAATTTGTACTTCAACCACAGAAAATTGCTTTAAGAATTCCTTTTTCACTCTCAATAGATGTTTAAAATACCTTACAAGTAAATTTCAAAATTTCCCTGATACAGTCCCTGTCATCTCTTTTAATTATCTAAACTGATGAACAAAATATATTAATCGTTGATAGATGGTGAAAAGTGACAGTTTTGGATTTACAGAATGAAAGTTACTTCTTAAATCTATACTTCGAACTAGATACAATTAAAAAAAAAAAACGATCTTAAAAACTGGTAAGAAGTTTGTCCAGTCACCGGCTTTAATAAAAATAACAGCAATATTTCCGGCCAGGCCGGTCAAAAACCGGCCAGTTGGCAACCCTAATCTCCATCCATAGACTTCATTACTTCCCTCTAATCCATCGAAGTGTACTACAAATTACATAAATCTCTGATTTTCAAACTATCCGACATTAATCTAGTTAAAACAATTTACAGGATAACTTTTCGAACTTCTAAATTTAAGACACATTAAATTACTTTCCGCCCACATTCTATATCCAACAGAAACGAAACTATGCCCTTCTATAGAAACAAATAATAATAATAAAAAAAGAATACAAATGATTATCGAAATTGGCCAATAAAACATAGGAAAAAAATGAAATCTTTAATTTTTACTTTCCACGATTTTGCCGGATAGGATAAAGGAGACGGTGATGATGAGAAATAAATGTAATAATGGAATGAATAAAGTAGGAGGAAACAGGAAAACCCCAAGAAATCCACGCACACAGTGTTTGTTCATTGCAAAGTCCACTTGCTGGGATCGAACCAGGGACCCCACGCACCAGAAGTGAACCTTCTACCACTGAGCCACCGCGGACCGTAAAAGAATAAAATGTAAAAGTGAAAACTGAAAAGTTAAAGTTAGAAAATAAGTGAAATGAAATACATTCAGATTGAGAGGTTGAAGGCAAAATATAGAATCGAAACACGGCATTTGGTCGCTCTCTTCTGTATGGACTGGACCTTAAGATTCAAACATGAATTTGAGTGCCAAGCATACTACTGCAAACCTTATATTCATTATGCTGAACTATGTGGTTATTAAGAGATCTCGTACTAATTTGCTCAGACGAGATCCAACAGAGTTATCTCCAATCTTTTTCTCCAAAATGTACAGCAAAGAGAGAGAAACGTGTTAAATTAAACTTCCTTCGTAACGAGACCGTCGGTTGTGTATATATTAAACTAATATCCCTCTCTCGTGTACAGAGAGACAGAGAGAGCATTGGTTGGATTCTGTCACGGTTTCAAAATCCTGACACATCCGGAGTCCATGTGACATTTGACAAGTTCCGTGATACTTAGCCAAAAGAGAGAGAGACAGAGAGAGAAGCAAGTGACTTCCTTTCCAGAAAATCCTCAACAGGAAATGAAACATGAGGAGGGGGAGGAGGACGAAATTCAAATCGTGACCACCCAATCTCTTCGTATTCCACCACGTACCTCCTTTTCTCTAAGTGGTTAGAGAAATCTTGGGAAACGTCAACCAGAAACAGTGTGAGTGCTAAAATCTTCCATCCGTTCACGACATCTCTGTACTGTACTAGTATATTGGATTTATACATAGAATCTCCTTTTAGGCGCGTCAAACTTGTCAGTTGTCATCAAGCATTTTAATAATCCTGTCTTCTTGTTTCCGATATCAAACTGACTTTTTTTTTTTTCTTTCAGAGAAAGGTGACACGAGTTTGATATCAAATTACAGTAACTTAATCATAATCCAGTCAAACAGTACAGGAAGTTTCAGACAGCTTTCAGAAACCATTCCAAAAGGATTAGACAGTTCGAAATGTAGGTATTCAAACTGTGCGAGATATAACCATTTTTCTTTAATATTCCAAAATTAGTGACGTCATTATTCGTTGTAACTTTCAAAGAGCCAATCATGCAAATTTATCGAACGATATAATGTCAACTATATTAAACCACACAATACGTAACATAGGAGCGGGAGCGATTAAACCAATATTCATTTCCAGGAGTTTAAATAAAGGTCGCTTGATACTGTAGAGAGATTTTTTTTGGTCAAATTATTGCTCTTTATAAGATAGTCCCAAATTAGGAACGACCAAAACCAAACCAAACTACTTGGCGCTACAACCTATTTTGTTGCAGTGATGCTAACCTGTGGGGAAAATCCCGTATTGTGGGAGTTTTTGACCTTATTTTCTCGAAAAGGGATAATAAGCAGCATATATGGGATTTTTCGAGAAGATCAAAATTTAGATATTGCAAAAAGTGACTAACACAAAGAAATTTAATTTTTAATATTACAGCATATTTTAATTAGTATAACGTGGGAAATTCACACGTAAAATGGATTTTTTTTTGCCTCTCGACATGGGATTTTATATTGTTTATAGGCCTAAACCTGCTCCAGCGCCACCTGCTAGCGACTGGCTGTACTACGTCCAATCTCCAACCAACAAAATTATCTTCAACCTAGCTGCGAAGCTTTATCCCTAACAGGCGCATCACGAGTTTTCTAGACGTAGTGGAAGTAACGTCTTAGTTTTACGTGACTCTCCAGTTTGCGTCATGACGCCGAGTGGGCGCCGAAAATTGGGAAATACCGACCGGGAATCGAACCCGAGACCAAAAGGACGTGCGTCCAACGCTCTAACCACGAGACTACGGTTGTTCCCTAAATTAGGAGTAACAGAGAATATATTTCTAATTTCTGGTCACTTGTAACGTCATAAAAATTCCTAATATTTGTTACTGCTGTGCAGGCGAATATACTTAATTTAATATTTTAAAGGATGGGATATCAAATATTTTCTATTTAAATGTGCAAAAGTTTTCTACCATTTTGCTACCTCAAAGAGATTACTGGTATCGTAATTATTTGCTGTTTGCAGTGGCGTATTTAGGAGGTGGCTATCGGGCTCAAGCACCCCGAAATAAATTTGATATAGAATATACACAACTTCATTGTAATTTGTCGGCACCAAAAAGGAAAAATATACGTGGTTATTCACGTGTTGTGCATAGCCCCCCCCCTTCCCCCCGAAACAAAATGCTAAATACGTCAATGACTACGCATTATGATTCGATAAACTGGGTGAAGAAGAATTCGCTAAGAGATTTATTTTATTTCTAATCTAAGTAATTCAGGATCCTATGTATTTACTGTTGTATTTTAATTACTACAATATATTTAATATATTTATAAAATAAATCACTTGATTTCTTGTTTCTGATAACTTTGAGACAGACAAGAAAGCTTTTTACTTAAGAATAAAAAATTTCCACACTGTAAATTTCACATTATTTCACCCAAATTAAAGTTCGATACTTAACTCAGAAACTAACGATCCTTTATTAAGAGGGTCCTGTATTTCATATTACTTTCTACCCTGTCCTTATTTCGGAAGCAAGGACTTTATTTGAAAATACTGAAATATATCAATTGTGTATAAAGACAGAGGGAGGGAAAATTTTGGAAATGTCGGGATGTTACAGTAAGACCAATCATTATCCTAGTCAAACACATACTCAGAAATATTTTTGGATGGGTGAGACAGGCAGAAATTTATTTCGGAGGGGAGTCCAAATTTCAATATAAGGATAAATTATATTAAAATTTATAAAATTAGACTATGTTGGCTGTGAAGTAAAGATCGGTTGATGATAAAGAAACTTCAACAGGATTTGGCATACCTGCATCAGTTCATCTGCATTTTGCTCTTCGGCAGATGAAACACTGAGGTAAGATGTGAAAACAGGCCCGTAGCCAGCCCAAAAATGTAGGGGGAAGGGGCCGTTGAAGTTAGAGGGGGCCCGATCCAACCATATTATAGTTCATCACCATATTATAGTTCATTTGCAAGCCTACCGTGAAAATTTTAGGGGGGGGGCAGCCAAAATTTAGAACGGGGCCCCTAGATCCCCTAGATACGGGCCTGTGTGAAAAGTTGTAGAACATGTAGTTCTTCAGAATGTGGCACAGGGCAAATAGCTGAAATTATATTGAGATAAGTGCTATTCTACATGTATTTGTATAGATCTTTAATTCAACGAACCATGCAAAAGTAGCAGTTTGAAATATGATCTGTTCTCTCTGTCCGTATCATTGGAACTTCAAACGCACGCATGTCCTTTTTCCATGTATGTAGCAATTTCCTCAGTTTGTAGAACAAACATTACAACAAATGCGTAGTTCCTGCTTCTTGTCCGTATCCCATTTCGCAACCAAAATCAGGAAAGTGGTATTCTTTCTTTATGATTGGCATAACATTTCTTTTTTTTTATTTAGCAAATATTACTTCGCCGCAAATATAAAACACTCACCCTATATATTCCACGACGACGTCCAAGAATGCAATTGCAATTTTACAGGAAAACTGCACAACACGTTTTCCCAAGCAAACTCTTCGATTCAGACTGAAGCTATTGAGGCTGATGCATCCTTTGTTAAAGATAGTGATAAAGCCAATGGATGTTTATTGAAATAAGTAGACAGCTACGATTGCCACAAATTGCACTGTCGCAATTTTGCGCGTCCGGTGCACATCCAACGATCAGGGGCGGCCCAAGGCAAAATTTTCACCTGAGCGAAGCGCCCTCCTTAGTCCTGGCCTATATTTTACATTTTATTGCAGACAATTAAATATTTTAAACCCATTTTTCAAAAAGAAAAATTAATACTCAAATACTGATATTTAGTACTTAAAAATATACAGGGTGACCCAAAAGTAGGTATACAGTCCCGTACTGATCAACTCATTGCTTTTTATATCGTTTCTTATTCTTATCGATCAGGTAGACTTAGTTTCTTTATTATTTGTTCTTAAAGCCTTTTTACTTATATACTAAGCTGGGAACAGCCAGAGCAAATAAACCAATAAGCTAGAATGTTATACTTGATCAACGCCGAGGTGTACACCTACTTTTGGGCCACCCTGTACATATGGTATGATTATTGTTTATGTACCGATATGCATAAACAAAAACAATATCGAACAACTTTTATTGAATATTGCTAACGGTGACATGATTACTGCTATGTTGTAAATTCTTTTGTTATCAATAACAACATGAGTTATTCTACAAGAGTAACATAAATAAAATCCAATAACATTCATTGCGTGACAAAAGTTCAAAAAGAACATGGCCCGCTATAAACAATACCAACTCCCTCTTCAGTCTTTCTCCTACATGCCATGTCTTCATTTGTCAACAGTACTATGACTACTATGAAACTCTCTTCTTCCATAGTGAAATGGAAAAAGACGATGTAACTGACACTACTTTACAAGAATGTAAACCGAAATATCAGTAGAAAACACGTTATAAAATTTACGTTTCGAGGTTCGTTTTGGCGCTTCCTAACTGCGGTGCCCCGGGTACCCGGTCCTTTGTCCACCCCTGACGACGATAACGTATTTCTTCAAAACTCGAACCAGTCTTCAAAGCTAACGTCATATTCGTTATCAGTAAGGCCCGGATTTTTATGTTTTCACATATTTTTTCCTTTGTATGTACGCTGGTGAAAATATGAAATGTTCGCAAATTACGAAGTAAGGAGCTATATAAACCAAAATTACGTTACATATTTTTACATATTTTGAACTCGGTTACATATTTTCCGTCTACTGTACATATTTTTACATAAATTCAGTTTCCTTGCTCCTTTTCGCTAATTTTCTTTAAATAATACGCAAATAAAAATAGGCCTATATATAGAAAAATAACTCAAAAAGTACTTTATTTATCTGTATTTTTCTCTCACTTTGTTCAACCGATTTGCATTGCGGGAAAGCTGGGGTTAAAACAAATCGTACACTCTACAATATGCAATGAAACGTCGTCAGTTATTGCTTCCAATCCTGAAAAAAAGAAAGAAAAAGATCTGTTTTTTATATATAAAGAAAGAAAACAATATAAGGATTTTTGTGCTTATCGCCTTGCAAGCAGATGTCACTCGGATGTGTGTCGACAAAACAAACTAAAACGCACACAGTTGTCTGGTTTTCTCACTTTTTTTGTATGTGCAACCTCTACGGGTGGTGGCGAGAGGGAGATGATTGGAGCGGCTAGGCTTTATCACTTGTTTCTTAAATCGAATAAAAAATCGCTTTTGTATGACTCGATGGCTACTTCGCCACTTCTTCCTTCAAACAAAGAGAAAAAGGATTCAGTTTCGCGACCGGTTTGTTAGTGTGCACGCTTGTGACCGAGTCAGTTTCTTGTTTTCAATGATGGCTTACTCTTTAGCGTCAAAATTGAAATCGTGGATAGCTATGGATGACGCTTATACCACAGACGTTTTTTTGTCAAGTATGCGATAAGAAAGTGGGCTGTTCAATGAAGTCGCAACTCACATAAAAACAGCTATTCACATGAAAAACAAGGTGTTACAGCGTGCCGCAAAGCAAAAACTTTTAACCCAAACAAATCCAGCATCTGAAAACAGCAGTGAATTTTACATAGACCTTGCCAATGCGTTCATAGCAGCAGACATACCGTGGTACAAATTGCAAGTTTCACAGTTCGCGTCCTTTTTGAGAAAATATTGCAAGAAACACACTCCTGACGAATCTACTATCCGCAAGAATTATTTGGATGTGTGCTATGAAAATACTATCAAACACATTCTGAAACTGGTGATTCGCATGATTTGCGGTGGATGAAACTACAGACGTATTAGGACGTTTCGTTGCCAATCTGGTGGTAGGAAAGCTTGACCCTGATTCTCCATCACGACCATTTCTGATCTGTTCAAAAGTTTTGACAAAACAAACCATTCCACAGTTGCACGTTTCGTAAATGACGGACTGAGAGGGTTGTGACCAGAAAGTGTTCCTGGAGAAAAAGTGCTTCTGATGTGTTCTGATGCTGCGGCGTACATGTTAAGAGCTGCCGATGCGCTTAAAGTGTTCTACCCAAACCTCATTCATATGTGCTGTTTGATCCATGGATTACATCGTGTAGCAGAAAAAGTGCGGATCAATTTCCCTGAAGTCAATGAGCTTGTGTCTTCTACTAAGAAAGTTTTTGGGAAAGCCCCTGGTCGTGTGCAGTGCTACAACAATGCTACCAAATGTGTCGCTACCACCACAGCCTGTACTGACACGGTGGGGCACCTGGATACAGGCTTTTAACATCTACAATGAAAATTTTGATGCTGTAAAGTCAGTTGTCACCATATTTCCTGCAGAGTCCAGTGCAGCAGTGCGTGATTCTCAAAGTGCGTTCAAAAATCTTGTTGTTCAATGTTCACTAGCGTCCATTGCAAATAATTTCGGGTGGATTGCAAAAGTTATCGAGAAACTAGAAACTTCAGGACTTACTTTGAAAGAAGCAATGGCAACAATGGATGATGTGGAGAAGAAACTCAACATTGTGCAGGGAGAAACAGGTGCGAAAATTGCCCGGAAGTTCCAGTCAGTTTTGAAGAGGAATCCAGGATACCTAACATTGAGGACTGCATGCAGGATATTGGATGGAGAAGAAACGAAGGCCCCTTAGGAAATCAGCCCTGCAAAATGTAATTTGTTGAAGTTCGCGCCTGTCAGTTCCTGCGACGTGGAGAGGTCTTTCTCAGCCTATAAAAGGATCCTGACTGACCAACGACTCTCTTTAACTCCTGAATACCTGGAAAGGTATGTAGTGGTTCATTGTGCATCAGCAAAGTAAGCGCTTTTTTTTCATCATATACAATAATGTGGTTTTCATTTTTCTGTGAGACAATTTCATTTGTTACTAGTGAAAGCTTGAAGTATCTGTGGCAAGTTAGTGAATTTTTCGAATACCATCATATAAAATACTTAGTGGTTCATGGTGCGCTCCGAAAGTAAGCGCTCGTTATTTTAAATAATATATTTTTTTTCTATTTCGATATTCAATACAGTGACTTTCATTTCCCTACTAGACAATTTCATTATTTTTTTTTCTTTCTTTCAATTTGGACGTATTTGTGTCAAGTTAGTGACGTGAAGTGTTTGAATACGCAGTTCATTATATAAAATATTTAGAGGTTTATTTTTCGTCTGGAAAGTAAGCGCTTTTTGTTTTGAAGTTTGTTTTTTTTCTATTTCGATATGCAATAATGTGTTTACAAAGTCTATTTGTTTCGTGTTAAAGCTTGAACGTATCTATCGAAAGTTAGTGAAGTTTTCAAACGCGCAGTTATAAATTTGAAAGTACCAAAGGTAAGCGTTCTTTCTCTTAAATATTTTTTCTCTTTTGATATTCAATAATGTGATTTTCATTTCTCCACGAGACGATTTTATTTGTTCTTAGTGAAAATTTGAACGTATCAGTGACAAATTAGTGGTAAAGTTTTTCCATTACGTAAAATTATTTAGTGGTTCATTGTTCGTCCCAAAAGTAAGTGCCTTTTGTTTAAATAAATACTTTCTTATGTTTATATATTCAATAATGTGATTTTTTACTTTCTTGATATATATTTTCATTTGTTTCTCCTGAAAATTTGTAGTATCTGTAAGAAGTTATTTACACTTGTTAAGCTTTTATTACATAAATATGTTACAGTATATTTATTAGCTAAGAAAATAGCACAGACACAAAATAAACACGAAAAAATATTTTTACATATTTTCATATTTTTAACATATTTCTTACATATTTCATTGATTTTTGTTACATATTTATGTACATATTTCGGTACTTTGTACTACATAAAAATCCGGGCCTTAGTTATCAGCGTAAGAATTGTTTATTTTTATCTCTGAAACATTTTTAATGTTATAATGTTGGTAATATTTTTAGTAATATCTTTTGGAACATCAACAGATTAATCTTTTAAATTCAAATATTTTGGTTTTATATTCTTTAATAAGATTGAAGCTGATTTTATAGCCTCACAAATATGTTGCTTAAAGCAAAATTCTGCTCCGTCTGTAAGAAAAAAAGACGCCTTGCACTGGAAGATGACTCAGATTATATCCGAATTGAGATATTATTAAGATATAAAAACCAAGAAGAAAAGAAGTAAAAAAAGACACGCTACAAGGCTGAAGAAATATCTTTAAATTGTTTCTTTGTGTAATTTCTGACCCACTTCTGTCTTCCTTTATAAATGAGTCTAGCTAGCCCTGAGGTTGGGAGCGAATCTAATATTTTATTTTACTTGTAGGTAGGCAGAGTCACCTCGTGGCTTCTGCGGGACATTCAGCAACAACACATTCACGAAAACAAAAGAAAGTAACTAAAATAAACGGCCAAAAGAACGGCAGGAACAAAAGTTAAAAAAAAAAAAGAAACCTCCAAGGAAGAGAAAAAAACTTTATTTTGTTGTATACGAGTGTGTGTGTGTGTGTGTAAGGGTAAAAGAAGGAGAGAATGTGTTGTGAGTTTGTGTGCGTAAGGAAGAACCCTCTTGAGAAAATGAGAGAGGGCTAGCGAGAAATTGGCCCTCGCACTTCCTACACATCATTTATCTTACGACCAACGAGATACTCTTGATCAAAATTCTTTTTCCCGTACGCGAACGCCAATACGGAACAAACACTTCACTAACAGAATCACCACTATCTGTAACACTACTAATAGTGATAATAGAACTACTAATAGTAATACTATAGTAATATTAATACTAATAGTAATACTATATAATACTATAATGAAATTTACTGTACATTTGTTCCTTCTGTAGTCTTGTTGTGCATTTGTTCGCTTCTTTGTACAGACCCCACAATTTCTCAACTTTACAGCCTTATATCTTCTTTATTTGACACCACTAATAACGCACTTTTTGCTTATTTTCTTTCACGTTTTATGTCAATTCTTTTAATGCCGTAAAATGGTATACGTTTTATTAAAAAAAACTGTAAGTTTGTGCTGGGATGGCAACACTGCTTGTGTGACAGTACTACTGTGTTCTTGGTCACATGTTCCCCTCCAGTAGGTATCGGGCTATCTGCATACATTTTTCATTGTCTGCCTTTTTCTGTCATTTTTGAGGTATAACTCGGCATAGCCTCACCCGATCACTGCTTGGTATTACGTAGAGGGTAAACAAGGCATTTCCACACCGAGTGAGTATCACTACGATGATAGCGATCCACAATTAGTCAGGGTATCAACTTTCAAAAATATCTAGCCGTCACGGTTCTTATACGTCCCTTGTTACCCATGCGAGTTTGAAGGGACTACATCGTGTGCATTGGGCACTAGTAGCAAGAAAACTTTCGGCCAGTTGGCGTGTGCTTGGCTTTTGGCTTTCTGTGCTTGCACTTTCAACGCATGCTTTCATACAATCTTCGTTTTGTTGTAGTTGCAAGTGATTCTTTAGACCCTTCGGAGAGCGTCATAGCGTTCATTGACTATTCACTTGACTTGTAAAACGCTTGCGTCAAACTTGGATAAGATACTGAATGCAAGGTTGTCCCCATGTAACTTCGTTACTGAAATCCAACTTGCGGCATACTTGCACGTTTTCCAATTAAGCTGGATGCAAGCTTGACCGACTTGCAATTCAAGTTTACAGCAAGCGGGTTTCAAGTTGTCTTTGTTTCTAGAGGGTTTTCTTGACATTCTACCATCTACTTCCACATTCTCATTACACTAATAGAGGGGGCACGATGGCTCAGTGGCACAGGGCTAACCTCTGGTGCGTAGGGTTCCTGGTTCGATCTTCGGCCAAGTAAGTTTGTGGTGGAAAACGTCAGTTTTCTCGGGGTACTCCAGTTTCCTCCAACTTTCTCATTCCACCAATGTTTCCATAATTATTCACTTGTCTTAATCATCGTCTCCCTTAGCCTAAAGGAAATAATTGTGGGACGTTAAACTGAAAGATTTTAATTTTTTTAATTTCATTTCATTGCACTAAATATTCATAATAATTCATTTTCGTTAGTCATCTGTCTCCTTTAGCCTAATCTGTAAACCTCTGATTCCCACATTATATATGGGCACCAGCAGTGTTTTTAAGTTACAAAATACACAAATAGAAGTGATAACGCACTCAAAGCCATTCAAAAGCCTAAGCCACGGCCTAGAAGTTTCCAGCGAGTGTTGGTACCAGAAAAGAGTTCTATACGTAGTCATTTTAACAAAAGTAATGTAGAATTTGCTCTGATAGTTTATATTTTTTGAATAACGATTATGGTACTCTTTGTTCATTTTTGTTTAAAAATGGGACATTTACGTGTCCCGTTCGAGAATCAGAAAAAAAACGGAACAATGGTTGAAAGGAAAAGGACTGTCTTGGCTAAGAGAGGACGTCTAGTCACCTTAAGGTAGAGACCAGTGCACCCATTATATTCATTCCATTTGGTAAGAGAAGTGTTCTGTCGAAATTTCATTCCCATATCCCACTTAGAAGGAAGTCTACAACACAGTCTTCAATGATAGAAATGGGCTAATGTTAGTTCTGCGAATATCTCAAAAACGGCTTCAATGATTTTGTTTATATTTCATAAATAACGTGTTTACTAGCGTAATAGTCACACTTTTTGTTCCAGTTTTTTAATGCGAAAACCCAACTGCCACTATTACACACGGAAAGCTGCTATTCAATTATCACTACGATCCAGTGGCGGCGGAAGATGGAAAACTTTCAACTGTTGGATGGAAAACTGGATTTTACAAAAAATAATAATAAATAAATAAATAAATAAATAAATAAAAATAAATAAATAAATAAATAAATAAAATAAAAGTTTTGTTCATCGAATAGGAAACGATGTCCATCATATGTTGTAACCCCTCCCCCTCTCCAATACACACATTTATAAGATTTAACTTACAAACTCTAGTGAGTTACAGAAGAGAGAATCTTAATTTTAAAAAGTGACATTATCAAATTAGAATCGACATTATCACAATATATTCAAGATGAAAAAAATATTCATTCACCAGTCGTCGTACTTAGTTATCTGCACTGAAATTTCCATAATATGCTTTCTTTTTCTTACTGATATGAGCTCCTCGGCATTGGTACTGGGTTATTTCATAACTTCCTCGAGAAGATCTTTGTGGGTGTTAAGAATCATCAAGTGGTTTAGTCTGAATGCCACTCATTCTAGCTTTGGAACTTCTTTTATAAAATAACAGACAAATTCTGACCAAAGCATATATTAACTAATAAATAATAGCGTTACAGTTTCGGCAAATTAACTTTGCCTGTGTGTCTGATGAAGGCAAAGTTAATTTGCCGAAACTGTAACGCTATTATTTATTAGTTAATATATGCTTTGGTCAGAATTTGTCTGTTATTGGTTTAGTCTATGTTGGATCATGGTACTCCGAAGAAAATGAGATTTTATTCTTCGTAGAACCGAAAATGATCTTTTTGCAGTCACTGATGTCATAGGAACCTTGAGGTAAAGCATTATTAGCTTATTAACTTCCGGAAAAAAATCATGAGTTATCTCTTTTGGTTCAGATTTCAATAAGACAACCGGATCTTGGACACCTTGAATTACATATGTTTAAAGAATCAATTTTGCTTCGGTGAAGCGAAGAAACGATCTTTAACTGTGCTTTTAAGTTATCAAAAAATGTGTGTGCTTTGAATACATTTCGATTAAAACTGTATGTGCACAGATTTTTTCATTAGCACTACTAATCAGCAACTATTCAGCACGACAAAATATATCCCTCAAATCTTCTGATTATAGTGTTTAAAATCAAGTCGTAGGTTTCAAAGTATTTTTCACAATAAAATTCTTTCGGTACTTGCAACACATGACCAGTGTTGAATTTTGCAATATCAAGTTTTTTTTTTTTTTTTTTTTTTTGTAGGGGTTTTCTCTGCAATGTTAATACAGGGCTCAAAATTAAATTTTCTGCGTTCCCCAAAACATCATCGAAGTCGTTTAAGTTTCGACTGAAAGGGATTCTTCGTTACTTCTGCTAGTCTATTCATCACCTCAGCAGTGATATTACTTTTCTGTAATTATTTAGAACAATGTTCTGTCTACACACGCACACACACACACACACACACATATATATATATATATATATATATATATATATATATATATATATATATATATATATATATATATATATATATATATATATATATATATATGAAAATATATACTATTATACGTGTTCCTTTGTTCATTTCTTTTTTTCTCGTGCTCTCTCGTCATCTGTTTTTGGGATATGCAACATGAGTGATGTTAGATATAATAAGATATTTCACCACCAAAGGAGATTATAATTTTTTAGTGATATATAAAGTTTATTTTTATTTATTTATTTTATTAATCCAAAGCAGGAGGTTCTCTCATTAACTTACACAAAGTGTAGGACAGAAGAACAGAAAGTTGAGGGGTAGGCAGGAGCTCTGTTCTGGATTATAGGATTACTTCATCTATGATGTCGAAAAATCAAGTTTTTTTTTGTTTTTTTTTTAAATCATTTATGTATCTGTGCGTGGTCATTCACCAGATACACTGAGTTCAGTAGGGTCAGGGGAGGAGCAGAGAAGCGAGAAAGCGAAAGTGAAACAACGCTGTCCATATTCCTGTTATTCTACTCTAGTTTATTTGATGAAATGTTATCTATACAGTGTTTGCCTGGTAATTGAAAGTGGAAGAAAGAGGGAAAATGAAAACTATTGGGAGTTAGGGACGATGGATGAAAACAAAAGCAAAAACAAAAGCAACAGACATGATCTTTGGCAGTAGAACGTTGTTTTTGTTATTCCATCGTTATCAATAATTAATTCCACGGAAAACTGAGAGTGGATATTCATTACATGATTTCTACTGTTTTTTTTAAATACTTCATGTATTTTTTAATTGATACTTCCCTAAATATTGACCAGGCTATAGCCCTTGGCAGTCCGGGCGGTTCCGCCGCCTCTGCTACTATCAAAACAATTTCGAATCTTGATACACACAGCATTGTGTCAACATAAAAAACAAAATATAGCCTACATACAGTAAAATATTAAAGCTTGTAAAAAAATAAACTCGTAAATTACCGATTCGTGGGGAACAAAATGTCTTTTTGGCATTTTCACAAAAGAACGATAAATTTAGGTAATCGGAAAAGACATGAATAACAACTACGTAACACCTCAGATGGGTCATGATGTTACGTATCAGTGAACGCGAAAACTTCTTTTGCTGGAACTCGCGCAATATAAGCAGTTGCGAAGAAAGTCTTGTTCATAAAGACAAAAATCACATAGAATGAGACTTTTATGCGGGGGAATTATTTTGGCGAATGTTTTTACTTCAACTTTTAGGTGCGACTATTATGCGAGGATGACTATTACGCGAGTAAATACAGTAAATGTTTCATTGACAACCCTACAATATGGTATAAGTCGTTTTTCTGAAGAAAAAAAAAATCATAAATGGTAGAATCCAGAAGAATTAGTGATAAATTATTTTCAGACTACTTTCCTCAAAAACGACTTCGGCGATTTTGTATGTATTTTGTAAGTAAATACTACGTTAACCACCCTTCAATATGAAAGAAGCAGACTATCCTCTGGCGATCCTGTTCCAGTCTTACCGTTAGATCCTCTGGGGTTAGCCAACCTCCTTTCGCGGAGCTAAAGTAAACTAAATTGCGATTAGATGCCATGCTTTTGTAGCGCACGTCATTTAGCAAGTAGTGCAATATCTCCTCATATTTATAGATAGCAGCATTTGCTTCTCCATAAGGATCATCAAGCAGCCGACGAATATCGTCTCCGAAGAAGTACGAGGAGGGCACGGAGAGGCACGAAGAAGCCTCTGCAACCTCTTCGCATGCTCCACCTCCAAATTCGGCTATAAAAGAGCATATCAAGAACCAGAAGACATCAGTTCCAGCTGATCATTTGTATCGTTCTCTTCGCGCTGCTTTGGGCAGAACAGACTCCCTAACATTACCTCTACGCTGTTTTCGGCAAGAAGTTCCTATCCTATCTCCGCGCTGTACTGGGCAGAAGAATTACCCACCTTCGCGCTGCTACAGCAAGAGACACCAACCTACCTCCGCGCTGTTACAGTAGGAGATTCCTCTCGTCTTTGCGCTGCAGTGGGCAGGAGACATCAACCCACTTCAGTGTTGGTACGGGCAGAAACTTCCTAACCGTCAACCTTAGGTGCACGGCTATTCAATGCGTTAGCAACGCGTTTTTATGGTTAATACGTACGCTTCAAATACGCTGATTATGTATTTAAATGTGGATGGCAAATCGCAATGCGCTGCAAACGTGAAAGCAATAAAATCGTCGGCTCGGCGTATTTGGTGCGTTTAGGAACAATAGACCGCCTGCTGTTTCGGAATCAGTAAAATATGTCTAAAGGAAGGTAAAAAGGAAAGACATGTGCCAGTATTTTGGCAAGATCTTCATGTCTTCTCACAAGAAACCAACTGAAACAGGTCATTCTGATTCTACCTTTCCGGCGCGGGAACCCTGATTGGCTGACAGTATGATTTATAACTCTTTTGAAAGTAAAATTACCTAGTAGTCATCTAAGTCGCGTTCGCTGCGGGAAGTAACGCATCACAAACGCGTCCTCGTGAAGCCACAGCCTATGACCTCCGTGTTGCTCTGAGTAGGAGATTCAAACTCATAGAGAAAGGACTGTTATTAGAACTTATTTGTAGTACAGTGTACATAAGACTTGTATAGAACTTTCTATAATAATAAAAGGTGAGGGAAAAGAAGACCCACTGTACTGTCTCTATCTTACATTAAAATAGTGTACCAATACAGTCCCTTGAAATTTCGTTCTTTCCCCCTCCCATGACAAAATTTTCTGTAAGAAGACCTGTGCATAAATCATTTCTCACGAACTTATTCACGACGGGTAGCGGGTGAGTTTTCTTCGGGCAAGTTTTCTGACGACTCTTATTATAATTTTGTTTATTCGTAGTACGAAGATAATTTAATTTGCGAAACGGGGCCACGAAAATTCAGAGCGGAAGCCCGTGTCTTTGATTATTTTTAAACCCCCCAAATATCAAGAGACCCTCCTCAATTTTCCAGATCCTGAGGGAAACTGGAGTTGGATATTAAGAAGCACTCTGTTTATAGGCAAGAGGTAGAAACAAAAATGTCTCCAGAAGAGAGAGTGAGAGAGAGAGGAAACCCACAGATGCAAATTTTTGTTGTTAGGCACATTACCTTTTTTTCCTTCTTTTGTTTTTCGTAATGCTGTTATCTGAGATAAAAGAAAATTAGATAGCTTCATGTTAACTACATTTAAATTCTGCTTCCGAGGGCAACCAATATACGTGTGATATCAAAGGGAATAGCGAATGGGAAAAGTTTCAAAAAGAACAGGAAAAGCGGCTGTTGATAAAAGCGGAAAAGCGATGCCGAAGGATAAAGAAAATACGAAAAAAAAAATGAAAACTTTTTTTTTAAGATGAGAAAAATTTACAAACCGAATAAGCTTTTCCTCATTATGCGCAGAATGTAAAGAGAAGCAACTGTTGTTCTGAACGCTACAGAATAACAGTTATGGATAATCGACAATTAAAAGGACTTCCAAATGATTGCTAGCTGAATGTAATAAATTGAAGTTCAAATACAAGAGACGAATATCGGCTATCATTTGATTTATCTTTCTTTTTCTTTTTTTTTCAAATCGATCACAGGAACAGTATGTATGTATTCAATTTCTGTATCGCTCCGACATCGCTCAACCAAGTCTGATGATGAAGTCACAGAAGGTCTTGGTTTTGTCGACAACGTCGACAATATCCACTTGGAAGAAAGAAAACGCGAAAACATACATATATTGAGCGCGACGACTCGTGAAGTCTGGGCTCTACACGAATCATAGAACTGTTTTCCTTCACGTGTAATGTATCGGAAGTTTTCGGTACGATTCGTAGAACTGTCTTCCGAACGCACACTTGAGAACACGTAAAACAGCAGAAGTGTACCAAAAACGTTTTCAAATTTAGAGCACTTGGCAAACGAGAGAAGAAAAAGAACACTTAAGGTTGGTGTAAAGGGACAAGTTTTGCCGATAGATCTCACTACGGTCTTCGTCTCTCTCTCTCTCTCGTGTATTTTTTACCTTTCACGAAAATTCACATTTCTCTTACAAATTTCAACCTAGAGACTTCAAATTTTTAGAGGAGAAACTTCATAACCTATCGAAGGCAACAATCCGTGCCGATTTTTAATTTATAATTTTCTTCATTGTTGAAACAGTTCCATTGTTAAATGTTAGGATATCCACTTCAACAATCAAGTCATTTCAACAAGGAAGAAAATTACAAATAAAAAATCGGCACGGATTGTTGCCTTCGATAGGTTATGAAGTTCCTTCCCTCAAAGTTTGAAGTCTGTAAGTTGAAATTTATAAGAGAAATCGTGAATTTTTGTGAATGGTAAAAAATACATGAGAGAGATACGGAGACTGTAGTGACATCTATCGACAAAACTTGTCCCTTTACACCAACCTTAAACAACTATAACACGAACACTAACAAATATTCGAATTAAACGGTAACAACAATAAATATAAAACAACAACAAAATGAAACTTGGCGACAATCCGACAACACTGTACCCGCAGGAGATGTTCTCTGTATAACACGAGAGACGATACTGCCAAAATTTAATGAATGGGGATTTACAACCGGGATACACCCTCGCGTTCTATTGGGTGGTGAAATTGATAAATCAATTCCAAATTTCACGACTCACCGCGATTACTATAGGGTTAGGCGACATTACGGCCCAGGTCGCCTCTAGAACCAATGGCTTTAGAATAAAAGTAACGCATCTGAAGTTCCAGTTCCGTTACATGAAAAGCTCTATCTGCGAATAGCTGATATCGAAACATTAAATTTGTTACACTATAAATATGACATTATTATAATAAAATATAGTAATATCAAACAGAACAAAGACAAATAAATATATGATAAGTGTATTGTATACTATTCCTTTGGTCACTTATTCTGAAGGAAGAACGTAGACTGAAAGTATTTGAGAACAATATCCCAAGACGAATATTCAGACCCAAGAGTAACGGAAATGGGTAATTTTGGAAACTTCATAACGAGGAACTACATAATTTATACGGTTCACCAAACATTGTTAGGATCATCAGATATAGAAGGCTCAGGTGGGCAAGTCATGTAGTCGGAATGGAAGAAAGTAGGAACACTTTCAAAGTCTTAACGGAAAGACCAAACGGAAAACGACCATTAGGAAGACCTAGGCGCAGATGGGAGGACAATATTAAGATGGATATGGCAGAGATTGGAATACAAAGTAGAAACTGGATGCAGTTAGCTAAGGATAGAAGTCAGTGGAGAGCTTTTGTGAACGCGGCATTGAACTTCCGGGTTCCATAGGCCATGGAGTTAGTTAGTTATATTATTCAGCTGAAAACAGAAAGGAAACAAAATATATATTGGCAGTACAGTCAATATATGAAGATACCGTTCAATAGTTCAGACTGTCCAAACCAGAAAATGCTATCCCGAAGTCAACAGAAGAAATATCTACAACTCTGCACTTCATTGGTTCGTGCACCGCTAAAGGAGATACGAAATAATATCCAGAGTGACGAATATGTAAGTATGCATCTTAGCTGTTACCTGGGTTTAGATATTATACAACTGTATTTGATTGTTATTAAGCTTTACTTGTTTCTTGGTTATTTATTTTGTATCTTATTCTTTCTCACCTCAAACATAGATTGGTGGGCAATATGGAAATTTTAAAACTTTTCTTTCCTTTGGGAGAGCTGTTTTATACTTTGATAAGGTCTCTTCTTCGTAACTGCATCCAGATATTCTATCCCTGGTCTTCTTCTTCCTGATTTTCCTTCTGCCTTTCCCTCTATCAACACGGTGATCCAATCGGAGTTCTGAATAAGATGACCAAGCATACTGTTTCTTCTTTTTCCTATTATCTTCATGATTGTCGTCCTTCATTAGCTTCGCTTAGTACGTCTTCATTCTTTTTCCTTTCGGTCCATGATACGCACAGCATTCTGCACCAACACCACATTCAAATGCTTCCAGCTTGGATATTTAAGCTTTTCTCAATGTCCACGTCTCTGACTAGTAAAGCGCCACGAATCCATACCAGGGTCTTAAATCTTTTTCGGACGTCCAACAACCCATTTCTTGATGTTAGCAGTTCTCCTTTTTTTTTTTTTTTCTGAATGTTTGTTTAGCCTCCGCTATTCTTGAACTTACGTCTTTTTCACTTCTTCCGTCCGAGGATATTAGACTTCCTAAATAGGGGAACCTCTTAACATCTTCGATTTTCTCTCCCTCTAGCCATAACGTTTGCTCCTTCCTGTTCTGCTCTTGTGCACTTTATCACTTAGGTTTTCTTCTTATTTATCTGCATTTTGCACGTTATTTTGTATAATATTCTGTAAACATCTTTTTTTTCTCCTATGGGCGTGTTTCGTTACATCAGTTAAATTATTATATAATTAACATAAATGCCTAGTTGAAGTAGTTTGTAAGTATCCTTTATTCCATTTATAATTCGTATCCCATAAACATGGGCTAGCTATTTTAAATGTACACTTGCTTCATAATTATTAGAACTGTATTTATATTATTACTTTATATTATTTATTTATATTCTTATAAATTATTTATTCTTTACTTCTTTTATTTATATTTTCTATAAGGTTCGTTAAACAAGTTTCGCACAAATGGTTATAATATTGTTATTAGTTACAATATGATGATGAAACTTTAGGTGAACATTCCGAGTCACTGATCATCAAAGTTGGTGTTTGAACTTACTGAAATTTTAGGAAAGAAAAATCTTTGATTGCTATTTATAACAAAAACATGTGGAACAAACCGTTTATTCAATTCTCCATATTAATTCTGTGTCCAATTGCTATCAAAAAAGACACCTATTGGTGACATTAGATTCTTCATAACTATCAACAAGCAGACTGTTTATATTATGCACTTAAATGGCTAAATCAATTGAAAAGAAATGGCATTTTGGATCAGTTTTGACAGATAGATTTTCTACTTAATATTCAATGTGAATTTCACTGACAAGTAAGTAAAGACTTAATAATATATGCAATGTTATAGCTTTAAAGAATTCTATGTGCAACGTTTCAGATCCGTAACGGAACCATTTTCAGAGCCCCTCCCCCACTCCCACTCTCTTCCCTTGGACAGAAAGTTGAAGACAGTCTTTGTTACGGAGATTAAACAATTACATATCGCTTGTTCTTTTACTATAACGTTACTGTGATGAAATTCACACAGAATCTGGAAACAAGGCAAGCTAATGTGATTGTAAATTAATATTTTATGTCTAAAATCCATGTTCCACTTTCAATTATTCAGGATGCAATACATTTCTAAAACTTTATGACCGACTTCTTGATTTTCTCGGGAGCTATTCAAGTATCCGTTTTTTTTTTTCAGATAGACTATATTGCTTAGTTTAATTGGCTGTACTGTATAAACTTATTAACCAATCAGTTTCATTGTTCTTTATTCAATTCTCCCGTGTTAGCTTTATTATAATACGCATCTGAGACTAAATCATAACAACAAAAGGTGTCCTGAAATTGTAAACTTTATGTCGAATAAAATTTCATTTTAAATTGCTCTAACTAACTAATTCTATGGCTTATGGAATCTTGAGGTTCAATGCCTCAATCACGAAAGCTCCCCATTAACTTGTGTCCTCAGATAACTGGATACAGTTTGTACTTTGTATTCCTATTTTTCCGAGATCCATCTTAATATTGTCCCGCCATCTGAACCTAGGTGTTCCTAATGGTCGTTTTCCGATTGATCTTCTAGTTAAGACTTTGAAAGTGTTCCTACTTTCTTCCATCCTGGCTACATTATAACGACCACTAAATATGTATTACTACGGAAAACACCAGTTTGTAAGGAGCTTAATGATTGTTCTGCATATTTTATATGTCGTTATAGCCCACAGTCCGTATATTTATATTCTAGATTACTGTTTTATCAAAATCTATCTAAATACTTCATTTCGATATTACCTTTTTTATTGTAGTACGTAATAAGTTAAACATTTACACACTTTTAAATATTGTACATGTAAGTTTCACAAGATGGATTCTCTATATACATGTATTATATAATATATTTTCCGTTGCTATGACGACTTACAAAACATGTCATATCACTATCACAACAGAACATCAATCATAATAACAGAAAAGACATTACATCTATTTGTCTTTATATTTTCTTCTTCTTCCTTTTGAATAGCTTGTCTATATTTTAAAAGCACATTTTGCCCGTAAATACAAATTATTATATAAAAATTACACAATACCGCCCTGAGTCTCCTAAATTTAATTACCCTAACAATGTTAGATAAACTGTATAAATCATGTAGTTCCTCGTTATGAAGTCTCCGCCATTTCCCATTCCCGTCCCTCTTGGGTCCGAATATTCGCTTCAGGATTTTATTCTCAAATACTTTTAGTCTAAATTCTTCCCTCAAAGTAAGCGACTATCTTTCGAAACAATGCAGCACAACAGACATAATTATGATTTTATAGCTATATTTTAACCTTGAAATTCTTCTACAGAATTTGCGAAGACAAAAGATTTTGAACTGAATAATAACACGAATTCGGTTGGCATTTAATTTCTTTGTGGATATGGTTGGAATTTCATGGATATGGTTTCGGGCTGTTAATATTGGTCCTAGATATTTGAGTGGATCCACTTTGTCAAAAGTATTATTTGGTATTTTAACGAATCCATAATTTGCAGCATTACTGTCACGGCAAATTTCCATGTATTTAGTTTTTTCTGTATTTATTCCTAAACCCGTACCCCTGCAGGTGTTTAATAAAACCTCTGCACTTCTTTCTATTGTACACATATCATCCCCTATCAGACATACAGTATTTCATCAGCATTAGCCATAAGCTGGCGAATGCCATTCAGGTCTAGGCTTAGGTTGTTCTCTTTGATTTTCCTCATGGCGTATTCCATAACAAAATTGAATAATAAGAGAGACAACACATCTGAGGATTAAGTAAACATGTAATCTTGATCTTGGATGATTCAATATTAGTAACATTATAAGATTTTAAATTTCATTTATGAGATATAAAGTAAAAATTATTTCTCATAATGCTGGTTAGCTAATTAATAGCATCTCACAAGTTAATTTTAGGTCTCACTATTTAGTCTATGAGGATTTTGTAGAAACGGATTGTAAAAAAAAAAAAAAAAAAAAAAAAAAAAAAAAAAAAAAAAAAGTACTCATATTTGGTTAAAGAGCGAGTACTGGACTATACTAGTAAATAGGTGTCCCACAAAGTAGTACTTTGGGACCTTTCTTCTATAATCCATATAATTATTAGGTAATATTTCTGTCCGTGCTTCTCTTTTTAATGCTCCCAGTGTATTTAATAACTAGAGACCAGATGTTGAGGTACTAAAAACTTGGAAATAAGCAGGCAAATAGGCACTAAAATTTTAAAAAAATAGGCAGTAAAATAGGCACTAAAATGTAACTCGAAATACTGAAGATAAACACTCAATACCATTAAAAATAGATTCAAGTTATAAATAATGTTCAAAGAATATAGAAACATACTTTTTTGTTAATATCTTCTTTTATTGTATATATATGTAAACGAAGCTTGTTATGCAATCCATATATACTGGGTGAACTTGAAAGATGTGCACATACTTCGGGAAGTGATTCGTGACATTCAAGAAGACTTTTTGTCTTCTTTTCATGTCACAAAACACCTCTCGAAGTACGTGCACATCTTTCGGTTCCGTTCCAATTGTCAGGATTCGATTTTCGATTCCAAATTGGCACCTCTGTCACTTACGACGCGGAATTCAACAAAATACAAGAGGACTGTTTGTCTTCTTTTGATATCACTTATCACCTCCCCAAGTATGTGCACATCTTTGAAGTTAACCCTATATATATATATATATATATATATATACAGGGTGGGCCATTTTAATTAATCCACGGAAATATCTGAAAAATGATAAAACATAGAAGAAATGTTTCAAGTACACGTTATATATTGCTAAGGGGGAAACCCAATTCCGCCAAAAGTACCCCTCCTCGCCCCCCCTAAATGGGGGTAACGGGGGGTAACTTTGAAATGTCAAATGGGAACATGGGTCGAATAATACCTCGTTCGAAAGGTCTTGGAAAACTAAGTAACGCTGTACCAAAAGATGTTTCATATTGTGCACCGGTTTCAAAATGGCCGCCATAATATGGTTCGGAAACTCCAGTACCCGTAATGTGAAAACCATGGAAGGTAAATGAATGGAACAAAATTGAAATACGTAAATATCATAGGTCATATCGAACGGTGTGGTCCCTGTGATCCCAGTGGCCTCCCTAAAGGGGTCTTGGGGGCTAACTTCAAAATTTCAAATAGTAACATGAGTCGAGTGGTAACTCGTTCGATAAATCTTGCAAAATATAACATATTGCAGGAGAAAACGATTGATGTGAAATGGCAGTGTTCTCAAAAGGCCGCCGAAACATAGTATCCGTATCAGAGAAAAAGTTTAGTACCCGTAGTAAAAAAGCGATTGGAGATAAATCAACAAAAGAAAAACTTCAGTAGCTAACTGACGTAAGGCACATCGAGAGGTGTTG
The DNA here is from genome assembly GCF_964235325.1 of Thermobia domestica. Lineage (NCBI taxonomy): Eukaryota > Metazoa > Arthropoda > Insecta > Zygentoma > Lepismatidae > Thermobia > Thermobia domestica. Next base: position 55,407,624 of record NC_137454.1, on the reverse strand, counting down.
TCGGGGTGACTCCAAGGGCCAACTGAAAGGTATCCGGAGCCAACTTGAAAATTTCAAATAGCAGCTTGAAGCGAGTAACATCACGTTACATAGACAAATTAATATCAAACAGCTTCTGTAAGAAAATTTTCGACATGAGACACCGTTTTCAAAATGATCGCAAGGACATGGTGACTGTGTCTAAGAAAACGTCTAGTGCCCATAGTATGAATACGGTTAGACATAAATGAAAATAACGAAAATTAAATAGGAAAACCACGGAGGCGTTCCAAGGCTCGAGAATAATACAACAGAGATAAAAATATTAGAGTAAAATTGCCATAATGTATATAGAGAAATCCAAGTCTTGCAAAATAATTTCTCCCTGCACTCTGTATGTGAGTGGGGTGGAAAGTAAAGTGAAAGTTCAAACGAGAACTCTACTTTAATTCGTAAATTAAGGCTAACCTTACAAATAGGTATGGTGTGGTTGAAACATTTGTTTGTAAGGATGACGCTGTAGTGACTAAAAAAAGAGAAACTTTTATGCAATGCGTGCTGGTTATTCAGAAAGCATTTCGGGGATATACGTACACACCGTTTCGTCCCTCAAGCTCACAATATGACATGAATGCTAATAGTTAATCAAAATGTAACTGTGGCCATCCGCGTTAACTTAGTGCACCAATTCTCTATGCATGAAGTCTGCCTTCCAAACAGCATTGGGTAGGTCAAGCGTACGCCCGAACCGTTGTCCGGTCGGACATTGAAATTTTGAAGTTAGCCCACAAGACCCCTTAAGGGAGGCCACTGGGATCACAGGGATTACATCATTCGATATGTCCTCTGATATTTACGTATTTCAATTTTGTTCCATTCATTTACCTTCCATGGTTTTCATACTACGGGTACTGGAGTTTCCGAACCATATCATGGCGGCCATTTTGAAACTGGTGCACAATATGAAACATCTTTTGGTACAGCGTCACTTAGTTTTCCAAGACCTTTCGAACGAGGTATTACTCGACCCATCTTCCCATTTGACATTTCAAAGTTATCCCCCGTTACACCCATTTACGGGGGGCGGGGAGGGGTACTTTTGGCGGAATTGGGTTTCCCCCTTAGCAATATATAACGTGTACTTGAAACATTTCTTCTATGTTTTATCATTTTTCAGATATTTCCGTGGATTAATTAAAATGGCCCACCCTGTATATATATATATATATATATATATATATATATATATATATATATATATATATATATATATATATATATATATTGTAAAGTACCACGTACTTGTGTATACGTATATATGTGCGTATTTTTATACTATATAAATTATATATTTTGCCATGAAGGCTTATTTGGAAGAAAATGCACAAAATAGGCAACATAAGGCACTAAAGCAATTATTTAGGTAGTAAAGATCGAAATAGGCAAAATAGGCAAAATAAAATTGGCTTAAATCGAAACTATAACCTCCCATATAAACTCTAAAACGTTATTTTTGATCATATGTTTAATATTAAAAAATAGGCATTTTGCCTAACATCCGGTCTCTATTAATAGCTTAATACTGAAATAAAGGTGTAAATTATATCTGTACACACATACGTTAATGAAGTATCTAAAAAAAAACAAATCAGAAAGCATACTAGATCCTCTATGATATGTGGGAATTTATCAAATCTATCAGATTAGGGAAATTAGACAGTTTTATTTCATTTTTAGCGATATTTTTATATCAAAAAGTACTCTCTTTACCAGGTATGTAAAAATAAGTGAACTTCCTAAAAATAAACAAATAAATTGTCATAGGTTCAAACTATTACTTATTGTATGATGCTAGGATTTATTTCTTTAAAATCTAAATTAAAATTGTAAAAAGTTTTTCTAAGAATTATTCATATTAAAGAATTAAAGAACTACTTATATTTAATTTGTATCTTAACAAATCCTCCTGTCCATTTTAAAAAAAAACATGCTCCTCTTTATAATAAGAGGTTTACTCCTTCAGGCGATGTCACATTGTTGCATGCTTGTTAGTTAAAGGGGTGTTTAAATATACATACTTTTTTCTTTCAAGATTATTTTCTAAACAGAACATTTTTCTTTAAGGAAAAAAAAAAAGAGTAGTACTTGAATACTAACCAGGTTGTGTTGAAAACATAAGAAAAGACAGTGTGTAATTACCAAATCACAAAATTATTCCTCTTGGTAAAGCAGTAGTTAAAAGAAATGATAATAACCATTTAAAAAAGGGAGAGAGAGAGAGAAAGAAAAAAAGCCTGTTAAAAATGCCCGAGGATAGGCATTTTGTGGGAAGACTTGAAATGTAATAAAACACTACTAAAATTAGACGGAAAATGACAAAATGACGATCCTTATCTCACGATCGTTCATAAAACTTTTTCCCATTATATATATATACTATTTACATCTACCATTCAACGTTGCCAACTCTTTTCTTTTCTATAATTAATCAATTAAAACAAGAACTATTTTCCCGGTAGACGAGTACTCTGACATAAATGAGTGGAAATGTTAGTGGCAAAAAAGTGATGTACTGAGAAAAATCCGTTATCCGGACAGTGGTATATTGTACAAATATACGGAACCTATGTGTTTACTACGGAAATCTGTATGGAGTATATCTTATCCATATGCTACATACCGTGCTGCCTTTTTGGCGCTTAGACGTTACATCATGCCGTTTGCAGGATGTCTGACATCTAACCGTCTTCTGTATATTACATACTAGCAGCGTTCACCCCGCTTCGCTGCGGTCACCCCGGAACGCAATAAACTTTGTTACTTAGATAATTTTTACTTTTTCGCTTTCAAGTGATATGATAAAAACCATAGAAGATTGCAGTAAATGTTAACATTATATCGCCTGTCATTTATGTTAACCCGCCCCGCTTCGCTGCGGTCACCCCGGAAGTTTTCGCTTTCAAGTGATATGATAAAAACCATAGTAGATTGCAGTAAATGTTAACATTATATCGCCTGTCATTTATGTTAACCCGCCGAGTTACACGGTCATGCGGGTTGCATATAAATACGTTTATTTTTACCTATGATGAACTAACAAAGGATTTGTACGTTATGGACACTTGAATGGTCAATTATCTCAAGACACTGGTAATTAAAAATTAAAGTGATATGATAAAAACCATCTAGGGTCCAAATCCTAATAACCCCCCAAAAATGAAATAAATTGGTTCAGCCGTATTAGCGTGATGAGGTAACAAAGGATTTGTGCGTTCTCTTTTATATATATAGATTTATACGTATGTTACGTACGTCAGCTATATGCTATATACGTTCATTTGTATATGAGATCCTTACCACCTTATACAGTCTTACGGAAAGTACTTCTAGATGGAACACTTACACGGAAAGTATTATAGAACATGGGGGGTCTACGTTATCAGTTATACGTTTGTTGCAGGATGTTACCTATATAGTCATACGTTAAATTTAAAAACTACAGGATTTACGCATGTAACCTACGTTTTTACGTATGCCACATACGTTTTTTCTCTCTGTGTGGGTTGTTTATTTGTTTAATATATTACTAATTGCTATACAAATTAGTGTAATAGCAGGCCGGTAGCCAGCCCAAAAATGTAGGGGGGCGACTGAAGTTAGGGGGGCCCGATTCAACCATATTATAGTTCACCACCCTATTATAGTACATTTGGAAGCCTACCGTGAAAATTTTAGGGGACCAGCAAAAATTTAGGAGTTGCCCGCCCCCTAGACCCCCTTGGATACGGACATGTGTAATAGGGAATAGTTTACTTTCCTGGGCCCGGACGTATCTAGTTGTTCTATATAGACAGTATACACATCTATTGGTTCAGAATGACGAAACAAATCGATTAATACAAGCTTTATCCACTTCTAAAAAGCCATTCTTTCTTTTCTTCTTTTTATAGTATTTATCGTCATCCCATGGTCTTTCTAGTCACTTTTCAAATTTTCCAATATTATATATTTTTTTGATTTCAGTGCTATCATATCAGCCATATCGTCTACCAATTTGCATACAATGCAACGGACAAAACTATAATTTTTCTTTCCGCCACATGTATCTCGTCATGTATATACAAAATGTTCAATGGTGTTTTACTTTTAATATTTATAAATTTTCCTTATGATGACTTGAAAGCAAATCTAGAGTTGAGCGAAATGTAAGATTTGTTTTAGATATCCACATTAAGAATAATAATAAACATAATACCGAGTAGTACATTTGAAACGAAGAAATACTTTATTATTTAAACTTAAATTAAGTCGGAGCAAATTATAATAATACTCACTGAAATGACCGTTCTTCGCACGAAAAATATTATTTTTATGAAATTAATATTTTCGAAAATTTTGTACTCTTTCCCTTAGGATACGCATTTTAGTCAAAATGAAATAACGAAAAACTTAGGTCGACCAAAATGCTAATAGCTGTATGTTTAAAAAAACGTATCTTAAAATGACAGTTTTATGAACACAAAATAGGAAAGTAAGACGCGTGAAATAAAATATTTCAGTTTGATATCCCATGGTTATGCCGGATAGGCTAAAGAAGACGGTGATGATGAGAAACAAAGGAAATGGTGGAATGAAGAAAGTGGAAGGAAACGGGAAAAATCCCGAGAAAACCCGACACACGGTGTTTGTCCACCTCAAAGTTTACTTGGAGCGAGTGGAAAATAAGATATTTTTAGAAATTCCTTCCTTTCACTCACCCATCCACCTCTAGAGGTGGAATTTTCTGAAAGGATGGTCTTACATGTTATTGGGCCTATCATCAATCACCTTAGTGACTCCGAAAACTATGGATTCGACACCGACTCAGTCATTTTATTTTTTAACTTTTCTCTCCTCTTTGCCGATGAAGGATAAGCTTGGACTTGGAATGCATATGGAATGTCACTATTTATCTCAGCGATCCCGAAAACTATTGATTCGATTGTGATATCGGTCATCTTCGATTATTGTTACATGCCCTAACTGCTTCCCACCCTGACTCCTAGGGTAGTTTATCCAAATAGTATTTTTTTAAAAAAAAATCAGATTGTAAGTTGTCTGTATACCAAATTTGGTTGATATTGTTCCAGGCGTTCCAGGGCTATGCTGAAACATACATACATCCATTTACAGATATTATGTACGTACATCCATTTGTATTTACATCTATTCTAATGGAAAAATGAAATGATATGAAATCTTTCAGTTTTACATCCCACGGTTTTGCCGGTTAGACTAAAGGAGACGGTGATGATGAGAGATAAGTGAAATGAAGAGAGTGGGAGGAAACAGAAGAATCCCGAGAAAACCCACGAGCACGGTGTTTGTCCACCACAAAGTCCACACGGCGCGAGCTGGGATCGAACCAGGGACCCCAAGCACCGGAGGTGAATGCTCTATCACTGAGCCACCGCGCTATCAACACGTTAACTAATTATCGTAACAATTTTCTATACAAATAAACAACAAACTTAATGAATAAACGTTAAATAATGCTTTAAAATTTCCAATGTTAAAAAGCAATTAATTTTATTGGACAGCTAGACCCATCTGTTGAGGTTCGATAATCTAATTTATTGGTTGACAACCTCTCTTGAGTAGATCATTTGTATGATGACAAACCGGAAGTTTCGTTGTGGTTCAAAAGTTAATGTAGAGAGCACGAAGCTAGAAACCATTTTAAGCCTGATTTCGACCTTGATGTTTCCAAGTGACAGAATCAAGTTGTCTCTTTACATGTATAAAAGTAGAGAGAGAGAGAGAGAAAGAGAGAGAGGGAGATATTATAATGAACAAGTTTGAAACGTCAATTTTAGCGTGTTCCATCCATCCAAGACCCAACTCTATGTGTTGACACATATACAAGTTTTCGACGTTGAACTCTGAACCCGAAAATGTTAGCTAACTATGCACTGTAGTTAGTCAGTACCTACCACCTCATTCTACTAATTAAAAAAAAAAAAAAAGTTTAACTCTTTTTTGAATAGAAGTTAATTTCTGCTGAAACCGGTAAGGCGAAAGTTTTAGAACTAACTAACAACCCAATGACCAATGTCTCTGTGCACTGACCATTAGTCTGTAAACCACAGTCTAACGAATATAACAGACATGCTGAAATGTTGGAGATGAGAAAGAAATGAAGCAGGATAGATGAAACAAACGGAGTAAAGGAAAGAGAGAGAGAAAAAAAGAGTTACATTAAAGTGCAAATGATAATTTTATCTTTATTACTAATAAAATAATGTGTGTGTTTGTGTATCTGTTTGTCCTCAGTGCCCTACGCCCTAAAACCACCAAATTTGATACACGAATAGATCTTTACCAGATCGAATCGCCTACGAGACCTCCTTTTTCTGTGTATCTGTCTATCACCAGTGGCCTAAAGCCACCAAATTTGATACACGAATACATCTTTACCAGATCGAATCGCCTACGAGACCTCTTTTTTTTTCTGTGTATCTGCCTATCACCAGTGGCCTATAGCCATCAAATTTGATACACGAATAGATCTTCACCAGATCGAATCGTCTACGAAGACCCCTTTTTTCTATCTGTCTGTCATCAGTAGCCTAGAGCCACCAAGTTTGGCAACGGATAGATCTTCATCAGATCTAATCTGCTACGAAGCCCTTTTTTTAAAAAAAAATTATCACGGGGAGTTATGGAGGGATCAAAATGTATGCATAGTCCGAGATGATAAATACCAGGGAAGCTGGATATTAGTGTCAAATTCATAAGTTTCCGGGATCACTGAGATGGATAGTGACACACCTGATGCTGTTCAAGTAAAACTTCAGCCTCCATCGTCATCGAAGATCGAAGGGTGTGAAATATAGCATGTCCAAAATAACCGATATTCGTCTCAAATTCTTAGTTGCGGGATCGCTGTGAAGAATAGTAATGCTCCAGATCACATTCAAGTCTAACTTTAGCCTCTATCATCATGGAGATAATAGGGGAGGGCGTGAAAAAAAAATATGTTCCAAATGACCATATTTGTGTCAAATTTATAGTTTTCGGGGCCAGTATCACGGACAGTAGGCCTAATACCCCATATGAAGTTGAAGTTCAACTGTATTTATGAAAACTATGAAGCTGTCATTACTGAGAACAGAGATGACTAACTGAGATCGCAGGAACTGACTAGACAGTAATGACTAGACTAGAAAGTAATGATTACAGTGCTCTACAAAACACCGATAAGTAATGATTACACTAAGCTATTCGCTACGAAGGTCCGAAAGACTTAAGCTTATCAGATGTTGAGCTGTTCAAGTTCTAATAAGGCTTTATTCGAAAATTCGAACAATGGATTCTTCGAATATTTGTTTTTCAAAATTATTATTCGGAAAATGAATAATTATTCGAAAAAAAATCGGATAATGAGCACTGATATTGAAAATAAATATTTGGATATTGGAATAATGGCAGAAAAAATATTCAAGTAGCGAATATTCGAATAATTTTAACAGGATAAGTTAGGAGACATGTAGTCAGCACATTATGAAACTCTTGGCTGCTTGCCATAAGTCTTCTTTTTCTCTTTTAATTACTAGCATTGTCTATGAGATGAGAAATTAAAATTTCTCGTCTCGCCTCGTAATTTTTACAACACTCGTCTCTCGATTCTCAAAGAATCCTTTCTTGTCTCCTCTCGATTCTCAAAATAATCCTTTCTCTCCTTGTCTCGATTCTCAAAAAATGCTTTCTCGTCTTGTCTCGATTCTCGAAGAATCCTTTCTCGTTTTGTCTCGATTCTCGGAGAATCCTTTCTCATCTTATCTCAATTCTCAAAGAATCGTTTCTCCTTTCGTCTCGATTCTCGAAGAACCATTTTTGTCTCGTCTCGATTATCGAATAATCCTGTTGTCTCGTATCGATTCTCGAAGAATCCTTTCTCGTCTCCTCTCGATTCTCAAAGAATCCTTTTCGTCCTGTTCCGATCTCGGAAAGCTCTTCTTATCTTTCTTTCTTTCTTTTTTTTTCTTTTTGTAGATTTTTTACACAATTTTTATGCCCTGATTTTCCCCTTAATTTATATAAATAAAAGTCAAAGTGATTAAATTTGTGACTTTATAACTCTTCAACTACACGACCAATCTCGATCTAATTTTGCAACATAAATCAGTTTGGGGAGTGGGGTGGTTTCTGTCATTTCATTTTGATAGTGCAACTTAGGGGAGCGGAAGGTATATAAAATGATCGAAAATGACCGATATTAGTGTTAAATTTATAGTTTTCGGGGTTGCTGAGATGAACAATGACACTTCCGATGCCGGTGAAATCCAAATTAAGTCCCGAAACTTCGGGAAGCGGAAGGAGGAGATATATAAAAATAATCGAAAATGACCGATATCAGAGAACACTTCAGTAATAGTAAAAAGTGACTGACTAACGAAACATACCTACATTAATTACTTTTCTTATTTTAACCCATCGAAGCGGGTAATTGACATTATAGTCCAGAAGGTATAACGTCGTTTGCTTCCCGTACTTGGACCTGCTCGTCACTGGGGGTGTGGTAAGAAGATAGCCAATCACCACCCACCATTCACCGCGCTCAGCGACCCACGAGTAACCAAGCTGGCCACTTCCCATAAACGCCACTACAACTTTTCGCGGGAAGCCAACAACATTACTTTCCGTACTTTAGTTTCATTTTAAAAGTTAAGAGAATCCACGGGAGAATCACGAGAGGTCCAGAAAGAATGTAATGTAATAAGATTTAAACATTTATTGGAGTAACTTGTGTAATAAGTGGCGTATTTTTAAGCGTTAATAAATACTGTTTATTGGGTTCGTACAATCAATTTATCAATTTATTTATTTTTTTTTTTACTATAAATCATGTAAGACTGAAACATTGTTTGAGCTCTAAGATTTGAATGAACTAGTATTGCCCACAAGACTCAAGAAATGTCTCGTCTCATTTCGATTCTCGTCTCGAAAACAAGAGAAGAATTGTCATATTTTCGTTTCGTCTAAAATTTGAAAATTTATTTCTCGTCTCGACCTCGCAACACTTTTAATTATGCTCACTTTACTAGATGAGTGCCGCATTTGTTAATACCATGTGACACTTATACAAAAGACTGACCACACCCACATCCGCTTGATTTCCCTGATGTCAGAGATAATAAGATGAAGTGCGACTTCAGAATCTAGAAGTAGTCGGGAAAATACCTTGTAATCCTTGGTTGGTGCTAGTTAAGTCTCCTGGGCTTGCTATAGAGTTGGTTTCCGTATCCTGATTAGAAGCAGAGAAGAGAGGTTCGACTTTCAGCCTGTTCTTAGCATGCCTCTGTCGAGAGGATTAGGAGAAACGTTAAGAGGCATGAGAAACATGGCTGTCGGAGATTCGAAGGAGAGGCTGTTAGATAAACACCACTCTCACCATAAATCAAGAAAGGAAATTACACTAAGAAAAATCTAATTATCCGGACAGCAGCATATTGTAAAAATATACGGATTTTTTTTGTTTACTGCGGAAATCTGTACGGAGCATGCGTTATCCATATGCTACATACGTACTGCCTTTTCCCGCTTAGATGTTACATCATGCCACTGCAGGATGTCTGACAATCTTGCGTGCATTACATACCTATACGTATGTTACATACGGCACCTATATGTTATATACGTCCATCTGTGTGTGAGATCCTTACCCCCTATGTACAGTTCTTTCTTTCATACGGAAAGTATTTATGGATGGAACACTTTAAAATATTATAAAAATTACAGTTGTTTTTTTCATACGGAAAGTATTTATGGATGGAACACTTAAAAATATTATAAAAATTACAGTTGTTTCTTTCATACGGAAAGTATTTATGGATGGAACACTTAAAAATATTATAAAAATTACAGTTGTTTCTTTCATACGGAAAGTATTTATGGATGGAACACTTAAAATATTATAAAAATTACGTTTTCGGACATACATTTGTTGCAGTATGATACACAGACGTACGTTAAGTCCAAAAACTACAGGATTTACGCATGAAAGGTAGCCCAAGCCCGAGCAGCCTAGAGCAGGGCCTCCACAGAGCTCCGAAGCAAGCTAGTGGAGTGGATTAGGAATCTTCAATGCTCCAAAGCAAATAGACAGAGGGTTCAGAGTCACAGATTTTCTAAGAGACTGGGTTTAGGAATCGCGACAGAGCTCCGAAGCAACCTAAGCAGGAAGAAGGAGAACCTCGAGTTCCAAAGCAAATAGAAGCGTTGGGTAGGTATCTTCTGAAGCTCCAGGGCAAGCTAAAGTAGGGGTGACCAATCCAGATTGGTAGCTGTCCGTGGAATAGGCGCTCCAGATGAGGCTGTAGCGATGCTGTTCCCTCGTCGTCATGTGATCCGTGGTATCGCTGTTGCCTCCGTCGTCTGCAGCTATAGTACTCCGTAGTAAGATGCACATGGTTATTGTTTGTAAACAGAAGCACATGTTGGATGTTTGTAAACAGAAGCACATGTTGGATGTTTGTAAACAGAAGCACATGTTGGATGTTTGTAAACAGAGCACATGTTGGATGTTTGTAAACAGAAACACATGTTGGATGTTTGTAAACAGAAGCACATGTTGGATGTTTGTAAACACAACCATGTAGGATATTACAATGTAAATCCACATTCTGTAAAATGCAACAATTATTCTTCTATATAGTAGAATACATTTTCAAATTAGTGTGCTGCCATTTCATGTCGTTTTCTGAAAGCAAACAGCAAGCGTGACCGCAAAGTAAAGCACTAAAATAAAGCCATTTTGTCCATATAACCAATGGTTGCGGATCTGAGAAATATGACGCTGGTTGCTGACGTGTATAAACTGAAGTTCTAGGAGTTCAGCCAAGTTCTTCAGGCAATGATAGAGACTACAACTAGCCAAGGTTAAAAACATCATAGGCAAGCCCGCGTCATACAACGAAAGAGGCAGAAGTGAGAAGAATGGTTAAGAATTGGTTAAAAACACTCATGTTGAAGTTGAATCAATGTGTCTCTTTTTACGTGATAAGGCTTGTTAAAACATGAAAAAGTACGTACTGAAAATGTATTGTACGATGTTTCTCATTTGATAAATGGAAGAAACGTCCTTGGTTTAATATGAAGGGATGTATTCAACTCATAACATGCATCAAGACCGTATGACCAGCAAATTCAACGAAGGTAGTTCAACAGGAAAATAAATAAATAAATAAATAAATAAATGGCACACATAAGAGCTTCAAAACTTTCTCTAGATCTTTCTATTCCTCTCTAGATCAAAAACTCGAAAATCCATCGGAAATCAAAAATAACAGGAAATTGAACCATATATTGCTCTAAATAATTCACTTTTATTAAAACTCAAGCACGGACATTGCTTGAGTAGACATTCGTTTATTCTGTTCAAATTAGTAAAGAGAATATGCAGTACATACCCTTCATTAGTAAACATGCATTATCATATCCTGTGCACAGGAAGCCTAAAAGTAGTCAGACTGCATAATTAAGCTCTCTTCTGAATTAATTATGTAATTATGTTTTAAGTATGAAATTTAGATAGGCCTTTTGACTTGGAATTTTATATTCAATCCACCATATAGTGATAAATCCAATATAATTAATATATTCTAGCGGCAATATATGAAACATGAAAGAGAAAGAAACTTTGAAGGTCCATAGCTCCAATGCTGTGGGACCAACCGCAGTCAGATCAAGACTTCACTTAAGAAATAATATGTGCTCTATCCAAATATCCATGTTTCAGAATCCTACGGTTCTTCCACAACACTTTTTATAGAGGTAATTGGTGAGTACTTCAAATTATATGCCTAGCCCCCGCCAAGTGAACTTTGTGGTGTACAAACACGGTGTGCGTAGGTTTCCTCGGGGTTCTACCGTTTCCTCCCACTTTCTTCATTCCACCATTTCATTCATTACTCATCATCACCGTGTCCTTTAGCCTAACCGGCATAACATGGGACGTAAAACTCAAAGATTTCATTTTTTTTTTTTTTTAATTATATGCCAATATCCAAACTCCCTGACTTTGTCTTAACCTGACTATGGTAGATTCCATAGTATTGGAGCTATAGACCTTTAAAATTAATTTTTTTCATATTTTCACAGCCTATAACTCCGAAAGGAAACATTTGTGCACTAAGATTGGTCTATACTTGTTGTCTTATCTTGGTGTCAGGAATCACCTCCCAAACGTTGTTGGTGTTGTCGGTGTATATAGTCTATATTAACATATAAAAATATATTATTTAAATACATACGCTCAAAGTTATGGTTCATTCTAATGTAAAAATCATGTACAAGGAAGTGAACAGAAAATTTTTGACATTGACCTTCTGGACCCTCCTCTAATCAAGCTTCTGAGTGAATTAGGTCTATGGCAAACTTGAGATCTAGCTAAATCACCTCCTTACACCCGAAAAACGTACAGTACTTTTTCTCCTTTTAGTAAATTAAAATTGTTAACCATCTCAGAAATGAGTTTTCCCTAAACGAGTCTACCACAAGTGTAAACTTGGCTAAATCAGTTTCTTACTATGGCTTTAGAGCATTTTATTAGAATAGTTAGACGAAATTCATAGTTTCCTTTTGAAATGAAATTTTCCAAAGTCACTTAAAAATTACTCTTTCGAAAGGTGAAACCTAGCTAAACCACTTTGTCGCACTAGAAAATGAAAGGTCGATCTTATTTTATGAAAATTCTTCGATGAAATTTTTAATTCCTTTATGAAATGAACTTTCGTAAATAGCTTCTGAATAACTTTTCCAAAGTCAAGATATAGATAAAAAAAAAGCCACTTTCTTGCATCTATGAAGGTAACCAAGGAAGTTCTGTCCCTTTTTCTAAAGGTCTGTGTTCCATTGGTCCTCTTATCGTGAGTTGAATATGAATAGAGATAATGCGAAGGTCAGTTGTGGCATGGGTACAACTGAGGCATGGGTAAGTCATTGTGTCCATACAACTAATGGTTGCGGATCTGAGGAATATGACACTGGTTGCTGATGTGTATAAACTGCAGTTCTAGGAGTTCAGCCAAGTTCTTCAGGTAGTGATAGAGACTACAGCTAGCATACTAGGCCTACCTGGTTGTGGCAGTTCAGTTACATTGTGAATTTGTGTAAGGACAGAATGAACATGGGACCTCCATACAGCGTCATAAGGCGTATATGCTGTACAAGTTCAAACTGAAGTTAAACGCCGTTGCAGCGGAGCGGAGGATGTGCCAGGCCTTTGGTGAGGGCGTCATGACTACGCGGACAGTACAGCGTTGGTTTAACAAGTTTAAGGACGGTGACGAAACACTCGAAGACGCATCACGTGCCGGAAGAAGAACACATGTATAAAATGAAGATCTTCAGGCAGCAATTGAGGTGAACAGTGGTCAGACATGTGAGAACTGAGACTACAATTCAGTGTGAGTGGAGAAACCATTCGGAAGCACCTCCATCAACTTGGGAAGCACTACAAGTTAGGTCAATGAGTCCCACATAATTTGACTCGGAACAGAAGGCAACGCGTGCATACACCTGACACCTGTGTTTTTTTTGCTGTCTCATCTGACGATGGAGACATTTCTGGACAGGTGTCAACATGTGATGAGAAGTGGATCATGTACGAAGCTTCACGGCGCCGTCATTATCAGTTAACATCCCATGAACCGGTTCCAAAATAGCCGAAACCAGCACTGCACCAGAAGAAGGGTCTCCTGTGTGTTTCGTGGATTGCTCGCGGGCGCGGCATCCGGTATCGATAATTGCTACTAGCTGGTCAGAGCATCAATGTAACTGTGTACTGTCGGCAGTTGAGCCGTGTTTAAGAAAAACTCAAAACTCTGGAGCTAGCACTTCTAAATCGCAAAGGGGTCTCCTGTTACAGGTTAACTCTAAGGCCAGCGTGGTTAGGATGACCCGGAACACCATTCTACGCCTTGGATGGGAAACACTATTGCATCCAACATATTCCTCGGACATTGCACCGTCCGATTATCACCTATTCCATTCCTATTCCTCCCACACCTTAGAAGACGCCAGTTTAAATCCCTAGTAGAGGTGCAAAATGCACTTGATACTTTCTTCGCTTCAAGCTCACCAAGTTCTACCGCGATGGAATCCATGGCATTAGAGAACGTCGGCAGAGGGTCTTCGATATCCCGATGGGGACTGTTTTCGATTTTCCAGCTACGTCTTAGGTGATATATCGATGTTCGAAGGTGGTGGATGAAAAAGTGACAGAACTTTCTTGGTTACCTTTATACAAAGGCAGATCATTCTATTTCAAGAAGATGGATTCACTCCATTACAAATTTGCTTAGATTCACCCCATGCCGAAAAAACAGTTGAAATTCACCCAATTCGAATAAATGTCTTAGCTTTGTCCCATTTTAAGAAAATCGCTTAGATTGTCTTCAATTGAATTTCAATGAAGACATTCATAAAGATTGCACTGATACTAGTGTAGTAATTTTGGAATTTAATAAATACGTACCATACGTATACTCATGTCCAAAATGATTGTCGCATATCAATAACTGTCTTCTTGTAAGAATATAATTTGATCATGATTTTTCAGGGTAATTTTAATACTGATACTATGTGTATAAACGGGAAATATATATTTGTGGTAAATTTCATATTAAAAGAATTATAAGTACAAAAATTAGAATAAGTAAATCAAAATGTTGCTAAATGGACAAGAAAATTCTATTTTCGTTTTATTGTTCTTATTTACTACTCTTTTGACATGAAATTTGCCACATACATGTCTTTGCCGATTATACACATACAAACATTGAAAGAAATACCAGGAGAATTCGTTATCAAATTATATTCCTACAACAACATATTTATAGACATGCGACAATACTTTCGAACATGAGTGTACATACCGTAGAAATACTATGCTTTGCGTGAGGAACCGATTATGGTATATTTAGTAGATTGGCGACGTTAGAGACTAGTTGGACACACTGAGTTTGTCTTCCATGACAACAATCCAAGAGCTGAAGAGAAAAGAGAGAAGTTTAATACCGTGGCCAGAAGGAAACTGCAAGGAGGGGGGTTAGGAGATGACGGGGAGGGGCTTTACTTCTGTAATTCAGCCTGATGCCTTGCAGGGATGTGGCTTCCAAAACAGAACCAAATAAACTGCAAAAGCAAATTGTGCGGTTGTCCTTCTTGTTTTGTAAGTCAGAATAGTTGTTATATCAAGACATTTCTGAATCTATCATGTTCCCGTGCCCCTCACTTCACCAGAGGGATCAAGACCAATTTTTTTCTTTTCCCGTGGTGTTCTAATAGGGGCAGGCACAATGCTCGAAAGTGGATAATTTCAGCAAATAAGCTCCATTTGAACAGCTGCAAGTGGAAGAAAACTCTTTGATTTTCAAGAAGTCAGCTGTTTACATTGGTTCTTTTATTTTGATTTTGGATTCCCTCTCCGCTAGAAGAAGCTTAGGCGCTTATGTTCTTGTTTTCCAATACCATTGAGGCGTGAGCAGGTGTTACCAATTGGTTGCGTGCTGTTGACACAACTCACTGAGTTTCTCCAGAGATGATCAAGCCAAGTAGTAATTTTCGCCAGTGGGGTCTCGTGTTTGGTTGAGTCAACGCAGTGGTTGATGAAAAACAGCGACGAAGCTTTAAGCGCCCTCGGGGTCCTTCATTCCTTCCTCCGCTCATTCTACCTTTATTTCTATAGTAAAAGCAAGTGGGCGATTTTTAACGATCACAATGTTTTGTAGATGGTATATTTATACAGCACATCTATAGTTTGTTGTAGGGATTTTAGGCAGAACCTCTTTTAGGATAACTAATACTTATACAATATGTACCTTTGGAGTTTATATATATATATATATATATATATATATATATATATATATATATATATATATATATATATATATATATATATATATATATATATATAGAGTGTTACAAAAATTTGTCAGAATATTTTGAGAATAGAATAGAACCCTTACCCTTACATTCAAATTAAGAAAAAAAAAAAACTTCGTATGGACCTGTGGTCGGAAGTGCTTAGTTTAATAGTTTCCGAAATGAACTTTAAAGCTGAATAATTTAATTACTATAGGATCGATCGTAGTCGTGTCAAGACATCACTGAGGAACTACTATCTGATATAGCCAAATATTCATTTTTCAGAAAATCCGGTACAAGCACAATCATTTTTAGAGAGGCTGTTTGTGAGTACTTGATCACTCTTCGCCTAGCTCTCTAAGAATTGGTGAACAAGTACTAGAGTATTTTTAAACATGAATATTTGGATAGTTCAAATACTAGTTACTGAGTGATATATTGACCCGACTACGATAGGTTTTATAGTAGTGGAGCTATGAACTTTTAAAGTTCATTTGTTTCAATGTTTTTGGTACCCTATTGCTTCGAAACTATCCACTTTTGAGCACAGGTTCATATGCAGGTTTTCTTTCTTATTTTGACGGCAGGAATCTGTTTCCAACATCTTTTATAACATCCTATATATATATATATATATATATATATATATATATATATATATATATATATATATATATATATATATATATATATATATATATAAGCAGAATGCAGGCGGCTGTGAAAGAATGTAGGTGGAAACGGCAGAACCCATGGACACGATGTTACTTTGCATAAACTCGCGTGGTAGGGGATCGAACTAGGAATTTTCGCACCAGAGTTTGAACGTTCTACCACTGAGCCATCCGTCTCCCCCTTAAAACGATTTTATATTAAGCTTTTAATCGTGCTTATTTTAATATCTATTAATGTTCGGTATATCGTCTGTGTATTTCAATAGTGGCATAACTGAGAGTTCCTAGGAGAAGCGTTTGAGAGTTTCGAAACGCAATGAAAACAAATTTCCGTAAGGACGATATAAAGTGCTTTCTAGCGCGCAGTTTTGGAAGCACATCTGTGATTTTCTGCCTATAAGTCAATAAGGGCGATTTTTCATTTATGTCACTCTTGAAATAAACAGGCGATATATATATATATATATATATATATATATATATATATATATATATATATATATATATATATATATATATATATATAAAGGAGGCAAACGTATGCTTATTGTATGAATACATGTTTTAGCAGTAAACCATCCAAAACAGTATTGTTTTCCCCTTTCTTAATGTGAGTGTTTAGTGATTTATTTTACAAATTGTTTATTATACAATTTTATTTTTAAAAAATTCAAAAGAAAAACAAAAGAACTTTTAAAAGAATACTTATAACAGGGCTCAATTTTTGTTGTCATCAGTAGCGTACAAGTGATAGCAAGCTCGATCCCCGGTGGAGATATTTGCCTGAGATAAACACGTGAACAGTAGAGACTTGAATCTAACTTTAAGCTGTGCCTTGTTCCTTATACAACCATAGTGGTCGAAAGGAATGTTAAGAGCCTAGCAAATCAAATAAATTAAACAATATGAGATTTTGGTTAATTATGAGACACGTTTTTAGTGTTGTTCATGAAATCTGAAATTTCTCTTCTAGTCTCTACAAGGACACAAGAAGTACGTTGTTAAATTCGAGACGAGACATTTCACGGATATCGTGAGTAACACTAGTCCACTCAAGTCTTAAGTCTCAGACACATGTGTTAGTATTACACGACTCAAGTAAATAAAAACTACAAATTGATAAAGTGATTTTATACAAATGTGTTATGTGGCCTGTTTTAGTCAGAGATTTTAATACATGAGTGCTTGTTACAGCTTAAAACAGTCAGACTATATTGGTCATAAGTTATAGAAGTATGTACTCAAAGATTTTATGTTCAAATCAAGATTGTTGACACAGAATAATTTATATAGTTCTACTTCATGAACTTATTCACAAAATAATTCATTTTAATTTACGACAATAACTTATTGACAACATAAGTTATATACTCTAAGACAATAAGGGGGGATCACAGTGCCTCAGTGGCAGAGCGTTTACCTCTGGTGAGTGGGTTCCCTGGTTCGATTCTCGTCCAAGTAAGTTTGTGGTGGACAACATCATGTCCGTGGGTTTTCTCGGGGTACTCCCATGTCATCCCACTTTCTCATTCCACTAGTTTTTCCATAATCATTCACTTGCTTTAATTATAGTCTTCCTTAGCGTAAAGGGCATAATTGTGAGACGTTAAACTGAAAGATTTCATTTTGTTTGCAAGACGACTTCTTTCACAAATGAATTCTTCTTCTCTTAAGACTAAAACTAATTTTTTTTAAAAAAGAATGGCCTTACGAAAATAATTTATGGATAAAATAATTGTTCAAAAAGTCTCTATACACCTGAATCGTGGCAAGTCAAAGTCGCATTCAAAGTCACATGAAATAAAATTTTATGCGAAGGTTTGCAACACTGCTATAGAAAACAATATTATCGCCTTGCGTGAAGTTCCTTTCTTAGATTCCAGTCGGCAAAGTGACGTTGAAGTGATTGTTGCATTTAGTTAGCGGTCTCTGAAACAATGATGTTAACTTTGGAACAACGAATATTCCTGGTTGAACATGTGTTCCGTGAACAAGGTGAGTACAGACAGACAGTCAAAGATAATATGCAGCTAGGTTTCCGGATACACCTGTTCCGAATCGTCACACTGTAAGGGCACTGATCGATAAATTTAGAGACATTGGAACGGTAATGGACTATGATCGAAGTGGTAGACCGTCAGTGCTCGATGAAGAAAAAAAAGCTACACATATCGAATGCAATGCAATGTAGCCCCCATAAACTACTTCAGAAACTTGCCCAGGAAGAAGTAATAAGTGTTGGTACGGCACAAAAGGCGGTTCGTAAGAAACTCGCCTCGTCTTATCTCGTATAAGGTGAGAGCGGTGCAGCAGTTACTTTCTCCCGACAGTGTAAAACGAGTGCAGTATTGTGAAAGGTTTACACGGTTTGTTATGGACAAGTCTGGCGATGTTTTTTTTTTTTTTTTTTATACTGATGAAGCCTGGTTTCATCAGATTACGTCAGTGCCCAGAACTCACGTTTGTGGTGTGCAGAAAACCCACATGTCATACATAAAGTTTCTCTGCATGACCAGAAAGTAGGGGTGTGGATTGCAATATCCAGAAGAAGAATAGTCGGCCCCATATTTTTCAGACAAACAATAGATTCAACTCGTTATTGTGAAATTATTTGCCAGTTCACGGGAGAACTAACGGAAGACGAAATTTGTAATGCTTGGGTACAACAAGATGGAGCTACAGCACATACAGCTCGCCATTCCATGAGATTACTGCAAGAGGTTTTTGGAAATCGAATAATTTCAAAGGGATTATGGCCACCTCGGTCTCCTGACTTGTCTCCTCCGGATTTTTAATTTTGGGGTTATACAAAGAATTCTGTTTATAAAGGGAACCCCCACAAGCTACAATAATTCGACACAGCTATTCGAGATTTTGTTCATAGCATTCCACTTGAACAGCTTGTGAGAGTGAGAACAAAAAGAAACGTGTGCAAGCATATTTGGAGGCTCATGGGGGACATTTCCAACATTTGCTGTGAAAATGTGTGTGTATATGCTACGCCCTGTACATAGTGCTTTTATGCCATAAAATATAATAAATATTGAGTAAAATAATTTTCTTGTTGCATTGAATATGTGACAATTCAGGTGTATAGAGACTTTTTGAACGTTCCCTAGTTTTACGGCCATAATTTATAGACAAAATTTTTCTTTATAGTTTTTGAACAATAACTTATTGACAGAAGAAAAATTTGTACAGCTTTCCAATAACAGCTTATTGACAAGAAAAAAAAAAACACTTTTTAAGACAATAATTTATTGACAAAAAATAAATTGTATAACTTTATAAGAATAATTTATTGACAAACCTTTTATTTACAACTTTACAACAATAGTTTATTGGCAAAAGAATTTCTTATTTAATTTTACAACAATGACTTATTAACAAAATATCGTTTATTGCTTTACGGCAATAACAAATTGACAAAATAGAAATGTATATTTCTTGACAACTATAACTTATATAGAGTAAAATAATGTATGCCTTTACGACAGTAACTCATTGACAATAAATAAAAACTACGTAAGTTTACAACAATGACTACGTGACAAAAATAAAATTTGTACAGCTTTATGACAATAACGTATTGACCCCGCTGAAACGTGGCGCCGCCACTCAAGAAAGTTCGGTACTACGAACTTCTAACAGCAAGAACGAATCAAATCATTCAGAGCAGAGAGTCTGATAGAATTAGCCAATGATATTTTAAAATTTTGTCCCACATAGGTATAGGTAGAGCGTTAAAAAAAAGAGTGTCCGGAATCGACTCCCACTACCGGTTTTTATTATAAAACTTTTTCACTATCAAAGTATTTTTACAAAATACTGTACAAATAATTTCTCTAGTACACAAGGTTAGTTATAGGTATTCTTTGACCGTAAGGTCGCAAACAGGATCTCTACAGAGCCCCATAGCAGGCTAAGCAGAGAGGTACAGTATTAAGGACCTAATGCTCCGTAGCAAGCAAAGGAGAGTTAAGTGGCAAACAGAGCCCCGTAGCAGGCTAAGCCAGGAGAAGGGATAGGCGTAGTCCCGAAGAAGACTAGAGGCCCAGGGGTTAGGTTACTCCTAATGTTCCGAAGCAAACAATAGGAGGGTCACCAGAAAACTGGTGCAGAATTGCCGTAGTCCAGCCACTATATAGGGTTCCTTGGGTGGCGGTGGCGCTGCTGCTCCGTCGGAGGGGCTAGAAGCCATCGTCTGCAAGTGATTGTAGATTCATCTGGTGTGAAATCTTCTTGCAAAACCACGTGGTGGTGGTTGTAAACACTGACGTGTGGGATTGTTTGTTTATCACATCACGTGGGACATTACAATACATTCAGCTACTGTCAAGAGCAGACAATGCAGTTAGTTACAACTGTAACCGGTAGTGTCGCAGAGTCATTTTTGTTGCATTATGGGAACGATTTGAACTTCCATTAGGAATGAATATAGGGAGTGGTTCATCAGAGTAACCAGTGTTGACAAAGGAATTGGTTTTATCTCTACGTGTATACCTTAGCTTTATAACAAGATAATTTTAAGACAGACTTTGTATATACGACAATAAATTATTGAGGAAAGAACATTTACGCTAACTTTTGGTGCGACTGTATATCCTATTGACTCTGTATTAACTATAAAATGAAGGAATGATAAACCTAAATGTATTATTGTTTTCGTATCCGGAAGCATTCCTTGCTTCTCTTTCACTCAAACACTCTCTATATTGGGTTTCTTCTATCGTTGTAAAAGTCCTTCAAACTTCAGCTTCCGCTAGCTTTGTGTGTGTGTTTTTTTTCTTTTTTTATAATTCACATCTGCCGAATTTCAAGGTATTTCAGACTCACCTCTTGAAACGCCTGAAGCATACTTGATAGCTACGTATAGCACCTGTGAATATATATACTTGAGGGGGAAAAAGTATTATATCTTGTACGTATTTATATCTTTTGTTTCTTTTTACCACTAGAATCCTTACTAGAATAACCAGAGGGCAGGGAGGAAAATATCTACGAAAGGAAGCGTGGCTGGAGAAAACTGTAAAGACCATATTCTACCGTAGTTGAACCTCATTAAAAGTATGAGAAAACCCGTTTTTTTTTTTTCCTCCGCTAAGAAAATCACGTTAGGTTAATTAAGGCTTGAATTTACGAAGATACTTTTTTTTTCTTTTTTTTTCAGTCTCCTTTCTACCGATCGGTCTCGTTAGAGTTTCTATACTTTCTTTCTTTCTCCAACAAGAGAAAAAGTTTACTTACTTAGGGAGAAACTTTCTTTTCTTTTCTTTTTGTTTCTAAACTTTCTTCTGCTGAATGCAAGGGTGAAAAATATTTCTGAAAGAAGAGCATTATGAGTGAGGTAAGTAGATGCATAGTGTATAATGATACAATAACCTATGTTAGAAGAGATCTTTATGATGAAGATGGATTCGAGAGAAATTTTAATGTATGTTAAGCTTTCAAACAGCTCCAAACTCATGTGCAGAATCCATTAATGTATTGCGAACGTTAAAATAATGTTGAAACTGATAAAACCGAAGTTTGATGTAGCAGATGAAACTACGAGGCGCGTCTGCAAACTAAATTTACAAAGATATTAAACATGAGTTAATTTTCTTAGGTGACGTCAATGGGACTGCATTGTAAACTGACGTATACGACATCTTTATTATACAAAACCACTACCAAAAATACTGTGCCGTACATATCGTTACAACATACAGCCAATAAAACAAAACCACTACTAAAAATACTATTCCGTACACATTGTTACAACATACAGCCAATAAGACAAAACCACTACTAAGAATACTGTGCCGTACATATCGTTACAACATACAGCCAATAAAACAAAACCACTACTAAAAATACTATTCCGTACACATTGTTACAACATACAGCCAATAAGACAAAACCACTACTAAGAATACTGTGCCGTACATATCGTTAGAACATACAGCCAATAAAACAAAACTACTACTAAAAATACTGTGCCATACATATCGTTACAACATGCAGCCAATAAAACAAAACTATTACTAAGAATACTGTTCCGTACACATTGTTACAACATACAGCCAATAAAACAAAACCAGTACGAAGAATGCTGTGCCGTACGTATTAAAACACGGTTAATAAAATACCGCAGTTGATGTAGAGAAGAATTATGGACATTAATAGATAAATTGAAATACATCTGGTCATTAGTTACAAATAGTGTGTGCTTACTAGTAGGCAGTGGCGAAGGGTGGTAAGAGGCCCTGGGGCCCGGCCTACCCATTTACTTTCAGAAAGTATAATTTATAATTAATCCATTTCCTTTGTACAGAATGTATGATAGTTTTCTAAGTTGAAAAAAAAATATTGTTTGATAAAGAAATCGTGGTTAGCACCACTGCTAGGAGGCTCACCGAGCAGTGTCTCAACCAGCAGTAGTATTACCGCCAAGCTACTCAGAAAATCCCGCGAGAGAACGTGTTGGTAATAACCTGCGAAAGAGACCGGCCTCAGCGCTTATCGACTTTCGTTTCTACATAAAGCGTTTCTCTCGAGACCTTCGATTTCGATTCGATATGTCAAACAAATAAAGAACAAGAGAATGTAGGGCCCCATTCCGTACCAACTTTGCTTAATTTTGCGGACTCTAAAGAAACGCAAAAGCTGGAGCAAGCTATTCTAAAGGTGCTACGCCTATTATCGCAAACTAACGCCTCTTTATTCCGTTACGTTGGCGCAAGCCTGGACGAAATCAGACTCGTTGAGTTCATTAGAATTTAGTAGAGAGTGTGTGTTCTCGAGATATTGTGACTTTTTTTCTTACATTCGCAAAAGTGAATGAGAGAAAATGTCAGTAAGTGGAGAATATGAACATAATCCGCCTTATGCAGAGTCCTTTTGAAGTATGATTAGTGATATACTAAAGGCCTGACTACTGCATGAAACACATGTTATTCGAACACTTTAGTATGACACTAATCACACTTCAGAACGATTCTGTATAAGGCCCAATATAATTCCTATCAAAGAATCTTCTATATCAGGGGTCTTATGAATATCCATGTGTTATTGAGGAACGAAGACTAACGCCTGTGTTGCAAATAGATTTTTCAGTCATAGACTAAACAACATGGGCCTTATGCAGAGTAGTTTTGAGGTATGATTTGTGTCATACTAAAGGCCTGTCTACTGCAGGAAACATGTTAGCGGAGCTCTTTAGTATGGCACCAATCGCGCGTCAGAACGACTCTGAATAAGGCCTCATATGTTTCTTGTAAAGCGCAAATAATGTGATAATCCACCTTCCCCACCCGATCACGCCCAAACTGCATTACGACGAATTAAGATAAGCTATGAGTCACATACATGAATTTCAATGTGAAAATTGAGATCCGGATCGAATAAGTGCTGTCGATGGACTACAATTACGTTAAATTGATGTGAATTTGTTTTCTTGTGTTTCTGTAGTAAAATATTTGTCTAATCTGTTTCGTATTATTATTATTATTATTATTATTATTATTATTATTATTAGTAGTAGTAGTAGTAGTAGTAGTAGTAGTAGTAGTAGAACATTGGGCCTACCCTCTTGAAACTATCACCCTTCGCCACTGCTAGTAGGAGAATGTATGTTACCGTGAGGAATATGTATGTCACCGTTACGAGAACCCTAACAACAATAGGAGCTCTCTCGTGGCTAAACGCTTAGCGTATTCGCCTATGGCGTGAGAGTCCCGGGTTCGATTTCCGTCTGGAACTCATGTATTCGGATTTCACATTAATCAGTAGGTCCACGTCTCATAAGCCTCACTGCTAAAAGTGACCCTAAATTGAAATCTTCGAACAACAATAGATACAATTTGCAACTTGTCTTTTTTTTTTACATTGCATAGTACATAAATAAATCCAGCTGAATAATACAACGACTCACCAAAGGTAGTCGTCAACCCTGGTTCGGCTAATAATATAAGTAAAATCTTTAGTGGCAGTAATTGTTTACACCTTAAAATATCTTCCGTACTTATATCCGCTATTAATCTCACCTTTTATACTGAAATTACAAGTCGATGATGAGTAGTAAATAATTTATTTGTTGATTCTCTTTTAACGTATATTCACACAAAACTGTCTTGTAATCATACATGTTAGTTAGGTATCCATAAACAATTACTTAGCAACCAAATATACAATAATGTATTTCTTACATATATTAAAAACATTCTTCTTTTGTTATTTTTAATTAACATTCTATAAGGTATAGTGCTTGTGTAGAAGCACTTTCTGCCCAAGATACAGGTAATTATCAAACAATACAAAGTATCTCGTTGTATAAAATGTCGCCCGATGATGGGACTGAATATAAAAGTTACAAGCGAGCTTGGCTTTTATATTTAAGAACCACTGGTCCGTTTATAATAATGATATTACATTACTTATGTCCTTTACATTTTGATCGACCCTCGTATATAACTACACTAAGTTTCCTTCATATAGATACATTTATAATAAATCTTTTATTCCATTAATATTTATCCTTTATTATAAAAACGTCGTCGCTTACTAATATAATCAATGAAGGGTGCGAAGTCAAAAATCGTAAGAGGCAATTACATTTTAAAACATAATTCACAATGATCAACAGTTTCAATCATTATTAAAAACGGTGATGTTAAAAAAATGTTTGAACTTTCCAGGGCGCATTATATAATAACTACGTTAGATGATATTTTTAATGTATACATCGTATCAATAAGGCGTCAGAATACAGAAGACTCTTATTCGAGTAACATATAAGGTAGCGCATGAAGACAGTCGTCGGATAATTAGCTTAATAGAATGAACCTTATACTTAACATAATCTTTGACAACAAAGTTTCAACACAAATCAATATAATATAAATAACCTTTGCCTTTAATCAATTATGAATCGAATTATAATTCTTCACATAAACAAGAAAGAATTAAAATCATTTGAAAATTATCATTTATTGAAACAGACGTAATAAAGTATCTATGGGTCCATTACCTACTCCTTTAATGTGTTGTACTTCAAAGTCATAAGAGTTGTTTTCATTATTGACATTAACACATAAATTTGAAGATAAATGTTCATAAGAATCTATAACTGATATGGGCTTAATCCTTACTACATCAACTGCAGTCAGTTTAAATTCGTACTCGTATATGGTTCTAATAAAGTACATTGTACTGCACAATCGTGATTATGTTCCGCATTATTTTGTACATGAATTGCGTCATGACTTTGATTTTGATACAAAGTGCCATCTCTTGAACTACGGTTATGTCTATACATAGGATTTATAGCATTTCTAGAATTTCGCCATGCATTTCGACTGTTTTTGAGTCTACTTCGATTAAGTGATCTGACATAATTATTGTCTCGTTTGGTTAGGTTAGGTTGATTCCCAACATATCTTTGCCTATTTTGATTGTTCTGATGGTTTAAATTTGCTCGACTTAGGTTATATTCCGTATTGTCTGCATTACGGATATTTAGATTCCGAACAGGTACAAGATGATCTGAATTGTTTTTAATTTTACCTAATCCTGCTTGATGATTCTGAGCGTGGTATTGAGTTTCATAACATTGGACAAGCGTTAATAGGTGATTAAGACTCATACACTGGGTAGAAAACAGGATCTGTTGTAGTTTAAACTGTAGCAAATTTCGAATTGATGCAATTACTCTGGATTCCGATTGCAACGGATTTACGACTTTTAATTCGTTATATGTATTTACGACAAAATCGACAACAGATTTGTGCAGACGAGGATTAAAAGGTTGGTTTCTAATCGTGGCATCTCTGTTTGCAAGCAAAAAGTCGTTTTCGTAATTTGCAATCAGTGCTGCTTTGAATTCCTCATATGTATTAATGTGATCTCGTACTGCTTTAAACCATAAAGAACATGGTGGGAGTAATAAATGAGGGATTAGTTTCATATATTGCGATTTATCTATACACATTATATTGCACTCATCTTGAAATTTTTCTAGGAAAGAGGTAGCATTTTCATTACATTTACCACTAAACTTACTCATAGCACGTATTTCACTCATCTTTACACTTAACTTTACCTTCCTTTCACCATTTCGTGTTCGTGTTGATTGACAATTTTTACCTACTACATTATCTGTGGTTCCACCATCTCTTTTCCGCCCATCTTTATTTCTTGGATGTATCCTTTCCAAAATAATGTCCTCATCGGATGGATTACTTGAAGATGAGATAATGTGATGTCCACGTTGAACTGTTACGGGTGAATGCGATGTCATCTCTTGAGAACAAGGGAACTCCGAACGATCATTAGTCATGTTGTTGTGGTATGCGTTGTCCTTAATCTGCAACGTCCTAATTTCCTCTTGTAATGTAGATATCAACTGAGTATTCGCACGTATTTGGTTAGAATTATCCGTAACCTGAATCTTTTGTTGCCGTACAGAAGATTCTATTACTTCCAAATCCTTTTTTACACAATTGACTTCTTGAATTACATGGTTGTAATTATCCTGGCAATCTTCTGATACTCTTTTTAACTTTTCATCAAATTGTAATGTAAGGTCTTTCACCGCCTGGATCACAGATTGTTTCGTATCTTCTGAATTTTGGTCAATTTGCTCCAACCGTCTACTTAATTCCTCGTACTGTTTACTGGATTCCTCGGATTTCTGTTGAACCGTATGCTTTAATTCTTCCGACATCTGGGCCAAATTTTGCTTCATGGCTTGTTCCTGTCGCTGTAAAGCCATTAAGATTTTGTCTTCAAATGTCAACACTTCAGGTACAACAGAAGCTGTATTTTGTTCGTCATTACCACTGTCACCAGTTTCTTTCTCCATTGCCTCACTGATCATAATTTTTCTTGTGATTATTTTACCACTTCTAAGTATACTTAAGTTTGTAGACATGAACCTTATTACTGAAGTAAATTCACCCCTTACTTTGTACTTCAGGATTTGAATTTACAAAGTTCCCGGGTGAGGTAAACCAAAAATTTTACAACGACTCACCAAAGGTAGTCGTCAACCCTGGTTCGGCTAATAATATAAGTAAAATCTTTAGTGGCAGTAATTGTTTACACCTTAAAATATCTTCCGTACTTATATCCGCTATTAATCTCACCTTTTATACTGAAATTACAAGTCGATGATGAGTAGTAAATAATTTATTTGTTGATTCTCTTTTAACGTATATTCACACAAAACTGTCTTGTAATCATACATGTTAGTTAGGTATCCATAAACAATTACTTAGCAACCAAATATACAATAATGTATTTCTTACATATATTAAAAACATTCTTCTTTTGTTATTTTTAATTAACATTCTATAAGGTATAGTGCTTGTGTAGAAGCACTTTCTGCCCAAGATACAGGTAATTATCAAACAATACAAAGTATCTCGTTGTAATAACAACTTTCAATGTTTATTGGCGACGAATGACATAAATTTTAGCGCACATAATTTTTTTTCTGGATTTTTTGGAAACTACGAGTACGAAGATTGTACTAAAAGTAAGGTTTCCAAAGCGCTCAGGACGTAGGGAAACTGCTAGTGCGGCAATTGGCAACACTGTCGTGTTTGTTGTTTCCCCTTATTCCGAAACAAGCCTGCACGTACCCCTCTGAGGACGCTTAGTCTTGGCTTGGAAGCCGTTTGTAATAGAATTATTCGGGTTTTGAACGCAAAAGGCATTATTGAACCAAATTGAAATTCATTACTATTTGACGGAATGCATTGGCAAGTCATGCATGGATAACGATCGGTCTAAGGAGATTGTACCTAGTCGTATTGACATTTACAGGAGCGAGAGACCGAGAATTTCTGACGAGACAGTCGCGAAAAGTTAAGCAAACTAGTTAATAGCATCTGTCTCCCAAGTTGAAAGAACATTTGGCCGGAACGCGCTTCAGCAACGACGACAAGGTGAAAGACGACGTTCAACGTTTCCTCAAACACGTGGTAGCAGTCGAGTTTTATGACATTGGCATGGAAATGCTGCCACAGAGCCTACAAAAATGTATTGAGCCAAGTAGCCACTATGCAGAAAAGTATATAAATATACGTGAAGGCTTTTAAATGATGTAAACGTTATTGAAAATAAACGTTTCATTGCATTTCTAAAAAAAAAAAAAAAAAAAAAAAAAAAAGTGGAATATTTTTTTCGATTACCCTCATACATACAAGAATATACTTTCAAGTATCTTATTTCGTTAGTTCGATGTCGTTCAGTAGATATACAATGTCTCATCTCCGGACAATATTATACTTAAACAAAAAAATAGAGTGAATTACTTAAAAATGAATAATAATTTTCTTCAATATCTCACAGAGCTGTAGCTAGAGATTTCGGCGCCCGGCGCTAAGTAGAATTCGGTGCTCCCTACCCTCATCTCACCAACCTTCCCTTCTGACTTTTTTCCTCCCTATATAAGAGAAACAGCTTTTGTTGTTATGCTACGCTGAATTTTATCAAACTGCTTGGACAGACCATTACAACAATCAAAAGCGATCATTGTGTACTCTTTCACGAATTAAGCGCTGTTTTCAAGAGGCTTATTTTGGACGTTTGTTAAAACTTCACAAAACTATCTTTGGTTGATAAAAAGATCAACTTTTGGATAACAGTTATGGAAATGTTTTTAAAGTGTTCAAAATGCATGACAACACTGATTTCCAGCATAATAATTGTAAACTTTTGAAATTTTATTCTGTATGTGATCTAGCACTTCAACTATGATTTCTTTACAGTAAATATATATTTTGTGAAATGTAGCGGACATTCAGAAGGAGTCCTCTTTGCGAATTTCTCAATATTGATCGATGGAGCTGAAGGACATGTTCAATCTTGGATTTAAAATCAAAAATATAGTTTGGGCACTACATATCTCTGAAATTATAATAATTATTTAATTTCTTAGTGAATGAAAGTTCTGAATTTAAGGTTACTTATTAATTAACATATTGAAAAGTGTAACGTGCCCGTTACAAGTCACAGGAAAAAAAAAGAAATTATAAAAAAAATAAAAATGTAAATCTTCGATAAGGAAAATGGTAAAATAACTATTATTGTATTTAATATTATGTGTTACAGCAAGAGACATAAGCTTATATAAAAGAAATATCATCTTCAAATATTTTTTTAAAAAAATTAAGAGAGAAAGAATTAAATGTAAATATAATGTTTGTGAGAAGATTTCCTTTGCCTTTCGTAACCGAGAAATATCAAGGTCTTGGCTTATGCGCTGGTCGTTGACTGCGCATGGTCACGGCTTTGCGGCCGCAAGTAGCTGGCCTCGGCTAGCTGACTTGGGCTGTGTTGTATGAACGGGTAACATCTGGAGGGATTAAGCTGTTCGAATGGATTATGAATCTAAATGGACGTTTCGTGTTGGTTCACGTTTCTTGTATTGAAGTTTTCGTTTGTAGAAGAGTGTGTTATAGAAGGAAATAAGAATATCCATTACAAGTGAGGATTATGATTATAGTGATATTTCATTTTCTGCAATATTTAGTGTATTTGCATATTTTTGAAAAATTAGTGAAAATAGTGTTGCTTGGAAATTCGATAAAAGTGTTGGAAGGGAGGCTTGGTTTAGTTCTCTCTGCTTCTATTAGCAAGCAAATTGCAGAAAGGTGCATGAGTAATAATCAGAATCACGTAATTATAATTGTGCATATATTTTTTTTTCTCGATTTCGTGAATGTGGGAAATTGTGGATCTACGTCCCATTTTCTCAATTGAGTTTCTAATCGAATTGAGATCATTTAAATTGAATCCTGAGCATAACCTCACCTTACATTGGAATATTCTTGTTTTGATAAGAGAGTCCGAGACAATTGAGGGCAGAGAAACTACTGAAAGTTGAGGTAAAAACGTGGATTTTCAGAGGTGAGTTAATTTTCAATTGTTCTATTAGATTGTCTGTCTACGTCTTTATGTGTATTCTGTGGGTTGTCTTGTTGGCTCCATTTGGTTAGGTTTTCAGTGGAATAATTATCGTGAATAAGCTCGGCAAATCCAGGGGAACAAAGGTGGAGGGATTTGTACCCGAAACCTATGAAATGTGCTATTCATCCTACGTTTATTACAGGTCTGAAATTCATTTTTTTGATTTAAAGAGTAAAATCCGAAAGGCTTATTAATGCTGTTTTTAATGCTGAGGAATTAATAGTAAAATTTGATTCTTTTTTTAAAAAAAAGAAAACTTCGTTTGACTTGTTCGTGCTGTTTGGAGTATGTTTGACCGGTTTGTGTTTCAGATGTTTCGATGTTGCAACGCATTCAATTGAGTATAGCAAAGTTGTTTGCGGTTGTTTTTCGTCGGGAATTTTCTATTTTCAAACTAAATTGCGACAAATTAATAAGAATAATTTCTTTAATGATAAGAATTTATGAAACTTTTTCTTCGGTTTGAGAGAAAGGGAAATCTTCACTCGATTAAAGGTACGAATTTGTTTCTTATTTTTAAAGAAAGGAATATATTAGTACTAGACAAGAGAGGTCCTAGACTGGCCTTGAGTGTGCATATTAGAGTCAAGTGTGAGAGGTCCTTGACTGGCCTCGAATATTTGCGTCAAACTTCAGAGGTTCCTGACTTGACTGGAGAATTTGCTTATTATTCAATTTTTGATGATTTACAATTCTGCGAACAATTCTTTGAATTATATTAAATATTTTTTCTTTTCTCAAACTAAGAAATAAAATATTTATTGAATCCAGATTTTGACTTGGCAGCGAGAAGACATATTAATTATTGTAATTTATTTGTAATAAACATTTATTTCCTGAATTGGTTGTGTTGTTATTTGTTTATATATATATATTTACTGTTAATTTATGAACTATCACTCCTCTGGATTTCCGAATTGAAACAACAGCCTGAGCTATCCGGATGCTTGCTCGTGTAAAGCCCCTTCTGAGGCCAGGCTGGATTGGTTTTTCCCACCTTGTCTGCTAGGCTACGGATGGGGGCGTTACAAATTTGAACACAGCCCAAGTCCTTTTCTAAAATTTTTGGGTTTGTATTGTAAGTAAGTCCTTTTCTAAAATTTTTGGGTTTGTATTGTAAGTCCTTAAATAAAATTTTTTGGGTTTGTATTGTAAGTATTTCACGTCCGCTATTAATTTTGTTGTTGTAAGTATTTCAAGTCCGTTGGTTATTACTATTATACTTATTAAACTCATAATTATTTTTTGGAATTTCGCATTTGCTTTTGCATTTCAGAATTAAATTCGTGATTGATAATTATAACTTATTGTTCATTTATAAATTACTAGTATGTTTGATAAATTAAATTAAGGTGAAGCAAGGTATTATTAGGATTATTTCCATTTGGTCAAAAAAAAAGTGGGTCGCAGTAGTGTTCGTAGTTAGTATTGTATTTTGTATGTAATATAATTATATTATTTATGTTCTATTTATATTTGTGTTGTTTTATAATAATACTTATGTGTAATCCGATGGAGTATGTCAGTATTGATATTCCGGAGCAATATTCCGAATTGATAACGGTAGATAGAACCGGTAATCTTGAAACAGATACTAGATCTGATTTTGGA
The DNA here is from genome assembly GCF_964235325.1 of Thermobia domestica. Lineage (NCBI taxonomy): Eukaryota > Metazoa > Arthropoda > Insecta > Zygentoma > Lepismatidae > Thermobia > Thermobia domestica. The sequence goes on along the minus strand of NC_137454.1, from coordinate 55,375,492 downwards.
CGGTTGAGTATGTCACTGACTCCGCCAACTCAAGGGAGTTTTCATATTAGACAACCATCTATGGGAGCTAATAATTTAGAATGTGGAGGTAGTTCGCAGTCATCTGCGGATGAATACAATTTCAGTAGATTTGTTAATATTGGGAGTTTGAACGAATCGTTTCGAGATCAGAGGCAAGTCACTTTTAATGAGCCTTTAATGAGTTCTGGTTCAAATAATGATAGGAATTCGATAAATTTTGGAAATTCAGGTCCTGATAAGAATGAGGTTCCTTCTAGGTACTTGAATCTTAGAGATTATTACCGAAGGGTTTCTCAAATTAGAAATTCCACTCCCAAGACTTCGTTACATCCGCGGTATGGTGCTCCACCTAGGAGAACTCAGATGGGTGAAAATGTGTTAACAGGATTGCCAACTTTGCATAGTACTAATGAATCTTCAAATGTTGAGCATAATCTCCTGATGAAGTATACATTTAAAAGAACTAGTGATTTTCTAGAGTCAAAATTTAAGGAATTTAAAACAACTGATGGCAGTAATAGTTTGCAAGTTTTTGAAATATTAGCCAAAATTGAGGAAACTCTAATGGATACTAGCTACTCTTTGAGTATGATTCTTTCTGTTCTTGTCGGGAAATGTGAAGGTTCATTATTAAAGGAAATTTTGTTAGCATTAAATCATCAAATAGCTTGGAATGAGTTAAAATCTAGGCTTGTTAAGAATTTTATTACGCCTGTTGCATTGCATTCCCTTATTTCTGATAGAATTTATAGACGTCAACGCCTGTCTGAATCAGTTACTCAGTATGTAAGATCTATAGTAATTGCCATGAATGTATTAAATTTTATGGATAATGAGTCAGACATGGTAAATATCATTGTATGTGGCATGAATCCAAACCATAGATATAAAATGCTGAATTATTACATCCCAGCTACCCGATTCGAGTTAATGGATATTGCTGATAAGCATGAATTAAACTTTCGAAATCAATTGGAATATAATAAGGAAATGGGTTTTTCTCGGAAAAAGACTAATTTAGTAATGTTAAATCCTGATCAATGTTTTAAAAATAGAGAATTTCCAGTGGGTGATAAAAATTTTTCTTTGAATAAAGAATTAAATCAGATTAATAAATTCTTACCCTACTAATGTAAAGAATCGCTTGAAAGTAGAATCTCAGGTTCATGGAAAAAACAAGATTCCGAATGAACGGTCTGATCAATTTAAAGCATCTAATGCTTCAGTTAACACAATTCCTAGTGAATTGGATAATACCGTCGCTTCATTTGTGGTTGGTAAAATACATAATTATTTAACAGACATTTGTGTGGATGGAGGTTCAAGTTTTAACATCGTTCGACTGGACTTAGTGCGGTTTTGTGGATTGGAGAAATTTATTAGATTGACTCCTGAAAAGGTGGTGAATGCTCCGTCCGGGTTAAATTTTTCAACAAACCGGGAGATAATATTGACTTTGAATCTCTCAGGTCATTTTGAGAGAATATCATTTAAGATAGTGGAACAGTTGCCTTGCATGTGTCTTCTGGGAACGCCTTTCTTAAGATCAACAAACTCAGTTATAGATTATGCTAGAAACTGTTTGATTCTACGCGGTGGAAAGAAACGGGTTAGGTTAAATTATAAGAAGGTGATTCAACATAACAAACATCTTAGCGGATTTAGATCTGGTGATGAGTCTGGCCAAAGTGCCAAAATGATAACTGATCATCACTCTACTAAACATGATGTTTCTTCTGTTTCGAACTTTATGGTATCGATTTTTATTTGTGAAGATGGATTTAATTTTCGGAAAAAAGATGCGAGTATTCAGTGTGATTTGGATTATTTAGATTTTGAATCCAAATTATTAGAAATTCCAGCGCCTAGTGCTATCCAGCTGAATCATCTGAGATCTATGATTGATTCAGAAGTTGGAGACGTTCGAAAAATAGAAGATTCCATTGAATCCATGTGGAAGGATGAAAGTCGTACGAATTTTGGGAAAACACTGGGTGGTGCGATTGAAAGGTCCGAAGTTACTAATCCAGTTGGGACTCAGTATAATAATTCATCTTCAAGGGGCAGTTGTGTCTCAGTGATTGATCGTTTTCATGGAAATCAGAGTGGTGCAAATGAAATATCCGGAATTAACTTGGAGAATTCGGGACAGTGCATTGCGAATTCTCGGTTAATGGACAAATTAGGAAATAGTAGTTCAATAGAAAATTCGGGTCAACCTTTAGTTGTCGATTTAACATCTGCAGTTCTTAATGTTGAACTTGGTCAGAGTGAACATTCGGCGAGCAATGCTAGGTTGCCAGATAAGGATCAAGATAGTGTTGTGAAACCCGATGCAAATACTAGTGGAAAGAAAAGCAAGCGTAGGAATCGTAGGAAGAAAGGATTAAAGAATAAGACTTTAGTGGTAACTCAGGATACAAACTTAGCTGAAAAGAAAGTGGAGCTTAGTCATAGCAGTGGTCCAGTGAAAAAAGTGGATAAACTGAATTCCTTAGATGGTAGCAGCGGCTCTGAAGTTTCGGACATTGATATCGATCAAGCTGAAAACTTTCACAAGTTGATTCAGAGAAATAAAAAGTTTATTTCGGACGAGCCTCGTACATCCGATAGTTTACATGATCAGACTACCATGCAGGTGAAAAATCTGGAATGCACACAGTTGAAAAACCAAAATGATAATCGGGATTCTTGGAGATTCAATGAACCAGAGGTGATCTCTTTCATTGATTCTATAAAGGCTAAATATAAAGACGTGATATCAGATAAAGTAGGGTGTATAAAAAACTTTATTGGTAGATTATATCTTAAGGAAAATAAACCATTTAAGGACACACCATTTCCTATTCCAAAAAATAAAGAAAGGATTTTTATGATCAAATTCGAGAGTTATTGGATCAAGGTATTCTAGAGGAAGTTGATCACTCTAATTTTGCCAGTAGCTGTTTTCTAGTTCGGAATAAGAATAACACTCATCGTATTGTTGGGAACTATATTAAGGCTAATTCACTTATTGTGAATGACGGGTATCCGTCTCCTAATTTAGAAGAATGCCTTACAGGTTTAGCTGATAAGCGCGTGTACACGAAAATAGATTTACGCCGTGCGTATTTCCAAATCCAGTTGGATAAAGGATCCCGAGACATTACAACTATTGTAACTCCAAAAGGGTGCTATCAGTATACGCGTCTTCCAGTAGGAATTAAGACGGGAAGTAATATTTTATCTCGAGCCATGGAAAAGGTATTAGGAGACATGAGAGACGAGGGTGTTAAACTATTTTTCGATGATGTCTTGATAGCTTCCAATTCCATCGAAGAACATATGAAAACTGTTGAAAGGGTATTCGAACGATTTAAAGATTATGGTATTACTGTATCCCCAGACAAATGTATGTTCTTTTATAGACGTATTAACTATTTAGGTTATGTGATAGAAGGGGATCAAATGGAAATTGATCCAAGTAGGGTGTCAGCCATTAAAAATATTCCTCCTCCTAGAAATCGACGTGGCCTTATGAAAATACTAGGTTTATTTAATTACTACTCTAAATTTGCTTCTGAATTTCAAGAATTAATGGGACCTTTGAGTGCCTTAAAGTCACCCAAGGTAAAATTTGAATGGACGAAGGAGCACCAAATGTTGCTAGATAGATTAAAGAACATTTTAATTGAAAATGTCGTTTTGAAAACGCCTGATTTGAACAAGAGGTTCATTGTTAACGTGGACGGCTCTGGGAAGAGTGTGGCTGGGTGCGTCTCTCAGGAGAATGAAAATGGCAATCTTCAACCTGTTGCCTACTTCAGCAAACGGCTTTCGGAGGCTGATAAGCACCGAAGCATATATGAAATAGAGTTTATCAGCCTGGTTAAAACTATTTCACGTTATAAGCATTATCTGATAAACGAAATTGACGTACTCACCGACAACAAAGCGTTAACATGGATCTTGAATAACAGCAAGAGACTCCTGAAATATGGTCCATTGGTAGAAATACTTTGTCAGTTTAACTTTAAGATAAAACATGTCAGGTCAGCAGACAATACCGTTGCGGACTTTCTGACCAGGATGTACGATCCTTTTGAGTTCGACATTATGGAAGGACCTGTTGGACTAGCTGCTTTCAAGAAGAACATGGAAATAGCCAATAAGTGGAAACTTCCTTTAGTAGAAGATTCGATTGATAAATTACAGCGAGAAGACCTCGAACTGATGGAAATAATAGAGAAGTTAGAGCGTGGAGAAAGTATTTCAGGATTCCTTCTTAATAATAAAATACTCATGAAGAAGACTAAATCTGTCATGAATCCATATAAGGTGGTAATTCCTAAAAAACTACGAAAGGTTATGATAGAATATCATCATGACGACAGGATAGTCGGAGGACATTCTGGTACTTATAAGACATTAAAAAAGCTGATGCGGAAATTTACTTGGGAAAAAATGAAAGAGGATGTTAGAGACTATGTTTCTACATGTGATATTTGTCAGAAATCCAAAGAGGTTAATCAGAAGAAGATGGGGCATCTAGCTTCCGAATTCAGTAAAAGAATAAATGCTCATTGGATGTTTGACATTGTAGGTGTTCTCCCTAATTCACAGGGATACAAGTTTATTTTGATTGGAGTTGATAACGCCAGTCGCTTCGTTGTGTTGGAAAAATTGAGGACCATAAATTCAACTGTGGTGTCAAATAAAATGATGGAGATTTTCAGTAGAATAGGTTTTCCGGAGGCCATATCGACTGACAATGCTTCCATCTTTGTGTCTGAGAAATTTAGAACCTTCTTATTTGGACTAGGGATTCGTCATATCCGACTCAGTCCCTATCACCCGGGAGGAAACGCAGCGGAGAGATTTATAAAAACCTTAAAGGCGGCGTTACGTGCCTATATATCAAAAAGGCAACAACTATGGAGCAATCTTATTCCGCAATTGCAGTTTACATTGAATATCAGCGAGCATGAGGGGCTGAAGATGTGTCCTATCGAGTTATTCTACGGACGTCCATATTCTACACCATTGGAAAATCGATGGAACATCGTCAGTTCAGACTATGGTGGCAAGTCATCGGCTGAATTGTGGAATAACGCTATTAAAAACATGGAAAAGAGCTGGAGTAAACGGCGGAAGCTGATGATGAGAAGAAGAAACCCTGTAAATTTCAGTATTGGCGATAAGGTGTTATTGAAGACTCACGTTAAGTCTTCGTTGACGGATAAAATAGCTAAGTCCTTAGCAGATAAGTATTATGGTCCGTTTGTAGTGAGGAGTTTCTTGACTCCAAATACGATTCTTGTATCTGACGAAAATGATTCTCCCAATTCTTATCGCCGATCCCATGTTTCAGAAGTGAAGGTATATAGAGATAGAAGAAACCTAGATAGAGTGGGGGACAAAAATTAAAAATTCCTTGAAAGACCTTGCTTTATCCTTAAAAGTTTGTCTAGTTATGGTTTAATGAAATTTCAATTGCATTTTGTTAGTATATATACATATTCATCAGTATTATTACTATTTTTATTAAAATGTAAATTCAGTATTATTGCTATTTTTATTAAAATGTAAATAATTAATTACTTTTTGTAAATATAGATTTTACTATGGCCATAGTGAAACAAAAAAATGGTAAATACAGTAATATATTTATATATATATATATATATATATATATATATATATATATATATATATATATATATATATATATATATATATATATATATTTAAGTAAAAGTTTTGAACCATAGTAAAAAAATTGTAAATAATAGTAATAACTTTGTATATATATTAAAGTAAAAGTTTTTTTAAAAAATTTGAAAATAGTTTAGTATTTCACGTTATATATATAATATTTGTAGTCAGTTGATTCTTGTATATATATGTTTGTTTAAAATTTGTGTCTTATAATCTTTTTGTATTCCGTAGCTTGCCAAGAAGAAGATGTCGAAAAATTCTTGGTTTGAGAATTTTTCTTTTCCAGGGCGGCGAGTTTGTAACGTGCCCGTTACAAGTCACAGGAAAAAAAAAGAAATTATAAAAAAAATAAAAATGTAAATCTTCGATAAGGAAAATGGTAAAATAACTATTATTGTATTTAATATTATGTGTTACAGCAAGAGACATAAGCTTATATAAAAGAAATATCATCTTCAAATATTTTTTTAAAAAAATTAAGAGAGAAAGAATTAAATGTAAATATAATGTTTGTGAGAAGATTTCCTTTGCCTTTCGTAACCGAGAAATATCAAGGTCTTGGCTTATGCGCTGGTCGTTGACTGCGCATGGTCACGGCTTTGCGGCCGCAAGTAGCTGGCCTCGGCTAGCTGACTTGGGCTGTGTTGTATGAACGGGTAACATCTGGAGGGATTAAGCTGTTCGAATGGATTATGAATCTAAATGGACGTTTCGTGTTGGTTCACGTTTCTTGTATTGAAGTTTTCGTTTGTAGAAGAGTGTGTTATAGAAGGAAATAAGAATATCCATTACAAGTGAGGATTATGATTATAGTGATATTTCATTTTCTGCAATATTTAGTGTATTTGCATATTTTTGAAAAATTAGTGAAAATAGTGTTGCTTGGAAATTCGATAAAAGTGTTGGAAGGGAGGCTTGGTTTAGTTCTCTCTGCTTCTATTAGCAAGCAAATTGCAGAAAGGTGCATGAGTAATAATCAGAATCACGTAATTATAATTGTGCATATATTTTTTTTCTCGATTTCGTGAATGTGGGAAATTGTGGATCTACGTCCCATTTTCTCAATTGAGTTTCTAATCGAATTGAGATCATTTAAATTGAATCCTGAGCATAACCTCACCTTACATTGGAATATTCTTGTTTTGATAAGAGAGTCCGAGACAATTGAGGGCAGAGAAACTACTGAAAGTTGAGGTAAAAACGTGGATTTTCAGAGGTGAGTTAATTTTCAATTGTTCTATTAGATTGTCTGTCTACGTCTTTATGTGTATTCTGTGGGTTGTCTTGTTGGCTCCATTTGGTTAGGTTTTCAGTGGAATAATTATCGTGAATAAGCTCGGCAAATCCAGGGGAACAAAGGTGGAGGGATTTGTACCCGAAACCTATGAAATGTGCTATTCATCCTATGTTTATTACAGGTCTGAAATTCATTTTTTTGATTTAAAGAGTAAAATCCGAAAGGCTTATTAATGCTGTTTTTAATGCTGAGGAATTAATAGTAAAATTTGATTCTTTTTTTAAAAAAAAGAAAACTTCGTTTGACTTGTTCGTGCTGTTTGGAGTATGTTTGACCGGTTTGTGTTTCAGATGTTTCGATGTTGCAACGCATTCAATTGAGTATAGCAAAGTTGTTTGCGGTTGTTTTTCGTCGGGAATTTTCTATTTTCAAACTAAATTGCGACAAATTAATAAGAATAATTTCTTTAATGATAAGAATTTATGAAACTTTTTCTTCGGTTTGAGAGAAAGGGAAATCTTCACTCGATTAAAGGTACGAATTTGTTTCTTATTTTTAAAGAAAGGAATATATTAGTACTAGACAAGAGAGGTCCTAGACTGGCCTTGAGTGTGCATATTAGAGTCAAGTGTGAGAGGTCCTTGACTGGCCTCGAATATTTGCGTCAAACTTCAGAGGTTCCTGACTTGACTGGAGAATTTGCTTATTATTCAATTTTTGATGATTTACAATTCTGCGAACAATTCTTTGAATTATATTAAATATTTTTTCTTTTCTCAAACTAAGAAATAAAATATTTATTGAATCCAGATTTTGACTTGGCAGCGAGAAGACATATTAATTATTGTAATTTATTTGTAATAAACATTTATTTCCTGAATTGGTTGTGTTGTTATTTGTTTATATATATATATTTACTGTTAATTTATGAACTATCACTCCTCTGGATTTCCGAATTGAAACAACAGCCTGAGCTATCCGGATGCTTGCTCGTGTAAAGCCCCTTCTGAGGCCAGGCTGGATTGGTTTTTCCCACCTTGTCTGCTAGGCTACGGATGGGGGCGTTACAAAAGACACTAACACATATACACACTTATACCTATAATGTGTGTATATGTTTTGTATCTTTGTAGATAGATAAAAATATCACACAACTGGATAGGAATACATACTTACACACAACACACACCAACTGATCCTAATAGATGTCGCTACCTGCGAGTTTGTTATGTATAACGAAGTCTTTGAAGGATTGTATACACGACTCCAAAAGTGCATTACCACCTGCAATTCTCGTTTTCCTGCAATAGCAGGCAACCCAAAAAGCTCGGCGGTTCGGTTGGTTCCGAATTCGAAAGGCGCTGGACCAAACCTCAATTCTGTAATAAATATATCAGTGTGGCAAACTGCAAATAAGGGAATAAAACAAATTGTTAAAAATGACAATAATATTATCGTGACGGAGATGGATGACATCAAAAGTTACAAAATGATCTTACTTAAGCAGTTCAAACAAGATGAATGGCAAGAAACATATATAAGAGGAAAGCATTTCTCTCCCCACCTCCCAAAAAAGAATCTCATTGAAAAGAAAAAGTTACATAAGTTACGTAAGTTTTAATATAAAATTCCCACTCTATATTGTGAAAGTTGACACCCAAAACGCAAGAACAACTGAACCAAAGTCAATGAAATTGTGCACAGATAATGTAGACGTAAAAGGAGGGAATACCAGTTTCGTATTTTTCTGGAAAAAAACGGCTGGGTGGGGCACGGACCCCTCCAAACCTTTGATCACGAAATATCATAACTGCTAGTAACAATATGTCAGAAGTGTGTAAAAGACATGGAGAATTGCAACGGAACTTTTTGTATTGAAAATACGCAAAAACTAAAGGAATACGGGCTTTTTAAATTTTCTGCGGAAAAACGGATTTAGGGGCAAAAGGTCCCACCCAAAATTTTGAAACTTAACGTCCGAAAGGCAACAAGAAGTGAACCGAAGTGAACGAAATCAAGGCAGATGTTGCAAACGTAACATGAGGATACGAGTTTTGTATTTTCCTCGAAAAAACGGTTGGGTGGGGCGCGGACCCCTCCAAACCTTTGATCACGGAAAATCAAATGTGCTGGTAACAGCATGTCAGATGTGTGTAAAGGACATGAAGAATTTAATCAAACTGCGTGTATGGACAATACGCAAAAAATAAAAGAAAACATTTATTTAAATTTTCTGTGAAAAAACGGTTTTAAAGGGAAAAAGCTCAAACCCAAAATTTTGAAAGTTGACGCCTGAAATGCAAAAGGAAGTGAACCGAAGTGAATGAAATTGTGCACAGATATTGTAGACAAAACGGGGAATCCGCGTTTCGTATTTTCCTGGAAAGAACGGTTGAGTGAGGCGCCGATCCCTCCAAATATTTGATCACGAAAAGTGAAAAGGCTAGTAACAGTATGTCAGTCAGATGTGTGTAAAGAACATGAAATATTGAAGCGAAACTTCTTGTATGGATAATACACAAAAAATAAAGGAACACAGGATTTTCTATGTTCTTCGCAAAGACGGTTTTAGAGGGCAACCTCAAAATTTTGAAATTTGACGCCCGAAAGGTAAGAAGAAGTGAACCGAAGTGAAAGAAATTTTTCTCAGGTATTGTAGATATAAAATGTGGGAATACGGGTTTAGTATTTTTCTGGAAGAAACGATTAGGTGGGGCACTAACCCCTCCAAACCTTTGATCACGAAATATCAAAAGTGCTAGTAACCGTATCTGAGATATGTGTAAAGGACATGAAGAATTGAAACGAAACTTTATGTATGGACAAAAATAAATAAATAAATAAATAAATAAATAAATAAATAAATAAATGAATGAATATTGTTTTTTATTTCCCGCGGAAAAACGGTTTTAGAGGGAAAAAGCTCCCACCCAAAATTTTGGAAGTTGACGCCCGAAAGGCAGAAGAAAAAATGAAATATTTGAGTTTTACGTCCCACGGTTATGCCGGTTAGACTAAAGGAGACGGTGATGATGAGTAATGAATGAAATGGTGGAATGAAGAAAGTGGGAGGAAACGGAGAACCCCGAGAAAACCCACGAACACGGTGTTTGTTCACCACAAGGTTCACTTGGCGGGGGATTGGATCGAACCCGGGACCCCAAGCACCAGAGGTGAACTCTACCACTGAGCCACCGCGGCCCCTGAAAGGCAGAAGTAAACCGAAGTGAATAAAAATTTTCACAGATATTGCATACTTAAAATGAGGATACGAGTTTCGTATTTCCTTGGAGAAAACGGGCGCGTGGGGCACGGACCCCTCCAAACATTTGACCACGAAAAATAAAAAGTTCTAGTAACAATATGTCAAATGTGTGTAAAGGACATGAAGAATTGCAACGAAACTTTGTGTATGAACAATACGCAAAAAATAAAAGAATACGTTTTTTAATGTTCTGCAGGAAAACGGTTTTAGGGGACAAAAGAACCCACCCCAAAAGTTTGAAATTTGACGCCGGGAAAGCAAGAAGAAATGAACCGAAGTGAATGAAATTTTGCACACATATTGTGAAAATAAAATGTGGGAATACTAGTTCCGTATTTCCTGAAAAAAAAACTGTTAGGTGGGGCACGGACCCCTCCAAACATTTGCTCAGGAAATATCAAAAGTGCTAGTAAGAGTATATCAGATTTGTGTAAAGGACATGAAGAATTCCAATGAAACTTTATGTACGGGCAATACGCAAAAAATGTAGAAGGGTTTTTTCTGCGGCAAAACGGTTTTAGGGGCGAAAGCTCTCACACAAAATTATGAAAGTTGGCGCCGGAAAGGCAAAAAGAAGTGAACCGAAGTGAATCAAATTGTGCACGGACGTTGTAGACATAAAATGAGGGAATATGAGTTTGCTATTTTCCTGGAGAAAAGGGGTGGGTGGGGCCAGGGCCGGATTTAGCATTTTGGCGCCCCTAGGCCCAATAATTTTTTTCCGCCCAATAATTTCCCCCCTAGTCTGGTTAAAGTTACTTTCTTAAAAACCTTCATTTAAAAATATATCAGGCCTATATGTTAATTGCTTAAACACCACTCCACGATGCAATTTTATCTTTAACTTTACCAACAATTATTTGTTCCAATGAACTCCAAATTCAGAATGCTTCATTAGCCTGATTTTTTTTAATCAATTCAAAAAATATGTTAAGTTATGGCTATTTATTTTTATTTCTAGATATTTTTTAATTTTTTTATCTCGGCCGTGCGCCCCCTGGGATTTTGCGCCCATAGGCCCGGGCCTACCGGGCCTATTGTGAAATCCGGCCCTGGGTGGGGCACGGACCCTCCCTAACGTTTGATCACAAAATATCAAAAGTGCTAGTATGTCAGATGTGTGTCAAAAACATGAAGAATTGCAACATAACTTTGTGTATGGACAATACGCAAAAAGTAAACGAATACAGGTTTTTCTAAGTTCTGCGGGAAAACGGTTTTAGAGGCAAAAGCTCCCACCCTAAAGTTTGAAAGTTGAGCTCGAAAGGCAAAAAGAAGTGAACCGAAGTGAGTGCAAATGTGCACATATATTGTAGACATAAAATGAGGATACGAGTTTTATATTTTCTTGGAGAAAATGGTCGTGTGGGGCACGGACCCCTCCTAACCTTTGATAACAAAAAATTAAAATGCTAATAACAGTATGTAGAAAGTGTATAAAGGACATGGAGAATTGCAATGAAATTTATGTATGGATAATACGCCAGAAATAAAGCAATACGGGTTCTTTTATGTTCTGCTGAAAAATGGTATTAGGGGGCAAATGCTCCCACACAAAATTTTGAAAATTGACGTCCGAAAAGCAAAAAGAAATGAATCGAAGTGAATGAATTTCTACGTAAAATGAGGGAATACGGTTTCCTATTTTCGTGGAAAAAAGGGTTGGGTGCTGCATGGACACCTCAAAACCTATGATCACGAAATATTAAAAGTGCTACCAACAGTATGTCAGATGTGTGCAAACAACATGAAGAATTCTAACATAACTGTGTATTAACAATACGCAAGAAAAGATTTTTTTTTGTTCTGCGGAAAGACGGCTTCAGGGGCAAAAGCCACCACCCGAAATTTTGAAAGTTGACGTCCGAAAGGCAAGAAGAAGTGAACTGAAGTGAATGAAATTTATACAGATATTGTAGACACGAAATTAGGGAATATGGTTTTCGTATTTTTCTGGAAAAAACGGTTAGGTGGGGCACGGACCCCTCCAAACCCTTCATCACGAAATATCAAACTATCTAGTAACAGTATCTTAGATGTGTTTAAAGGAAATGAAGAATTGCAACATAATTTTGTGTATGGACAATACGCAGAAAGTAAATGAATACGGGTTTTTTTATGTTCTGCGGGAAAACGGTTTTTGGGGGGCAAAACCTCCCAAACAAAATTTTGAATGTTTCCGAAAGGCAAAAAGAAGCGAACCGAAGGGAGTGAAATTGTGCACAGATATAGTAGACATAAAGTGAGTGAATACGGGTTTCGTATTTTCCTGGAGAAATCGGTTGGGTGGGGCACCTACCCCTCCGAACCTTTGATCACAAAAAATGAAAAATGCTAGTAACAATATGTCAGATGTGTGTAAAAGACATGAAGAATTGCAACAAAACTTTTTGTATGGACAAAAAATAAAGGAATATGTTTTTTCTTTTTTGCGGAAAGACGGTTTTAGGGGCAAAAGAACCCAAAACCAAAATTTTGAAAGTTAACGCGCGAAAGGTAAGAAGAAGTGAACTGAAGTGAATGAAATTTATACAGATATTGTAGACACGAAATTAGGGAATATGGTTTTCGTATTTTCCTGGAAAAAACGGTTAGGTGGGGCACGGAACCCTCCAAACCCTTCATCACGAAATATCAAAATGTCTAGTAACAGTATATTGGATGTGTGTAACGGACATGAGGAATTGCATCAAACTGCCTGTGTGGACAATACGCAAAAAATAAACGAATACATTTTTAAATTTTGGTTAAAAACGGTTTTGGTTGGCAAAAGCCCCCGTCTACAATTTTGGAATTTGATCCCAAAAGACAAGAAGGAGTGGACCGAAGTGAATGAAATGTGCATTAATATTGTAGAGGTAAGGTGAGGGAATACGTGTTTCGTATTTTCCTGAAAGAAAAAAAATGTGAGTGAACCGAGGCGTTGAGTTGCGGGAGAAGTGAACCGAAGCGAAAGCAATTGTGTGTAGATATTGGATATGTAAAATATGTCCTTCCGTGTTTCACAAGTGTCGTGTCTCCATCCGATTTTTTCAAATTTGGCAGATCGAGTAACAGCAAACACAAACAGTAAAGCGTCTTTTATAGTATTTCAGGAGGCACCTTTAATCCTTGCAATGTTTTTTCAGCATAAAGAAAAACACGTGTCGATTTATTTCCAGTTTGCTATTGATATGCCAAATTTGAAGCAAAACGGATAGGAACACTTGAGAAACACGAGAGCCCTTATTTTACATATAATATCTACACACAATTTGATTTGCTTGGGTCCACTCCTTTCTGAGCTATTACGGTAATATTTTCTTTTTTTTCGGATGGGACCTAGGCCCCAACACTGTTTTTCCGCAAAAATTAAAACATGTTTCATATACTGTTCTGCAAATAGTCCCTTTACGAAGTTTCGTTGCAATTCTCCATATTCTTTAGGAACTTTTGCGTATGCTTATTTGCACTTTTGATATTCCGTAATCAACGGTTAGAAGGACCGTGCTCACTCAACAGCTTTTCCCAAGAAAATACGAAACCCAATTATTTCATTTTTCGTCTACAATATCTGCGCACAATTTCATTTAATTCGGTGCACTTCTTCTTGCATTTTGGGCCTCAAATTTCAAAATTTGGGGTGGGGGCTTTTGTCCCCTAAAACCGTTTTTCCGCAGAAAATAAACGAAAAACCGTATTCGTTTATTTTTTGCGTATTGTCCCTACACAATGTGTCGTTCCAATTCGTCATGTCCTTCAAACACTTCTGTTAGTAGCAGTTTTGATTTTTCACGATCAAAGTTCTGGAGGTGTGTGTGTCCCACCTAAACGGTTTTCTTTTTTTCTGGAAAATAAGAAAAACGTATTCCCTCATTTTATGTCTACAATATCTGTGCACAATTTCATTCACTTCTGTTCACTTCCTCTGGCATTCGGGCCTTAACTTTCAAAATTTTGGGTGATAGCTTTTGCCCCCTGAAACCGTTTTTCAGCACAAAATAAAAAAAACCGCGTTCCTTTATTTTTTGGTATGTTGTTCATACACAAAGTTTCGTTGCATTTCTTTGTGTCCTTTACACACATTTGTCATATTGTTATTATCACTTTCAATATTTCGTGATGAAAGTTTTGGAGGGGTCCGATCCCCACCTAACCGTTTTTTCCAGGAAAATACGAAACACGTGTTCCCTCATTTTATGTAAAATTTCGTTTACTTCGGTTTCCTTGGTTTTTGCCTTTGGGGCGTCAACTTTCAAAATTGTGGGTGGGGTCTTTTGCAATATGTGTGTAAAATTTCGTTTACTTCGGTTTCCTTGGTTTTTGCCTTCGGGGCGTCAACTTTCAAAATTGTGGGTGGGGTCTTTTGCGACTTAAAACCGTTTTTCCGCAGAAAATAAGAAACACGTATTCGTTTATTTCATGTGTAGTACCTACCTTCCTAATTTTATCAAAATCGGAGTGTTACATTTCAGAAGTGTTGCTTGTTAATAATAATATTTCTTTAAAATTGTATGAACAAATAGAGGGAATTAAAGCGAATTGGGATCAATTGAAACTTTCGGCTCCTACCAACATTGAGAGAAATGACAGCACAAGTATTTGGATGCAAGGTAGACACGAAATTTAAAACTGAGATTTAACTATATTTCTGTCATAATTTTACTGCACACTGCGAAGTTTTTAAATGCTAATTTAGTAAGAATTTCACATCCAAATTAAGTTGGAACATAATAATTTTTGTTAGAAAACCCGAGTCGGCAATGCGAATTTAAGATTAGCCAATACTTTAGATAGCATGGGAAAAAGGTGAAGACTGTAACCTAAGTGTGCGGCCAAGTGGGTTGCGAGGCGATTTAATAAATTGGATGTCTTCTACTCGGCAGAGTCCGCCTCAAACGTTTCATTTTGTTTTAAAACGAAACATTTTTGTCATGAGTTACATTTAGGGATGCGCACGAGACGAATCGAGACAGGATTTTCCTGAGAAAATTCGAGTCGAGACACGGCACTTCCAATAGAGAAATATACATTTTTCGAGTCGAGACATCACTTTTACAGCACATTTTCGAGACGAGACAGCCACAAATCTTGTCTCGTGCGCATCCCTAGTTACATTAGCACACACTACATGAGTGACAATTTATGTTATGATAGAATATACTATGAGCTTTAATAGAAAAAGTGTAGACACTCGCTAATTATTTTACATAGTAAGATTTCAATAAATTCAGTGCTTGATTGTGCCGTGTATGAAGTTATGAAATATGAATTGGTTTCAACAGGCGCGGATCCAAGTGGAATTTTATAGGGTCTACAGCCCCTCCCCCCCATGACGCTCAGGTATACACTGGATAGAGAGGGTTTCAATCCTACTTTATTTACACTGGGTAAAGTTGGAAACTATGGTTTAGTCCATCCCTTAATCATATCCTGGTTCTGCGGTGTTAATATCTGGTCAGAACTTGCTGTTCTAGAAGCCTCAAGTTCATACGCGATAAAATAGTATTTCTGCATTATGCACCTTCTTAAACTATTTTCAATATTTGTATGTATCTGCAGATAAACCCTCCTCGAAAAGTTTGATTTATTGGATACTGTATTTCTGACAATGCTTCCATTATTAAATAATATATGTAGTTTTATTTAACATAGAATTGCATACGCCAAAACAGTAGAAAACATTCTCATTGTTATAACTTTTCTTGAGTTGATTTTGAGCTTAACGTCCCTTTCAGCAGCGAAGCTATATGAAACGTGGACCTACTAATTAACGTCGAATCCGAATCACGTGAACTCCCACCGGGAATCGAACCTAGGTCTTCCATGTGTTAACTTTATTAAATTTGGACTCGAGCACTCTCAAACGGATTTGAAAAAAATGAAAAAATGAAATGAAATCTTTGAGTTTTACGTCCCACGGTTATGCCGGTTAGGCTAAAGGAGACGGTGATGATGAGTAATGAATGAAATGGTGGAATGAAGAAAGTGGGAGGAAACGGGAGAACCCCGAGAAAACTCACGCACACGGTGTTAGCCCACCACAAAGTTCACTTGGCGGGGGCTGAGATCGAACCCGGGACCCCGAGCACCAGAGGTGAACGCTCTACCACTGGGCCACCGCGGCCCCTCAAGCGGATTTGAGACGGTGGACTTGCCACCTCTGAGTTTTTCAATGAATGTATTTCTTAGTAATTACTTTAATTTTACTTTTGAAAAGGTGTAAGCATTTTGCTTTTTTTTTTAAAAAAAAAAAATCCTTGAATTATACGTAGTCAATGTTGAATACAGGTTTCATTTTTGTACGTGGCAATAGTAACTTCCATGGTCGCCTCTCTTCTACCTCTAGACACAGAAATATTGTTTTTAATAACCTCCAAATTACGATTTTTATCAATAAAGAGTTGTTGTCCTACTAACTCTTGTATCGATTTCCTGCTAAGCAAAGATAAAGTGAATCTGAAAAGGTAGGGGAACGGTAGGTAGCGGCATGACGTCACGCCGTCCCCCATGCCTATCTTTGCCCATTGTAATTTCTTAGGAACTGGGGGAACGCCGTACACATTTTTTGGAGGTGGGGGACAGCGTCCCCTGCATTCCCAAGCACTTTTACCTCTGCTGCTAAGTATTAATTGCTGTAAGGACAAACGAAAAATATTATGTGGTACTACTACTACTACTACTACTACTACTACTACTACTACTACTACTACTAATAATAATAATAATAATAATAATAATAATAATAATAACAATAATAATAAAGGATCTGAATGATAAATATATTTTTTTAACTTTCTAATAAAATCCCTGTGGGCTTTCGCGAATCTGGATGTATTGTTTTTATGAGGAATAAAGAGGCTTCAAACAACAACGATTTGTATAAAAGTCTTATTAGGTGTTTTAGAAAGAAGTAAGGAACTCACAAGTCACAACTGACCTTGTGTCTGTTTTTTTTTAGCTCAATGTTACAAGGCACAGAAGCCTGCGGGCATTTTGCTTTTTTTTGCCTGAGTGTAGCTTCAGTACTTTTGTTCTGTCGTTGGCACGTGTCGAATCAGCTTGTTTGCTGTACGATGTTTTGCCTTCAGGCGATCGACTAGATAGCTAGCTGGAAGAGTCAAGAAAGAAAGAAATAAACAAAACGATATGCTTGTTTCATGGAGATATGCTTGCTTCTTGGCATTAAGTGTTTGAAAACCAAAACTGTTCTGAGTATCCATTTTGTTATTTCCATAATAAGTATAAAGGGAAATGTTAATTCTCATATATAGTAGGGGCAGGAACGTAGCCAGGATTTCGTAACGGGGGAGGGTCCGTGACATGAAATACTGTGGTCATCACAAAAGGGGCTCGATCACTCTAAACTATTTTACTGGAACATACAGGTATATTGGTTCGTTTAGCCAGGATTTCGTAACGGGGGGGAGGGAGAGTGGCATGAAATTCTGAAGGCCCAGGAGCTCGATCAATCTAAACTACTTTACTATCAACATATATTGTTTTGTTAAGACAATAAAATGAGGATATGTTGGCAAGTATTTTAATAACAAACTATGAAGAAATTTCGAGCAAAATAATAAAAAAAAAGGATTGAAAAAGATTTTGCAATAATTACGACCTTCTCCTGTTTATTCAAATTTAACAATTTTCCTTTCGTTATGACCTCAATTATTATAAAAAGTACACACTGAATACTGTCTTGTAAACTATCTTCTAATATAAATAAAATAAAGAGTTTGTTTGTGTGTTTGTCTGTCTGTGTTCGACCTGGGGACCAGGCGAGTGGGCCGAGAGTTACCAAATTTTGGTCAGGGGTACCTTGGCCCAGGCCCCAGATCAAGACGAAGCGTTTTTTTTTAAATTTCGAAACAGTGGGGTATCAGGGGGAGCGTTTACCGGAACCGGCTTGGGAACCAGACAAATTGTCCAAGAGTTACCAAATTTTAGTCACGAATACCTTGGTCCAGGCTCCAGACCAGAGTTAAACGTTTTTGTCCAAATTCAAACCAGGGGGTCTCAGGGGGACGTTTACCGGGACATGTAAAAGTAGTAGAAAATGACCGATATTTATTTATTTATTTATTTAACAATCACCAGATACAGCTCAGAGGCCATTTTACATTGAATATCCAACAACAATCACAATGGAAAGGATTTGGGAAGGTATCGACCAGGGCCTGTTTAGTAGGTGCCATCCCGGCATTTCCCTGGTAGGACTGAGGGAAATTCTGGAAAACCTGTCAGGATGGTAGGCAGCGGGATTCGAAGCCACGACCTCCCGAATGCGAAGCCAACGCTCTACCACTTGAGCTATTAGTGTCGAATTCATATTTTCGAGGTCGCTAAAATCAATGGTGAAACTCCAGTCGCATTAACTTCTAAATTCACGCTATGCGGCTCCGGGCCGGGGGTCACCGGAGGGGGGTGAGTGAGATACCAAGGCATGTAAAAGTAATCCAAAATGACAGATATTAGTGTCAAACCCATAGTTTTCGCGGTCGCTGAAATCAATGGTGACACTTCCATTAGCGATGACTTGCAAGTATGCGGGCCGGGAGTCAGCGGGGGGTGGATACCAACACATGTAAAGAAATAGCCCAAAATGACCGATATTAGTATCAAATCCATAGTTTTCGCGGTCGCTGAGATCAATGGCGATACTCCCACAGGCGTTGACTTCCAAATACAGCCCCTGTGCGAAGCATGTGTATATTTAACTAGTTTTACAATATATGCGTTCCTTTCTCTGTTGAATCAAATGCTAACAAAACTTTCTTTCCACATATTTTTTGTTTTTATTATTCCGTCAGCTACTGTCGGTTCCAAATGACAGGTTGAAGGATCAACAGAAAATTGTCCTTGAAATATAATGTTTGATACTGCAAGGATGCGATGACGAAAAGTTATGATTAAAAATGTCCACGCTGTTACACAACGGCACTTATGCTTTCGAAAGCTTGAACTCTCCCTGACTAGTAGCAGGAATTCTGAGAATTCTATAACTTTTCTTGAAATTTCAAATTCCCTGACTCTTCCAGAATACCTCGCTTACCTCGCCACCATATTGCAAGTAATACAAAGGTCCTAATAAGAAAGAGTAAGCAAAAGATTCCTGTAGTTTTCTTTTTAATTTTTAACGCTGATCCTTCTTTTTATCATTTCATTTTGTTTTATCCTTCCTTAATTTTTTCATTTCTGGTCTCGAAGGGGGGGTCCGGACCCCCGGACCCCCCCTTGGCTACATGACTGGTAGGGGTAAAACTGAGGGGGAACGCGAGGGGAACATTATATATATATAATAACATAGCATATTTCTTTCCAAAATTTTATAAAAACTACCTAAACATCTCCGCGAATAATTACCTGTACAAGAATATTGCAGCTAAAAGGTACGACAGTTTCAGAAAATCTGTCTATGTTGTTTTCAAGTGAGGGAAGTCTATTCATCTTATAAAATGAGTTTCGAACTGTAGAGCGTAGAGCAAACTCGCTTATTTGTTGCATCAACTGACAAAAGTTTACATACAGATCAAAGAGAAGTCTTAGGAAAAACGGACGACATACTAAATGCTGGTACTTACTGTCTGTTAGGTATATTTATATCAAAATTGTCTAATAAATCTAGAAATGAGTAAAAATAAATAACGGTCCGTATGATTCTTTTACTATATATATTTTATTTACATGTCTGCGTTTTGAATGACATCGAGAACCCAATTCTTTTCCTTTTTTAAAAATCAAACTTGAGACTACAGGGGCCTACGTCTCAAAACTACTAGTCTTGTAATGCTAGTGAAACTTCTCAAAATCAAATATTTTACACTTGTATATACTGTAAAAAAGCGGCAAATTAAAACTGTCAGCAATAGTACTTAGAAATGAATTTTACTATTATTCTAGTATTTCTGCGTCATGATATTTGATGGATTCTCAAAAAACATTACAAGACGAGTAGTTTTGAGAAATAGACCGCTGCTGTGTTAGACACATACACAACTGGGGAGTAAATTTAAATGCATTAATTAATATTTATTTTAGAAAACGAAATGTCAAATGGAGCCGAAAGGCCATTTTATACCGAAACATTAATAACAAAGGCAAAGAAATATGGAAATCAGGCAGAGCATATGTGCGGGGTACATCATCCTGGGGGCCGCGGTGACTCAGTGGTAGAGCGTTCACCTCTGGTGCTTGGGGTCCCGGGTTCGATCCCAGCCCCCGCCAAGTGAACTTTGTGTTGGACAAACACCGTGTGCGTGGGTTTTCTCGGGGTTCTCCCGTTTCCTCCAACTTTCTGCATTTCACCATTTCATTCATTACTCATCATCACCGTCTCCTTTAGCCTAATCGGCATATCCGTGGGACGTAAAACTCAAAGATTTCATTTACATCATCCTGGTGATATTCGCCTGGTGGGACAGAAGAAAATTGTGGGTGAACTTTAATAATAATAAAAAAAATGCTTCTTGATATCACTTATTGATTTTGCTTTATGGATCTATGGATCTATGGATTTGATTTTAGTTTGATTTCAGCTTCGAGTACCGTTCAGCAGGGAGGCATATATAAGACATGGACCTACAGCGAGGGAATACGAACCCACCGGAAATCGAACCCGGATTTCAGCTCGCGCCAAGTAAGCTTTGTGGTGGACAAACGCCATGTGTGTGGGTTTTCTTGGGGTCCTCACGTTTCTCTCACTTTCTTCATTACAGCATTTCGTGTTCCTTCTCATCATCGGAGTCTCCTTTAGTGTATCCGGTATAAGAGTGGGATGTAAAACTAAAAGACTTCATTTCATTTCTAAATAATAACCTAATGCATTCTACAGCGTTCTATTCTTGGCTAATAACCAATAATAGCGTACAGATTGATGATATGCTTGGAAATTGATATGCCATAAAATCGACTATTCATGCAAAAAAAATGCACCAACATCTCTCAGCTAGTCACTACAAGCAAGAATGATATATTCTTCGTTCAGATAATGTTCCTCATGAGACGAGACAAGAAGTAAGGTTTTCTCGTCTCGTCTCCTATGTTTAAAAGGCCTAGACTAGTCTCGATCATTGAAGACTTTTTTTGCTCTTGTCTCGAAATTTTATTGCTGAGTTTTGTTAATTTATGTTTAAAAAATTTATGTCTTATTTTTTCTTAATTTCATGACTAGGATATTTTAAACGTAGATAAGTGCTCTTCATATCGCTTTTATATCATCATTTGTGTTGTACGTATGATGCGAAAACGTAATAATGAAATTATTTCTGTGGGTATTAGCCCGATAGCCCCTAAATACACCACTGATCAAAAGATTTTTTCATAATTTTTAGTCCATAAATACAAGTTACACTTCATAATTTTACTAAATACGTATGTTCATTGCATTGTTCATATAGAACAATATCATGGTGATGGAACAAACTTTCTAGTGCTGTATCTCAGTTACATGAGTTACAAGTTATCCGCCTACATAAATAAGTTCTTCGTTTTTAAGTTGACGGATTTTATCCGTAAATTTTCCAAAACAAGTGGCCACCGAATTCTTGTTCTGTCTCTCTATTTAATTAAATTATTTGGTGAGCGTGAAATGTAAAGATCTATTTTCGACGCAAGTGTTAATAAACCGAGAAGTAACTATTTATCTATCTTTCTTTTCCTCTTTTAAAAATTAATAAAATCACTTATGTTCTGTCTTGTAATTTATTTATAATAATTATTATTATTTTCAAAGTGTACAGTGAATATTTTAAATATATATTTTAAACATTCTATACAGAAGAAATCGCTACTGCAAGGTTTGGTCCCGCGAGAGTTTAGATGGCTAAGTTTTATCCCTCGAGGATCTAGCCAGGCTAGATTTCGTCTGGCAAGATTTTCTTTATGTGAGATTTTCGCCAGGCGAGATTCTGGGCCGTGAGATTTTGGTTCCGATGTTTCATTCGCAAATCATCAACAAATTTGGGTGGATATACGGACCAGCTTTCTGTGGATATATTTTTATTGATTTCATGCAATTTGTGATCATTCCTCTGCGACAAGACCATTACTTGTCATGTGTCGGCCAAATGTGATTGAGAGTTTGATAAGATTCCTCAGCAGAAAATAATAATCCCAGTTTGCGACCAACCGATAATTGGTTCTTTATGTGAATCAGCAGAGTAGAAGTGATACACATTACAGGTATTTTTCTCTAAAATTATGAAGTGTTATGAACTACATAGGGAAAACAAGAATAAACGTCTCTTTGTTCAAAAGTGACGCAATTGTAGATTCCTAAGAAGTAACGTAACGTTGGTCAGAAAACTGAGTCAAAATACTATAACACACACACACACACACACACACACACACATATATATATATATATATATATATATATATATATATATATATATACTGTTCCATAATTCGTGTAATTTTCTACAGCACTGGGAGAGGATGAAGTTTTCACACCATTAATATAAAATTTGGCACTCTTATTGAAAAATATCTGAATTTTTCGAATTTTAAAAGGAAATAGGAGAAAATTGCTGTTTAGCCCCCCTTTTGGGGGTGTAAACACAAAAGTTCATTTTTCCTTATGGGAGATGCAATGTTAAATTTTGGAAGCAGTTTTCTCCAATAATTATTCGTAAAGATTTTGGGGCAAATGAGTTGTATTTGTCACGAAATGCAAAAACACTCATTCACAAAGCTAGTAAAGCCGTCTCAAACATTATTTTGGGAAGCCCCCCTTTCGGGGGGCAAGGGGCGTAAAAAGATGGTAGGTGATGTGTTACCAAAATCCCAAAATTTATTTTCGGAGTGCCAGTAAACGTCAGATTAATCACGAATGTCACAGAATCAATGCTCCAATGCTCCTTACATGTAAGAGTGACTGATAATGGGGCTACAGCCCCCTTTCAAAAGTAAGAAAATCAACATAAAAATCCTTAGTAGAGACATACGAGAAGAAGTTATTTTTTGTTAAATAATGTGAAATTTGGCGTCATTGTAGCAAAAGAGTATTCATTTTTGAAATCTGGAATGCTATTTTGGTAACGCACCGCCTTAGGGGGCACAGGGGACGAAGCATTAGAGGATGTATCTTTATAAAAATTCAAAATTTTGTTCCGGAAATGCCAGTGAGCGTCAGATTTTTCACAAATGTCACAGAATTAATGTTCTAATGCTCCTTGCATGTGACAGTAACTTATGTGGGGCTATAGCCCCCTTTCAAAAATAAAAAATCACCATTTATATCCCTAGTAGAGACATACGAGAAGAATGATTTTTCTCAATTAATGTGAAACTCGGCGTCGGGTTAACAAAGAGTTATGTATTTATCAAATCTGTAATATTTGTTTTGGTAATGTACCGCCTTAGGGGGCACAGGAGGTGAAGCATAAGTTATTGGATCTTTTTAAAGTTTCAAATTTTATTTTGGAAAATCCAATGTGTGTCAGATTGATCACAAATAATACAAAATTAATATTCCGATGCTCGCTGCATGTGCCAGTGACTGATATTGGGTACAGTCACCCTTCCAAAAATCACATAATTTACGGTAAATATCCTTAGTAGGAACGTACGGGAAGGAGGTAAATATGCTTTACAATTAATGTGCAATTTGTCATTATTGTAGAGAAATGTTTTAATTTCCTTTTAAATTTCGAATCTAGTGTTAATGAATATCGTCTGTCAGTGTAACAGATTGAGGATATAGCTTCGTTTTTTTTGGCATCACTGGAATATAATCAAAGAATTTTGCGTTTTTAAAAACTAAATTGGTCTCTTCTTATAGCACAAAATCATGCATAAAGTTACCAGCACATTTTTTGCACACTTAAGCAAACCAGCTCGAAAGAGAACACAAAATGACAATGGAAAATGCCGCAGGTACCACGAACGAAAAGAAAAGTAATATTTTAAAAATTAAAATATTGTTTTCTTTATTCATAGAAAAAGCGTATCTTTTCCCTACTTCTTCTACAATAACTTTATGACCCCACTTTCCACGTACTAGCCTACTCGTATACTGCACATGTAAGCATGTCAGGAAATCGTATACTATGGACACATGGTTATAGTAAAAACAAATGTCTCGCGATTGATAAGGATTAGGTTGAGTCAGGCTATACCATAAATCCAAGAAAACATATTATCCCTTTCTAAAAACAACACTTTTCTTTGGCTCCGTTGTCATTAACTAAATTGCTTAAATATTTCATTAATCTAAGTGTAAGACAGATAAAATGAACTTACTTTATTCGGCATGCTCTCGTAAACGAGCAAGACATGAATGAATTAATGCGATTTACTAGAGCCACTGTGAACACCTTCTCCAACATATCTCGATGACTACGCTCTGGACAATTCTTTGTTTTATGTTGCCCAATAAGGAGGAATGGACGTAATAAAATTCCAGACACATGCACCATCATAGATACAAGCGAAAGAGTGGTATTGTATTTTCTAACTAAAAATGCAAATTTACCTATGTCACACTCCCATTAGGCAAAAGAAATTCTGAGTCCACGCCTCTAAAAGAAATCCACATATGGGTATTATCTTATTGTTACAAACATTTATTTTCTAAAAAATAATGCCAAATTTCACATTGCAAAAAAAGAAAAAATGCTGCTGCCAGTAGGTCTTTGCGTAAGAATAATCATATTGAATTTATGATGCTTTTCAAAGATAGCTGTAGTAACATATTAGTCACTGGCACATAAAAAGCACTACGGAGTATTAATTCTGCGCATCTTGCAACTAATTTGACACTCATGAGCACTCCCGAAATAAAATTTGGAATTTCTATCAGCCCCCTCCCTATGATCCCCAAAAGTACCAAATTACCCTCCGTGCCCTGTGCCTCCTATTCCCAAAATAATATTCCAGATTTTTACTAGCACAACGCCTAATTTCACATTAATTGACAAAATATAGCTTCTTCCGTATGTTCCTGCTAAGGATATTTATTATAAATTTTTAATGTAATTGTTGAAAGGGGGACTGTAGCTCAATATTAGTCACTGGCACATGCAAAGAGCATCGGAATATTAATTTTGCATTATTTACGATCAATCTGACACACGCTATATTTTCCAAAATAAAATTTGAAACTTTAAAAAGATCCAATAGCTTATGCTTTACCCGCTGTGCCCCTAAGCCGGTACATTACCAAAATAATATTCCAGATTTGGTAAACGCATAACTTTTTGCTAATTCGACGCCGAGTTGCACATTAATTGAGAAAAAATCATTCTTCCCGTATGTCAATACTAAGGATATTTATGATTATTTTTTTATTTTTGAAAGGGGCTATAGCCCCATATAAGTCACTGACACATGCAAGGAGCATTAGAATATTAATTCTGTGACATTTGTGAATAATCTGACGCTCACTGGCATTTCCGGAACAAAATTTTGAATTTTTATAAAGATCAATCATCAGATGCTTCGCCCCCTGTGCCCCAATAAGGTGGTGGTTACCAAAATAACATTCCAGATATGAAAAATGCATACTTTTTTGCTACAACGACGCCAAATTTCACATTAATTGACTAAATATACCTTCTTCTCGTATCTCTACTAGGGATATAAATGGTGATTTTTTTATTTTTGAAAGGGGGCTATAGCCCCACATAAGTTACTGGCACATGCAAGGAGCATTAGAATATTAATTCTGTGACATTTGTGAAAAATCTGACGCTCACTGGCATTTCCGGAACAAAATTTTGAATTTTTATAAAGATACATCATCTAATGCTTAGTCCCCTGTGCCCCCTAAGGCGGTGCGTTACCAAAATAGCATTCCAGATTTCAAAAATGCATACCCTTTTGCTACAATAACGCCAAATTTCACATTAATTAACAAAAAATAACTTCTCATATGTCCCTACTAAGGATATTTATGGTGATTTTCTTACTTTTGAAAGGGGGCTGTAGCCCCATTATCAGTCACTCTTACATGTAAGGAGCATTGGAGCATTGATTCTGTGACATTCGTGATTAATCTGACGTTTACTGGCACTCCGAAAATAAATTTTAGGATTTTGGTAACACATCACCCTCCATCTTTTTACGCCCCTTGCCCCCCGAAACGGGGCCTTCCCAAAATAATGTTTGAGACGGCTTTACTAGCTTTGTGAATGAGTGTTTTTGCATTTCGTAACAAATACAACTCATTTGCCCCAAAATCTTTACGAATAATTATTGGAGAAAACTGCTTCCAAAATTTAACATTGCATCTCCCATAAGGAAAATGAACTTCTGTGTTTACACTCCCAAAAGGGGGGCTAAACAGCAATTTTCTCCTATTTCCTGTAAAAATTCGAAAAATTCAGATATTTCTCAATAAGAGTGCCAAATTTTATATTAATGGTGTGAAAACTTCATCTTCTCCCAGTGCTGTAGAAAATTACACGAATTATGGAAGAGTCTATATATATATATATATATATATATATATATATATATATATATATATATATATATATATATATATATATATATATATATATATATATATATATATAATTCAAAATCACGTTTTCAGTCAAAAGTAAAATAAAAACATTTTATTTGTTTACCTTTGGAATACCAATATATAATCTAAATGATCTAGACCCTCAAAAGTATTGTAATATTTATTTATTTATTTTGTATATTACTGTTACGCACACG
>NC_137454.1:51231901-51398422 GCF_964235325.1 Thermobia domestica | reverse complement strand
GAAGAGTTTTATAGAGTTGTTCCGAAGAGTAAAGTTGAATTCTTATTAATTTTATGTACCAAAATTTTAATTTATAAAAATTTCTAAACTAAAAAGAATTATCATTATAATAGATTCATTTATGCAGACGTTATGCGTGAAGGTAAGCGCACTGAATTCTATTTCCATACTTTACGCGGTAAGGTAGTTCATGATTTACTTCGAGTTTCTCATTCCATCTTATTTTCATTTTAAAGGAGCCATTGGGAGAAAAACGAATAATCCAAATTGGTGCACTTATGTCAAAATCTTTTTTAACACTAGAACGGTGGAGTTTTTGATACTCTCTAAAACGGCGAGAGTGGGCCAAAATTACCCATTCAATTTTTATTAATTATTTGTATTCTAAACCACTAATATTTATTGCATAATAAAATATGACTTTCATCAATTACACAAAAAACTTCTTTGAGCTCTAGCTTAATATTTATTGATCAATGTTTTTTTTTGCCGATAATATAAATTTTAGAAACATGCTATTTTATATGAATATAATATTCTTAGAGTGATATTATTAAATGTATTATATACAATGTCAGTTTAATATATAGTAATGTTATATATCATTCTTATTCCTAGATAGTAATTATTCTTAGATAGTTTGTTCAAGCGCATGACCTAACTGAACTACACTAACCTAATCTATACACATCTAAACTTGCAGTCTTACACAGAACAAAGTTCAGTCACTCCTCTACAAGGAGAAGGGTCATACAAAAACATTGTTTACAAATAAAAGCGTGATGTATTTTACAAAAAAAAATTACTAGTATGATTGTAATATGCATCTATGCATTTCTATAGCTTTCCACTCCCTATTTAGAATTTTTGGAAACCCATAACCTGACATAACCTAAAATAGCATACACAGTCGTAAACTTGCAGTAGTTCAAACCAGAAAACGTCAGTATACAGTGATTGTTTTCCAAATAAGATATGATAAGTTCTAATGATGAAAGCTCTGACATAAAAAGAATGGTAAACTACCTATTCTTTCGAAAAACTCCTGTAGAGTTTCTACTTCTTTGGTTGAAATATAATTTATCCAAACATACGAGAAGGTAAGTTGTCTCCCATTTAGACCTCTAAAAACGTTTTGCTTTCAGTAGCTTTGAAATTTCTGGTTATGCCACAGGCTAGTATTCTAAGAATTATTGGCAGCGCCGGATATAGAACTCGGGATCCCTCAATCCGTAGTCAGCCATATTCACCACTAGGCCAGCGGGGTGGTCAATAGTGGCGATTACAGTGAGAGCTTCGGCTTTTCTCTCCCAACCTGTCTAGGGTATATAGGAATCTTGTCCCAATCCGTCTGGTCATCGTGGGAGCAGTAGACCAAGTCCTCTCTACGGGGAGAGGCCTCTTATCCAATAGCGGATCGAATATGGCTGTGGTTTATTTATTATTATTTATTTGTGGTATAAACGTCTTCTCGTGAAACATTTCAACATACTGATACCAACAAAAAAGAAAACAGACACACACACTAGCTATATATTTTCACAATAGCATGTAAATTGTTTGCAAATTTTTGTAAAATGATTGAAATTATTGTGAATATTTTGTTACGATGTAAGACATATAATTTGTGTTTAATAATAATAATAATACTTTACCTATTGTACGACGCTTTTTTGCAGAAGTATGGTTTTCGGTGCTTATCTCTTTCTCTTCCGATATTTCATTTGAATCATCAAGTCGTTGTTGCTCGGCAGGTACTCTTCATCTGAAGAAATATCAACGCATTCAGCGTCAGACTCGGTCTCACTTATGTCATTGAATTTTGCAAGTATTTCATCCGGTGTCATCCGTTTCTTGGTCAATATGAGTGTTTAAAATAGCACATCAGTCCGAAAATAATGAGATTTTCCTAATCAACACACACTCTAAAGTATTACTAACTCCAACTAAAGTGACAAAATTGCTGAGAAGTTGGTCTTGAACACCAGGTGGAATGGGAGAGTATTATGAGAAAGAATGGTCGCAAGATAAAGACGCTAGCCAGCAGTGTTGGTACAATGAAACAAACTATCACTGACAAAAGAGTTGGGTCAAAATTGACCCAAGCCGTCGTTCAAGTATAATTGTTTGGTATTTCAAAAGGAAAAGTGTGGATAAGAGTGATACTTAGTACAAATATTTCTTCAAGAGATCGAGTAAAAGTCACAATAATTCGATCCGATTCGTAAGAAAATAGAAAAGTTTTTAAAACGTAAAGTTCGAAATGGTTAAAATGATTGAAATTATTGTGAATATTTTGTTACGATGTAAGACATATAATTTGTGTTTAATAATAATAATAATAATAATAATACTTTACCTATTGTACGACGCTTATTTGCAGAAGTATGGTTTTCGGTGCTTATCTCTTTCTCTTCCGATATTTCATTTGAATCATCAAGTCGTTGTTGCTCGGCAGGTACTCTTCATCTGAAGAAATATCAACGCATTCAGCGTCAGACTCGGCCTCACTTATGTCATTGAATTTTGCAAGTATTTCACCCGGTGTCATCCGTTTCTTGGTCAATATGAGTGTTTCAAATAGCACATCAGTCCGAAAATAATGAGATTCTCCTAATCAACACACACTCTAAATTATTACTAACTCCAACTAAAGTGACAAAATTGCTGAGAAGTTGGTCTTGAACACCAGGTGGAATGGGAGAGTATTATGAGAAAGAACGGTCGCAAGATAAAGACGCTAGCCAGCAGTGTTGCTACAATGAAACAAACTATCACTGACAAAAGAGTTGGGTCAAAATTGACCCAAGCCGTCGTTCAAGTATAATTGTTTGGTATTTCAAAAGGAAAAGTGTGGATAAGAGTGATACTTAGTACAAATATTTCTTCAAGAGAACGAATAAAATGACCCAGACGCCGTTCTAGTGTTAAGTCAGCTAGAAAAATGAGAAGGATCTATCAATCAATTCAATACAAACATTTGCTTGTATATTAAAGTTTGAAATTCAAATCTTCCCGCTGTGCTAACACGGAAAGTAATTTTTTAAATTGCATATTAGACACATCATTTACTTTCATTCAAAGTGAGTATTACTTGAATTAGTGGTACTGAAAGAGTAGAAAACAAAGTCTTATTGGAGAGAGTAGGAACAATTTGTGCTTAAACGTTTGCATTCTGTGTTGTCTTCCCTGCTGTAGATATTCCACTGGGCTACAATCTGTTTTATTTATTCTACTATATTTTATTCACTTTAAATTTAATTAAGTAATTTTCTGCACGCATCTTACAGTATGGGATTTAAACAAAACTTAAACTTCCTGATGATAAGAAGATTAAGAACAAATTAAATGCGATATGCTTTAGTAGAATCTAAGTTATTTACATAGTATGTTTAATTTGATACATTTTGTCATTATATATTACTCTTTTACTCCCCCATTGTTATAGTAACTGGATTTATACTAACAAATCAACA
Organism: Thermobia domestica; assembly: GCF_964235325.1. Taxonomy (NCBI): domain Eukaryota; kingdom Metazoa; phylum Arthropoda; class Insecta; order Zygentoma; family Lepismatidae; genus Thermobia; species Thermobia domestica. Next base: position 51,394,946 of record NC_137454.1, on the reverse strand, counting down.
TACAATTACGCAAGATATATATATATGAAATTATATTATATTTATTAATTACATTTTTGAGATTTCTGAATCTATGACCGTTTAACCCTTCCCAAGCACACTATTCGAGAAAAGGAAAGGACGAATTGACTGGGGCCTGGGACCTATAAGTTAGGCACCACTCTGGTGTAAATGAAGAGCACCCAGGAAAACCTCATAGAGGCTGGCTGGCTGAAAGAGCTTTTTATACTTTCTCGACCAAGTGCCCCCATTGAGAATCGAACCAGTTATCCCTCTCACCGAAGCCGAGAGGATAAACGATTATGCTACGAAATATATGAAATTAAATAATATGCTAAAAAGAAAATAAATATTTTTTGTACTTTTCATCATATTCTAATCAATTAAATTATTGTGTTACTGGCAAATGGTAACTGAACATTGTTGGTTTGGAGATTTGCAGTTTAGCATCCAGCAGGAATGGCAATAAGTGAGTCAGCATATATATAAATTTTAACCATATTCTAATGTGATTTTCAAACAGCATAAAAATCCACCTCGAATCGGTCCCACACTCAAGAGTAAAAATCGAATGTGTTCATTGAAAACTCACAAGTAATAAACAGACTTTTTTAAATCTAAATGTTTATTTTCAAACAGATTAACGTAAATAATAACGTTTCATAAAGAAATTCTACATGAGCTTTATTGTCCAGAAGTGAATTTCATATGCTTATTTTAGCATGATGTTGACACGTTTCTACTAGGAGGAAGAACACACTAACAAATGATCCAATTCAAAAACAGTAAAGCGAAGCTTGAAGGTAAAAATGGGAAAAAGAAATATATAGTCTATTTAGATAAAGTGATCAGCGAGAGGCAAAACGTTGGTTTCTTATATTCAAATAAATTATTCTCACTATTGTGTGCAAATTTCTGAATCGATTTTAATAGCTTATGATAAAATCATTTTCAGCGAACTTTGATGCTTGTGAACTAGATGCTTATCCCATTAATTGCCTACACCGCAAATCAAGTGAAATAGTTTTGGGAAATGATCTTGATGTTTTAGTTTTACATCGCTACGCCGCTGCAGAAAGCTATCGTTTGTGTAAGACTTCTCAGAAAATACAATTAGCATTTTTCAACGCAAATAATTTACCTACAAGGTTATTACAGGATACATTGAAGGACAACGGTACTCACTAATACACTGAATATACACGTACATAGAAGGCAATGGTGGATTTAGTAATTTTGCGGCATAGCAACTTATGGTTGAAGACTTCCTCGCCGTCAGTGCACCACCTCCTGATATGCACCAATGAACTTCTACCAAAAGTTGATATTTTTCTTTTGAAATCTTTCTGAGCTCAGTGGTCCTAGACAATATCCATAGCCGCCAATCTCAAGCTGATGGAGGGAATAATTTTGATACTTTTATCCATGCTAAATTGTCTGATGTCCTGCAGATGGGCCAATTATAAAACTGTGTTCGAATCGATTACCACTTCGTAATCTTCGTGATTTAATTGGATCAGGCACTTTACCATATGTATTTTAAAAGAGCAGTGCTCTAAAGTACGTAGCCCAGGGAAGCTGCCTGCGCAGCCCTGCGCGAAGGCGCTGCTGATCATCCCTGATCTTTTATACATTTATCTTTTTATTTTTCATTATTATTTGCTACACACACACACACACACACGCACCCCTTCCCCCATATATATATATATATATATTATATATATATATATATATATATATATATATATATATATATATATATATCTTTTCCTTTTTATTTCAGTAGAAAGTATACTATATATTTGCTCAATATACAATAAATAAATATAAAATTTCATAATTAAGAATGTTGTTAAGAACATTTTGTAGCTTTTTCACCAGCCACCTTCATATAGTGTTACATATGTAGACCTAGAAGATCAATAATTGTCCCCATCACCATCGATGACCTTCTGTCAATGTTCTGGAAGACCATGGATTCCATTGCGGCAGAAGGTGGTGGGCCGTGAGGCGGAGAAGGTATCAAATACATTTTGTACCTCTACTGGAGATATCAACTGGCGTCCTCTAAGATAGTTATCCAAGGATGTGATACATACTAATCGGACGTTGCAACGTCCGGGGAGTGTGGCGGATACAATAGTGATTCCCATCTAAATCGCAGAATGGTGTCGCTTGCTATCATATCCTCGTAAGGCTTAGTGTCGTCCTTTAACAGGATGACTCTATTGAGCCTCAGAAGTGATGGCCCCAAAATTTGAATTTTTACTGAACAGTGTTCAACTGCTGACAGTATATAGTTGCGTTGATGCTCTGACCAGCTGGTAGTAGATACGTATGCTAGATGCAGCGAACAGTTCACAAAACACACAGGAGTACTTTTTTCTGGTGCAGTGGTGATTTGGGCAATTTTGGAACCGGTTTATGGGATGCTAATCAATGATGACGGCGCAATGGAGCTCCGTACGTAACCCACACATATATCATCATGCGGGATCCATGGACTCAATTGGTAGTGCTTCTCAAGTTGGAGGTGCTGCCGAATGGTTTTCACACTCACACTGAATTGTGGTCTCTGATCCTCACATATCAACCACTGTTCGCCTCAATTGCTACCTCAAAGTATTCGCTTTGTTCATGTGATGTTCGTCCTGCACTTAGTGCGTCTTCGACTGTTTTGATACCACACTTAAAATTGTTAAACAAAAGCTGCACTGTCTGCAAAGTCACGATAACCTCACAAAAGGCCTGGCATATATTCCGCCTCACTACTGCCTCATTTGACCCTACTTTGAACTTGAAGAGCATACACTCCATTATAGCGTTATGTGTAGGTCCCACGCTCACTCTATCCTTAGGCAAGTTCACGGTGTAACTGAACTGAAATAACCAGATATTATGTTGAATGTACCCACACCAACAACTGGCCTTCGCGTTATCTCCTTTCCCAGTCAACTCACGATATGAGGGCCAAATGAACACAGACACCAGCAAAGCGACATAACTTTCTTGGCTACCTTTATAGTTGACTTTATACATGTAGTATGCTATTCCTCCGAAATCTATATTTTTCGAATGGCACCACATTTCCTAGAAATGATGGTAATCATTTTCCCACACCATATATAGAAATGATCATAGAGAACACACCACACACACACACACACACACACACACACACACACACACACACATGTATGTATGTATATATAGGACGTCTCACCTAACTTTGCGACCTGAAATATTTCCGAAATAACAAAAAATGTGACAAATCTTGTTACACTATAGTGTACCCACACCAGGGGCTTAGAACATTCAGTACGCAACATGTGAACCCAGAGGTCCAATTATAGGGCCCTAGGGAGCAACTTGACACTTTCAGATTGAACCCCCTACTTTAATTGCACATTCTGATTGCAAACAAAACGAAGGAACCTTTACAAGAAACACTTTTCGTTATCCCAATGCATGGCGCTATAATTTCGAAAATTTGAATACCATCGTACGTACGTCCCATAACTTTGCGACCTCAAACATTTCCTAAATGACAGAAAATATGACAAATTTATTTAGTAAGAATGTACACATGTCAGGGACCTATTAAATTCTATAAGCAACAAGTTTCAACAGGGTTTCCTTAATAGGGCTCCAGTGACATACTTGAAAATTTCAAATGGAACCCCCTATTTTAATGCAGATTCTGTGTCTGCGATAAAAAACTAAGCAAGTTTTAATTGAAGCACTTTTTTCTTGCCCTACTAGATGACGCTGTAATCACAAAACAATTAATATAATCGTATGTACATCCACTAAGTTTGTGACCTGAAATGAGATAAGAATGTACATGTGTAAGGGTGCTATAAATTTCGGTAACTAACAAGTGACCCCTTAGGTCCCATCATAGGGCCCCAGGAGCCAACTTGAAAGTTTAAAATAGAAACTCTCTATTTTTTGCAGATTCGAATTTTGCGATCAAAAGTACGAAAGTTTTAGTTTAAGTACTGTTCGTTATCCGCCAACATTGCACAGTAATAACAAAAAAGAAAAAGAAAAAATCATCATACGCTCCCTGGGATTGATATATTGTAAATATTTCGAGAAATACACGCTTTTTATTACGTGTATGTTACGATATGGAAATGAAAGGTTTTGTGTTTTACAAGGAACATCTTCTCTAGAATTGTAAAGGTCAAGTAGACTAATAGTCAAGTACTTCCGTGTGTACATATGCTAGTGTGTGTGTGTGTAGCGGTGGTTTATGAAGTATTAATTGGTATCGCGTAGTGGAAATTATCAATATTAGTACATACGAGTACATACGTGCGGCCATTACTTCACACAATAACTTTGGAAGAATGCGATTTTTTAAATTCGGCTTTTGCAATAAATAAGTAGAGTGATTCCTCTCGAGGGAGTTTGTTAATGGAGGTGATTCACCAACTGGAAGTGGTAGAAATGAGTCACTTCCGATTTTAACGTTGATCACTATAGAGCGGAAATGGTAATAAATAGTAAGAAGCAGTTTTCGGCAATCGATAAAGGGTATCAAGGATAATTTTCAGCTTCATCCTTAACATCCTGGGAAAACCGGAAGAGATATAAATTAACTATGATTTTTGGCTTCAAATTAATCTACATACTGACATAAGAAGAAGCTGTTTCAATAATGAATTTAGCGTTGTGGGACTAAATATCGTCTTCTCTTTTAAACTTCTAATCAAATGGAAGTAGCAAACTCAATTACTTCCCATTTTAGTGTTGATCACAACAGATTTAAAGGATACTACCGGTAAATAGGGAAAAGAGGTTTTCTGAAATCAATTAAGTGTCCCAACAATATGTTCTCTTTCGACTCTAATCTTTCTACTAAAACTTGAAGTGGCCGAAATCAATCGCTACCGGTTATAAAATTGAGCGTTATAGAATGGATAGCGGGAAGGCTTTTTAGGCAATTCATTATGGGCTCCAAGAGTATATTCCATCTCGGCGGTAATTCCTCTACTCAAATCGGAAGTGAAATAAATTTACTAGAACTTCTGGCTCCCAAACCACTTCAGAAAATATAACATGATCCTCTTTAAGATTTTTTTATGATTAGTATCACGTAGTGGAACTTGTAATATCGTAATGTTAGTAGGTACGTACACTTATGTCCAAAATTATTGTCGCATGTCTATAAATATGTTGTAGTAGGAATACAATTTGATAACGAATTTGCCCGGTATTTCTTATAATGTTAGTATGTGTATAATCGGCAAAGTCATGTATGTGGAAAAGTTCATGTCAACAGGGCAGTAAATAAGAACAATGAAACGAAAATTAAACTTTTTTGTCCATTTAACAACTTTTTCTTTTACTCCTTCTATTTTTCGTATTTATAATCATTTTCCTATGAAATGTACCACAAATATGTATTTCCCGAATATACACACAGTATGAGTATTAAAAGTACCCTGCATAATTATTATCAAATTATATTCTTACAAGAAGACAGTTATACATTTTGGCGACAATCATTTTGGACATGAGTGTACATACATAGGTCCGTTACTTCGAACGATCACATTTGAAAGGATGCGAATTTTCTAATTGTTTTTTTCAATAAGTATATATTATCATTTTCTGGAGAGAGTTCATTAATAGAGGTGATTCGACAAACAAAATGGTAGAAATGAGTTATTTCAGGTTCTAACTTTGATCATTAGAATGAAACGGTAATGACGGTAATGAATAGCGAAAAGCTGTTTTCGGCAAATGATTATACGTTTCAAGGGAATCTCTCATCTTATTCTTAACATTCTAGTAGAACGGGAAAAGGTAGAAATGAGTCATTTCCGATTTTAGCATTCATTACTATAGAGCAAAAACGATAATAGATAACGAGAAGATGTTTTTGGCAATCAATTAAACTTTTCAAGGATAACCTTCTTCACATTTAACAAGCTAGTAAAACTGAAAGTAATAGAATTGAGCCATTTCCGGTTTCAACGTTGATCACTATACAGAAAAAAAACTTTAATAGATAGTAAGAAGTAGTTTCCAGGGATCTATGTAGCGTTTCAAGGACAACCTTCATCTTAACCCTAACACTCTAGTAAAACCGGAAGTGGTAAAAATGATCCACTTCCAGTTTTAACGTTGATAACTATAGAGCGAAAACGAAAATAAATAGTAAGAAGCAGTTTTCGCCAATAGATAAAGCGTTCCAGGAGTAACTTTCATCTTCGTGCTTAACACCCTAGTGAAAGGAAGTGTAGAAATCACCTATAACTTCCGGTTTCAATTTAATTTACATAGAGCATAAACTATTAGATATAGGGAGAAGCAGTTTTATGGAATCAATTTCACGTTATGGGGCAGGTAAGTTATTGTACCTCTTAAACTCCAAACCGGAGGTATCAAAACCCAACTACTTCCGGTTTTAGTGTTGATCGCAATAGATTAGAAAAGATAATAGATAAGGAGAGGCGGCTTTCTATAGTCTTTTAGTGTCCCAGAAATATGTTCTATATCTAACCTTTATTGTAAAAGCAGAAGTGGCAGATATCAATCACTTCCCGTTATAAATTAAGTGTTATTAGAAGGGATTTCATGTAATTCATCAAGTACCCCAAGAGTGTATTCCATCTCAACAGTAATCTCACTATTAATACCAGAAGTGAAAGAAATATGATGCAAATTCCGGTATCCGTATTAATTGAGAACATATTACGTCACCCTCTTAGGTTTTTACTAGAGTTTATTTTTAAATTAAATACTGGCCGATTTTTTTCTAAATTTTGTGAGCTACTATCCCATTCCCTAAGGAATAAGTACTGGTATATTCTGTGGTCAAACTCGGCCAAGAACAGAGTGGGCACGGGTTGCATTTCATACCTTATTTCTCGATAACTACTTAATTATCCAGAAGCATTTTCTTTATAACTATTGGCCGAATCGGAACAAAATTAGATGTTGAGCAGCCCTCAACCTAAATAATATCGCCAGATATAATAGAAAGGATTTACCATTACAGAAAATCGCTCGTCGCTATTATCGATTTTGCTTTATAGTGTTCAACGTAAAACCAGAAATGATTTATTTCTACGACTTTCGGTTTGTAACAAAAGGAGATGAAAGGTGTTCTTGGAATGCTTAATCGATTGCCGAAAACCGTTTTTGTGTTATAGTGGTCAATGTTAAAGCTCGGAAATGGTTCATTTCTACCACTATCGGTTTATGGATCACTTCAATTAACAAGCTCCTCCTAAATAATTACTCTACTTATAGTTTGCAAAAAATAAATAAATAACTAAATAAAAATTTGCTATCCTTCAAGACCTATCGTGCGCAGTAACTTAGTCGCAGCAGCTATCGTGGTCTATTATTATTATTATTATTATTATTATTATTATTATTATTATTATTATTATTATTATTATTATTATTATTATTATTATTATTGTGTCCAGGTTCTGTTATTCTTTTAACTCTTAGAGGAAAGATTCATTTTTTCTAGAGTCTCACTTTTTCTATAATGGTACTTCGGTATTATGCTTAAAGTTTAGTTAACTAAAGAAGAAGCGAATCTAGTTGTGTGGAGCTGCCATTTCATGTTAGCCTTCGGTGACGTTTAGTACTGTTCAGCGAAGTAATATAGCAGAAGTACAATGTTCTTATAGATTATTCGTTATATTTTTATAAAGCAGGAAACGATACAAGACGCTGTATTTTCTAAATTTAAGTTTTGGGATCCTCTAGGGCAATAGTTCCAACTTTTTAACAAGAACCCACATTTTTAAACCTATATACTTCACGCCCACGTCATTCGCGCATGTCTTTGACCGTTTCTGCAATTTTAGTTGCAGCATTGTATTCTCAAATCATCAGTATTAATAACAAAAATTGAAATATAGCACTGAAATATAAGAAAAATATTCCGATGATTTTGGTTTGAGTGGCGTTGGCCGCTGATTACGAATATTCCATCAATTTCTCCCCACCACGTTACGTTTCACTGGAAATGGGAAGTATGTTTTTATCAACACGTACAAATTACATTATAATACAGAATACATAATATATATTTTTATGTACATACAATGGTTTCAGAATGACGACAGTAACTAAACACCCACAGATCCAAACAAATTGAAAATGTACTCAAATATGTATACTTAATCATACAAAAGCCTACTACTTCGAAACAATTTCCTTCGATTGGTCAATTTTCGAGGAGTTACAACGCCTGTGTTCTCCCTATTTAGCAGCAAACAATAGTTGGCCATCATATTAATGGTCCAACCACCTTCATACATTTTTCAATATCCTGTAAGTCCTGGCAAAAGCGTTCTCCGTGTTCTTCACTATAAACATAATGTGTGTAAGATCTTGCAGCAAGTTTTCTACAATAAGTTCGTAATTACAGAGTCTTGTATTACCCACGAAGTTCTTCAAAATTGCTGAAGCTCTGTCATGTTGTATTCTCCATTTAGGTCATGGGATACTGAAAACGTGGATCTTATCTACGGACCAATATATATACAGCTGTGAGTTTTGCGAAGGTCATAGTACTAAATGCCTTGCATGTGTACTGCGAACACTTAAAACCTTATTTAGAGCACGAACTGTGCGATGATGCTTAACTTTATATGTAGGGGAGGGAGTAAAATTTTTGAACGTTGAATTCTTCACTCCAGGTGACAGAGCATTTCGGGATAACCATTCTTTCCTAACCTAATATTCACTCTTTGCACGACTGTCGCTTTCGCAGAAATAACAAGGAAGTTTAGTGTATCCTGATTGACGTCCCAACAGAAGGCCTATAACTTTAAAATTGCCGCACGAAAGACATTGGTGTTGTTTGTAATTTACTGAATGTAGCAAACACGTAACATGTTCATATGTCTCTTTCATATGAGTAGAATATGCAACAGGAATAGACCCAACGATATTGCCGTTGTTAAATAGGAAACCTTTCAACTTGATTTCGATGAATCGATAAAATGTCTCCGATCAGAAGCATTGTAAGTCACACCAACCCATTTTATAAGTCCTGGTATGTCACAGCAGTAAACTATTGATCCATGTTCAACAAAAACGAAATAGTCTCATGATTTCTTTGCCTATACCAAGAGATAATTGTCTGGGATGAAAGTCAAGACATCGTAGGACTTACAAATAGCAAAATTAATGTCAATCTTCTAACAATTACTAGAATATATTGAGGTTTTCTACTAGTTTTACCCATGAACATAAGTAGTTTTTCCACTAAACCTTGATTTCTGAGTATATTGAATTCTCAAAAAACTGACGTGATAGAAATAAAGTGATTACATATTTAAAATCAGTGTAAAAGTCCATTTCGGAAAATGTCGTTCGTTTGAAAAGATCAGAATGCATGCAGAGCAGTGAAATAATGACAATAATATTAATAATCTATACAGTATATAAGACAGTATAAGTTAGTTACTCATTATCGACCAAGCCTTAATACTATAATTAGCAAGAATACTCTTTTTGACGAAAGCAACGGATAAGGTAGGGTTTTTGGAAATATGTATAATTAGGGGCGTAAATAGCTTTTTTTTTTAAAGGATAGTGTATCTTGCTAATCCCTGAAGTAAGGAAGATGAAACTAGGCATATAAACTAAGCATCAAAAATAACTGACCATGTTCCTCACAGTTTCTGAAAATTCCGCACCTAAACAAGGAAGGAATATTTCGTATAATAATATTTTTTTCAAGTGTATTTTATTTCATTTATTTTTAGAAAATGATAAATGTAAGACTTCTTTATATTGGACATGTGTAATTTCAAAATTAAACTCAATTAAAAACAAACCATTACATATACAGCTTTTCCGAAAATCCTGTCCTAAGAGGAGGATGGATGATAATGTCTACCTATTAAAATTTCTGCATTTGCTTACGTTTGAGGTGTGAAATTTGGCTTTGACTTCTTAACTAAAAATAATTGAACGTATGTTTCCGGAAATTCCACTCTTTTAAAGATGGAGAAGAGAGAGGATTTCTATAATATTAAAATGAACCACTATTTATTCAGAAAGTCATGAAATGTGAAATTCGCTTGAATTCGAAATGTGAAACTTGGTATATAAACTTTGAACTAAAAAGAATGGAATACGTATTTCAGAGTTTTCGAAATTTTCCTTTTAAGCAGAAGGAAGGAGGAATTAATTTAATTATTTCTCAACATTTAAATCGGCGTTCGCTGTCTCATCATCATAGAATGTTCGAGGAGAATTACTGAACATATTTAGAACTATTCTAGAGCATGGTATCATCATATCACTTTCACTGAAATGCGTATCCTAAGGGGAGGGGTCAACGTCTAAAATATTTGCTAAAAGTACAGTATCTTACAAATCTCTCATGTATGAACATGAAATTTAATATAAAAACCAAATAGACACGCAACGCAGCGTTCTAGGAAATTCCACTTCCGTATCATCTCATGAGAAATGATTGAGAATTTTAGAACATAGTTAGCACTTGGCTGAAGAAATTTTTAACCATGTCAGTTTCATTAAAATTCGTATTCTAAGAGGTGGAGGAGTTAATATATACAGCAAAAATTAAATATCTTCCAAGCCAAGGAGATGAAACTAAGTATAGAAACTTTCTACTTAACAAAGTCACCATGTGGATATGCCCCAGCGTTTTCGACAATTCTGCTTCCAAAACAGGTTACAGGGTGGAAAATTGTTTGAAACGTCTGAAATAAATGTTTAAACATATTTAGCACGTGGGACATTTCTATTTTATGAACTCACTTTGAAAAAAGAATCGTAAAAGCAGAAGAGAATTTAGATTTCTTGCAAAGAATAAATACTGCATCGTATGAATCACATTTTTGAACAAGGTCAAGCTAGGGGTTTTATTTCACTTTGTTCAAATAAGTTACGTAACGGGGATAGGGTGATAAAATATTACTTTCAAATATTTCCCATAAACTTATTCTACCGTACGAAGAACGAGCTTGCATATAATAATAGTAAATAATAATAGCCATATTCTCATAAATTTATATTTCCAGCAATACTCCTGCATAGTATTGTAGTGCAGTGGAATATTATATTTTACCAATTTTGTCCTTAATAAAACCACAGTTCTTACACAATAGTTATTTCGTGTTTAAATGATATTTAATTTAATGTTTGTCACAACATTCGTAATATTTGTAATTTTAAATTTAGTTCTGTCAGAGACTCGCACCCCTAGATTAGGAGCCACTGCTCTAGGGACTATCTAGAAACTTCGAATTTACACCTACATAGGATTTGTGACGTGCTGTACCACTAAGAAAAATTTTTGAAAATTAACGAAAAGAGGAGGAATTCGGGTGAAAGTTATTTTAATATGATACCCTTATCTCCGAAACGTATATGACTGGGAGCTTAAAATTTGGTATTTGGATTTCCAATTTAAAATAATTTAACACGAGTTTTAACGTTTCGTTTATCTCTTAGTAATAAAGGAGAAGGAAAAGGTGAGAAAAGGAATTATTAATCATATAATAGCATAACGGTATCTCAGAACCTCTGAAAGTTACAAGAATGGAATTTGGCTTTAGGACTTCTTATTTAAAACAAAATCTCTTAAAGACAGTAAACAGGACCATCCAATATTTTTCAACTCAAATTGAAACCAGAAGTTGTAGTAGATATCTACCCCTAAGTTTTATAGAATAGTGATTAGAGTGGAGATGGAATATATTCTAGGGACGCTTAATCAAATACAGAAACCGTATCTATTTACTGCCGTTTGTCATATACAGTCTTGTTCAAGAAATCTTTTCCACTCACCTCTCTTTGAAAAGGCCTGTAGTCTTACCTACAGTTAAAACTAAATCAAATAAATGTGATTTTTTTGTCGATAAAGAAGTTTATTTAGAGCCACAGCATTATAATTTCCTTTTGCGGTTGCAAGAATATCTTTCATAGCAGAGTAAGTGGCCAATATTTCTCGAACAAGACTGTACAACGATGAACGTTAAAACCGGAAATGGTTGATTTCTTATAATTACATTTGATTACAGGGTAAAAGAAGAGATTGTACCTATTTTAAGAACACTAACTCCTTTAAAAGAAAAAAAAACTCTTCTCGCTGTATCTTATAGGTCATGTTGTATGTATATTACATTTAAACTGGAAGTCATACTAGATTACCTGGGTGTCTATCGGTCACCAAAGGGATTTAAAACAGTCACGAAATCAAAAAACAGTCATGAAAGTCAAGAAAGGGTCACGAATTTTTGCTTTTGTATGACGATTCATTTTATCTGTACAGATATAAGTACATACTGGAAACTGTTGTTCTATAAAACGTCAAAATTCACCACCAAAAACGTCCATGGTTTTAGACGCTACCAAATCACACGAAAAGCACGCTTCTATCTCTTGCATGAAAATTGGCCCAAGTCGCACTCAAATTCGCTTTTGACAATGTTACTAAATTTATTGGTTTGTTAAAGAAAAGATCATGAAATATCATTTTGGAATTTTAGTAGACACCCTATCATTTCTGATTTTATTAGAGTGTTATGAATAGACAAAATGTATTCTTGAGATGCTCCGTCGATTGTCGAAAACAGCTTCTCGCTATCTATTACAGCTTTTGCTCCACAGTAATGTAATGTAAACCGAAAATTGTTGATTTCTACCGATTCTAGTTTTATCAAAGTGCTAAGGATAGAAATGGAAGGAGTTCTTGGAATCTTTTAGCAGATTTCTCAAAACTGCTTCTCGCTATATATTACCGTTTTCCCCGTTCAATGTTAAAGCGGGAACTAGTTTATTTCAGCCACTTTCTATTTCAATACAGTATTAAGGATGGAGTTGAAAGGTATTCTTGGGATGCTAAATCGACTGCCGGAAACCGTTTTTTGCTATCTATTACCCTTTTTGGTTTACAGGATCAACGTTAATAGCAAAAATGGTTGATTTTTACCGCTCCTGGTTTCTGATCCACAACCTCCTGGTTTATAATCCTCTACTAACAAACTCTTTCAAGATAATTACCCTAGCTATCAATTACAAAAAAACAGAAGTCAAATTCAGTTTCGTTCAAGAGTTTCGTGCGGAGTAAGGTACGGGATGGACCAAAGTAGTAACTGTACAATATTATTATAAATCTTACTCTGTAATCCCAATAATTAGATACATATTTCAGCGTTTTTGATTGTTATCTAGAAGGGAACAAGAGGATTTGGAAGAGAATAGAGGTGGGTATTACAATCATTATTATTATAAGATGTTTATATCTCGGGATCCCGTAAAGTTGAAGACATGAATCGTGGTATTTGAACTGAAATTGGTATGCTTCCAGATATATAAAGTGCCAGACCATAGGCCGAACAAACACGGTGGCCTGGGAGCAAAGCCCCCAGGTATTTCAACTGAAATTCAGTATACTGAAACGCAGGTATTTGAGGTGCGAGGCCGTAAGCCGAGCAAACATTGATGGTTGCAGGTTTCAGATGCAAAGCGTTAGATCAAACAAATTTACTGGTGTGAGGGAAAAGCATTCAGCGAAACGAAGGTTTGTATTGAATAAATTGATGAAGACACTAAGGAGGCTCACACAATATTTTCTTAATTAATAATGAAATAGGAAGTGATAGTAGATTTATACCACTTCCGGTGTTAATAGTGGGATTGCATTGGTGACACAATTATAGACTTGGGATGCTTAACTGATTGCAGGAAACTGCATCTTGCTATCTAACTCCGTATAGAAGTTGATATCTACCAGTTCCAGTTTTAGTAGAGGGTAAAGGATGAAGATGAAGTGTACTCTTAGTCGATTGTAGAAAACCGGGTTACGGTTTCTGCTCTGCAGTGATCAACGTTAAAACCGTAAAGGGAGATGTCTACCACTTCCGGTTTCAGGATAGGGTTAAGGATGGAGATGAGAACGGACGGTTAATCGATAAAAAAAACAGCGTTTTGTTATCTATTTCAGTTTTTCTTCCATAGCAATCAACGTTAGAAACAGGAAATAGTTAATCGCTACCACTTCCTGTTTTAGTTGTAGGTTAAAAACAGAGATAATATGTATTCCAAGGACTTTTAATCGATTTTCAGAAACAGCTTCTAGTTTTTTCTATGTCTTTTGCTCTATAGTCATCAATCTTAAACCGGAAGTCGTTGATTTCTATCACTTCCAGTTAAAGAGTCACCTTCATTAATTTTAAAACATTTGTTCCTACATAATTATGTAACACTTGGATTAATTCCAACTAAACTTGATACATATATGTCTTACAATCTGGAAAGAAATACTCGGGAGGGTAAGGAACCCCTAGTATCCCAAGGAGTGGGGATGGGAGAGCTGACATTTTAAAAATAATTGTAATGATCGATTTATTGATGAATCCATAGTTTTCGGGTCAGTCGCTGATATGGATAATGACTGCCTCCATACCGTTTAAGTTCATCCCTGAAGAATCGGGAAGAGTGACATCGAAAATGACGGATATTAAAGGCGAATCCATAGTTCTCATTAGTGCTAAGACGAATAGTGGTACTTTTGATACAATTTAAAAAGAAGTTAGAATACAATTTTTGAATTTAAATAATGTAAACTTATGCAGTAAGAAAAACTAGACTATTTGCCATCCAAAGTTCTAGATGCAACTGTACAGCTTTTTTTATTACTATTTTTAAAATATACTTTTTAAATAGCACCACGACATGGGAGGAAAGGAGAGTGAGAGATTTATGGCCTTTTCAACATATTCTTAAACGTTTATAAAGATTTTATTAAGATTTTCTTATAATTTTAATTTATGTATGTTTCTTATATTGCAAGTACACACAACTTGTAAGATGTAAATACAACTTAATTTTGAAGAGACTCGAAAATGGTGATGTCATTTCCATCGTTCTAGTAGCTAGAACGCGCGCCTTTCGTGCACATAGTCACAGGTTCGATTCCCAGTGAGAGTCTCTTACAAAATTTGGACGATTACTGTGTTTGGATTTCATCATAATCTTTGAGTCTATATCTCATATAACCTCGAAACAGAAAGGGAATCCTTAACTTAAATAATTAACTAACTCGAAACCGATGAGAGTACAAAACTCAAAGTTTCAGCAGAAAACTAGCACAAAAATTTGGAATAGAAAAAGTATCAAGTATTTAGTTGGAGGGGGAGGGGGTTGGTATTTAATCGTTATCCACCCCCCGCTGACTCCCGGCCCGCATACTTGAAAGTCGTCGCTATTGGAAGTGTCACCATTGATTTCAGCGACCGCGAAAACTATGGATTTGACACTATTATCGGTCATATTGGATTACTTTTAAATATATTGGTATCCCAACCCCCCATCCGGTGACCCCGGCCCGGAGCCGAATAGCGTGAATTTGGAAGTTAATGCGACTAGAGTTTCACCATTGATTTCAGCGACCGCGAAAATATGAATTCGACACTAACAGCTCAAGTGGTAGAGCGTTGGCTTCGCATTCGGGAGGTTGTGGCTTTGAATCCCGCTGCCTACCATTCTGACTGAGGTTTTCCAGGGTTTCCCTTAGTCCTACCAGGCAAATGCCGGGATGGCACATACTAAACAGGCCCTGGCCAATACCTTCCCATATCCTTTCCATTGTTAATATTGTTGGATATTCAATGCAAATTGGCCTCTGAGCTGTATCTGGTGATTGTTAAATAAATAAATAAATAATAAAATAAATAGATATCGGTCATTTTATGCTACTTTTACATGTCCCGGTAAACGCCCCCCCTGAGACCCCCTGGTTCGAATTTCGACAAAAACGTTTAACTATGGTTTGGAGCCTGGACCAAGGTATTCTTGACTAAAATTTGTTAACTCTCGGTCAACTTGTCTGGTTCCCAAGCCGGTTCCGGTAAACGCACCCTGAGAACCCACTGTTTCGAAGTTTGAAAAAAAAAGGCTTCGTCTTGATCTGGGACCTGGGGCAAGGTACCCCTGACCAAAATTTGGTAACTCTCGGTCCACTCGTCTGGTCCCCAGGCCGCACACAGACACACAAACACACGAACAAACTCTTTATTTTATTTATATAACAAGATAGATTACAAGAAAGTATTCAGTATGTACTTTTTATTATAATTTAGGTCATAACGAAAGGAAAATTGTTAAATTTGAATAAACAGGAGAAGGACGTAAATATTACAAAATCTTTTTCAAAATTTTTGTTATTAATTTGCTCGAAATTTCTTCATAGTTTGTTATTAAAATATTTCCCAACATATCCTCATTTTATTGCCGTAACAAACCAATATATTTTGATACTAAAGTAGTTTAGATTGATCGAGCTCCTGGGCCTTCAGAATTTCATGTCACTCCCCCTCCCCCCCGTTACGAAATCCTGGCTAAACGAACCAATATATGTTCCAGTAAAATAGTTTAGAGTGATCGAGCCCCTTTTGTGATGACCACAGTATTTCATGTCACGGACCTCTCCTTCACGAAATTCTGGCTACGTGTCTGCAACACTGTCAGTAGCTACGTCCTCGACTAATGTACATTTACAACTATAGCTTTATTTTCGTATTTTTTCAACAGTTAACCAATTTAAAACCGTATTATAATTCAAATTACTTATCAGATTTCTATCGTAAACAAGAATATGTAGTTAACTTCTTAAATACTTTGCTCCGCAGGAACCCGTTCAGCGCGTGCAACAAGCAAAAACAACATGTTTGGCGTCTCACAAATGACAATGGACAAAAAAGAAAAGCAAAAGCAGCACAGCAATGCCTTTTCGCAGTCAGAGCTGACAACATAGTTTCGGTCGTCACTTACGCCAATAGACCTACAAGCGGTGTACAAGAGTTATACAGTTACCATATACGTTGTGCCACAGTAGCGCTACAGGCGGAATGTGCACGAACAACAAATGAATATGTTTCTTACAAGTATCAATCACTGTTGCACCCTCATTACATTCTACATATTCATTTTTCTTCCACTTTTTGACTTTGATAAGCAGAAGTACCAGGCTTTCCGAGTTCACAACCATAACCTGTTTGTGTACAGAGTACACTCTTAAAAATTTCCTTGCTCAGAAATGAGAAAAATGCATGTTCAAAACAAAATAAGTAATTTTGACTCATATTTGAGGGAAAATGTCTCATTATTTCCAAATGTGTTTTCATTTATGAGCTCAAGGCAAATGGGTTGAGCTCATGCATGTTCTCAACAGAAAACCCATGCATGTTCGAACTAAAAATTTTGAAACAAAAATTTCAAAAAAAATCGAACTAAAAAATTTCGAACCAAAAAATTGAAACAAAAAAGTTTTAAACAAAAAATTTTCGAACTAAAAATTTCAAAAAAATTTCGAACTAAAAAAAATTGAAACAAAATTTTGTCGAAGTAAATCATTTTTTAAAAACAAAAGTTTCCAACTAAAGATGTAAATCACATCTAAAAATTTTCAAATCAAACTTTTTATCGAACTAAACTTTTAAAATTTTCGAACTAGAAATTTAAACCAAGTTTTAGAAAACTAAAAAGAAAAATCCTAATAAATGTTTTTTCCAGGAATCGAACTCAGGTCTTTCAAACCAAAGATGTGTATGCTAACCGCTTAAATGAGATCGGATTTAATCATGCTTGGTGGGTTTCGAACCATGATCCTTGAAAAGAATACACTTATACTTTAAGAAAATAAATTGGCAGTGTAACGTGGATTAAAATAAAATGCTGATAGACTTTTTTGTGTGTTCCCACATGTGATTTAAATGCAAGCGTCAGCCGATGTTGTATCGTATTACTTTTGTTTTACTACGAACGTGTCAGCATGATTCATGAAACAACATTTGAATATTTTGAAATCAATTTTTTGAACTAATTAAAAACCAAATTTTGGACACTAAAAATTCTTTAATTAATTTTTTGAACAAAATCATTTAAACCAAATCTTGGATATATTTTTCACCTTAAATTTTCAAGATTACCATGATTTGAAAACAAGTGTTCAGGGTTTCAAGAAATAATAAAACATATTTTTTTTTTTCAGCTTGTATTTTAACGAAAGGTATGTGCTCTTCTCATACAATTTTATTAACATAATAAATACAGGATCTAGTTAATGAATATGTTGGACGTGTCATCATCTTCGAATCTTCTAGACGTATCCTGTAAAGAAAAAGAAGAAACAATGGATTACTTTATGAATTTCTTTTTTCCTGAAACAATAAAAACGAGAATATTGGTAAGAGAAAAAAAATTTACTCGTAAATGATGGATCTGTTTAGGCTCATCTTCCTCCTCGGGGATCAGCATTTCTTCCACTGATGGTGGTGTTGGTGGTTTATAAACTCTTCTGGGTACTGCATTTTTCTAGGTGTTGCTCTTTTATGGTCAAGGTTCCTCCTTGGATACGAGATGACTACATTTCTTCCACTGATGGTGGTGTTGGTGGTTTATGAACTCTTGTGGGTACTTCATTTTTTTCTTGGTGTTACTGCTTTGTGGTCAAGGAGGGAAAAAAAGGAAAAGGAAAAAAGAAATGGTGGCCTTATTGGGTGTTTACAGTTTTTTCTTCTTCATCTTCTTTTTCCAGTTCCAACTTCTGTTTTTTAACGTACCCGTACGGAACCGTATCATAAGAATTGAGTTCTTTAAATCGACGTTTTGTGTATCGGATGCTGTACATTTTTTCTTCTTTGCGTGTGACGATGGTATGGTCTTTGGTCCTGCATATTTTATGGGGGATAGTGATGGTGACTTGTCCACGGCATTGATTTGTTATCATTTCTTTTAGCGTGTTGAAATTTAATTGTTGCCCTGCATTGTAGTTTAATGTAAATCCTCTAATTTTACATATGTAGCTGGTGACGTTGGTATCTGGATTGTATATTTCTAAGCTGTAATTTTTTGGTCCTCCACTAACAAATGTCTTGATGTACGCTCGTGGTCCATAAGACTCCATCTCATCCGATAAGCATCCCAAGTACGTAGAAGGTTCAATGGTTGGCTCTCCAGGCTTTTCTGTAAAAATCACAGAATCCGTGTCGAAATATAAAACACGTTCCTGCAACATTTCCAGGTACTTGTACAGTTCCAGACGTGCCTGACATGTTGTAAATGCGCCTAACACGACATTGGTGTTTCGGTTTTGAACAGGCACATGTTCATTGTACTCCCAGAACGCATACAACATCGTATCATTGATGGGTACAATTTGATGGAGTTTAATGTCGGGGGAAGTGAGTTTTTCATAAAATTCTTCCGGCCGATCAATAATTGTGGTCTGGCTAAAGTTTGAACGTTGCGAAAGTTTTCCCCATAGAGCGTTAACACAAAGCTTAGATAAACTTCTTCGTGCAGGATTATTTTCAATTTTGGACGGATCCAATGCAATACCTTCACGCTCCAGGACGGTTTGTATGAATTTTGATTTGTCTTCTTCGGTGACACAGGAACTGGGCCAGCCAGAAGCTTCCATTTTTGATTTCAAAAACGTATTGATATATTCCGTGAACAAGCCACCTGTTTTCGTGATGGGATCATACTGTTCAATGTCATAATCCCAAATTTCAAAGATTTCCACCGGTTGATATCCTAATTCTATTGCCTTCTGTATTTCATATGATATCCATGTTCCAGTGAGGCACCGCTCCTGATCGTTGTGCGTACACGTTGCTGTAGGGTCTGGGTTCATTTCTTCGGCACATGCAGCACACAGTGGAAAGAGTAGTTTCTTGTTGCATCGGTAAGGCAGGAGACCATGATAAAGATGGCGACTTGGTAATATCGTCATATTGATCAGACCATTGACTTTATTTATTGATGGTATATTTTCATCACCCTGTAGATAAATTCTAGGATGGCCTACAGGGTATTTAGCACACTTATTTATGTAAGGATAAAGCGAAACAATATCGAAATATTTTATTACTTCCCCTGCTTTTTCGTCGACTTGGTGGTTTAATTTCACACAATTGGTCCTTCCTCCAAAAAAGCTATCTCTTGGATTTAATGGTCTACGGTTCATGTACGGGTGATTCTTCAGATACGTCGCCATTGCAGGATTTTGTTTCAAGAACTGATTAAATTCGCACTCCCACATTTCATGTACAATGTACCCCAATTCACGCAGTCTTGCATTTTTGCGTTGCGTTCGTTCATAACGGAATTCCATGGTGTCTCCTGGATTGCCATAGATGGGCTGATTACGGCCTGTAGTAATACATACTTTACACCCGTGATAAAAGCAGCCAGCATGCTCGTAGATGTGCTCCTCTAACGTCTCAGGATCTTGGTAGTAGCCATCAACATGGAATCCCGCAATAAACACTTCTTTTTGTCGGGCCGCATGTAAGATTTGTTTTCCTTCGCTTTTTTCAATGTAGGCCAGCCATTGCATTGCAGCGATCGATTGGGTACTTCTCCATCGATAGCCATGTGCCGGTAGAATTCCAATGTTATTGGGTTTAAGGAAATTCCGGCGGAATACTAAATTGGAAGCACTTGCGATCGTGATCGTCTCCAAGAAGGGATTCACTTTGGTTTCTGCTTCAAATGACGTCATAAACGAAACACATGCTTGTCGCAGTACATTGACATCTTGAATACAATAGTTGATAATTTCCTTCTGGAAATCAAACGTGTCATTACGATGATCGTTGTACCAATGCATGAACTTGTTTCTGTCTTCGACGGTCATTTCATTTGCACCATAATACTTCGTTTCTGGAAGTGGTCCAATATACGATTGATTCTCCTTGGTGTTGAAGAAATGCGGGAAGTATCCTTTGGTTGCTGGTTAATTGAACGCTTTTGACAATTTGCTTAATGCCATAGGCAGGAAGTTCAAAGAGTCAATGAACGTCAGATTATTCAAGGTTAAACTCAGTATCTTGGTCCCATTTAATATGACGTCAGGTCTCCATTGGCATTGTTCTACCATGGTCTTTAGGATGAAATGTCCATCGTATCCCTTCGAGTTGCGAGCAAGACAGAAAATCCTATTTATATTGGGACGACGTTCCCGCAAGTACTGGAGAAAATCATAAATTGGATCGTCTCCTTGGAAAATATGCTGGCGCTGACCACACGTACTGCAAGACTGCTGGACATTATCGTTTTCAACACATGCGTAACATACTTGTTGTGCAACCAATAAATTTGGAACGTGTACATACATATTATCACCAATATTCTTGTCTTGCATAGATTCTATATCATAGAATATCAATAAGGCTTTCTTTGCGTGCATGAGCGAAGGAACACCAGGTTTCAAGCATTGTCGATCAGGAAGCATAAAACATTGATGTGATCCCGGAACAATCTTCTTACATACATTGCAAAAGATCTCATTACAATCATGAATGCGTTGTCCACTTCGCACAAAAGAATAAACTCTGTAGCATTTACTACATTGCTTCACCATTTTGCATATAGGTTCCCCAAGATGATATACAATATTACGATGATTGTTAAAACATTCTTCGCCGTAAAATTGACGATTGCACTCGTTGCACAGCACTAGCGTTTGATTGTTGTCGCATAGAGGTCTCTGTAAACATTTGGAGCATGTTACAGGACAATTTTTCACATGTTCATTACGTTTACTATACTTTTTATGGCACGCTTCACAGTAGAAATTGGTTGCAAAACAAGCAGTTAAGGATTGAATGATGTCAAAATGGCCAGCCAAACAAACCAAATTTATGGGAGTGTGATTTTCATCGTTGGGCCCTCGTACATGATGTCATGGCCTGTGAAGCTAGTGTAGACTGTAATTTTATATTCTTTGAGGTATGACTGGAATTGCCGAATTTCATTTACACTGGCACCATGATCCAAATTCACTCCTGCATTTGCACATAACGCATCGACTTCATCGTCCACAACACATTTTCTCTGATTTTTATATTGCTTATGTCGTTTCATATCGGTATTCTTGTATTTTTTCAGGCCAACAGCAATAACAAGGGCGTACGCCAGACACCTTGAATCTTGATTTCTTACGCGTACAATCCCTCGCTTGCTTCGTAACAATTCTTCGTTTTGAAGTATTCCTTGCCGCAAACCACCACCGTAGCCACGTGGAATATCCACACGATGGAAATGAACGGTGAATGGTTCGTGAAGAAGAAATGCATTGTTACTTTGTAAAACTCTTTCAAAGGAGGCCCACATTGTTTCCAATGTCAGGTTTCGGGCTTGGCGAAAACTCACCCAAAATGGCTTATTGGTATTGCGTGGTGATATTACCGATAAACCAACCATCGCCTCATCGTCGACATTGGATAATAAATGGTCCAGCATTGATTGGAAACTATTATGCACATATTGGATAATATCGGTTCCTACGGGCGGTGCGTTGAATTGAATTTCGAGCATTCTGCCCTCAATGTTAAATCGTCTATAATGACGAGTGATTTCATTACGAACAGTAAAACCCGATTCGGCCATGGTTAAAAATGAAAACAAACAAACAGGTACAATTGCGATAAATGTGTAAGGGAAAAAAGGAATTGACCAGCGTGAATTTACTACAAAAGAAAAGAAGAAAGAAAAATCTTAATCACCTGATAAACAGGAAATCATAACATTCATGATAAATTCTTAACTAAGCAATTCATGTAAAGGTCCTGAGTTTGATTCCTGGCGGTGACGTTCAGAATCTCATTATGAAAGCACGTGTACTAGAAATCAAAGTTTTTTTAAAAAATAATTATGTTACTGAAATGAGTATTTTATTGCTGTCAAACTCGAGACCATTACATCAGCATTTAACTGACCTATCATTCTATAGTGATAAAAAGAATGCATGAAATGAATGTTTCATCAGTGCTGAGATGTGACAAAGTACGCGCAAGCATTTTTTTCCACTCACAACGACCTTTAAATGATGCGTTTGCAAGTTGAAGAGATTTACCAAGCATTAACGATACACATACGTAATTGTCAAAACAAAATCTGTATAGCGTATTTTTTATTATTATTATTGTGACTAAGCGGTTAGCGTACATGGTTCGGACGTGGTAGGCCCTGGTTCAATCCTCGGTGGGTTTGCTTTCCACGTCGGGGGCATGTCAAGCCTTTTCTGAAATTTAATATTCTCACGCGTTATCATACATTCTTTTCAAAACTAAGCTAAATGGTTGACGTACACACCTCATAATACATAAACGTACATAAATCGTCTATAATGACGAGTGATTTCATTACAAACAGTAAAACCCGATTCGGCCATGATTAAAAATGAAAACAAACAAACAATTACGGTAAAACAAATATGTAATGGGAAAAAAGGAATTGAGCAGCGTGAATTTACTACAAAAGAAAAGAAGAAAGAAAAATCTTAATCATCTGATAAACAGGAAATCATAACATTCATGATAAATTCTTAACTAAGTAATTCATGTAAAGGTCCTGAGTTTGATTCCCTGGCGGTGGCGTTCAGAATCCCATTATGAAAGCACGTGTACTAGAAATCAAAGTTTTTTAAAAATAATTATGTTACTGAAATGAGTGTTTTATTGCTGTCATACTGGAGACCATTGCATCAGCATGTAACTGACCTACCATTCTATAGTGATAAAAAAGAATGCATGAATGAATGTTTCAACAGTACTGAGATGTGATAAAGTACGCGTAAGCATTTTTTCTACTCACAACGACCTTTAAATGATGCGTTTGCAAGTTGAAGAGATACACCAACCATTAACGTTACACATACGTAATTGTCAAAACAAAATCTGTATAGCGTAAAACTTTTAACCAAATATTCATGCACTCTTTTTATTTAAGCGGTTAGCGTACATGCTTCTAACGTGGAAGGCCCTGGTTCAATCCTCGGTGGGGTTTGCTTTTCCACGTCGGATCGCTGTCAAGCCTTTTCTGAAATTTAATATTCTCACGCGTTATCATACATTCTTTTCAAAACTAAGCTAAATGGTTGACGTACACACCTCTGGCCCAGGTTCAATCCCGGGTGGTTGTTCGAATATCACGTTAAGCTGAAGGGACGCTAAACTAAAACAATGGTTTCAAAGGGTATCGAACAATATTATTCTCAGGCATAGTTTCTGAAATTTTGTAATGCATTCTTTTCAAAACTAAGCGCACACATTTTTAGCCATGGTTCAATTCCCGACGGGAGTTCACATTCAACATTAACCTGAAGGGACGCTAAACCATATCATTTATCGTGCTTACTTCTAATGTGTGGGGGTTCCTGATTCGTACTCCCACTTTTCCATTCCACTAATTTCTTCATAGTCTAAATATTTCGTACTAAAAGTAAAACAGTCTATTCGTGATCCGCCCACAAATATGAAATAAAAATGATTTTCGAATCTTGTGTGAAAAATAAAATCTCACTGAACTTACCTCAAATTCAATGAACAAAAAGTCGGTGCAATGAAGCTTAAATGAAGACACTTTTAAAAAACAGACCTTCTCATTCGATAGTTGAGAGCGGTGTAGGATTTGAAAAATGAAATTTAGATTTTTATTTAGGTCGCTGTGAAAACGACGTCACCGTCAACCAATCAGAAACGAGGAAATTCATAAAATTACATCACAACGAACCAATCAAAACGCTCGCTGCTTTTGTCATGAATCACGAACCAAAACGATGTGTAACAATCGATCGTGACGTCATTCATCTTTCTCAATAGTTACATCTAGTATCGCAGTTCTGATCATGACATCATCCCAAATACCTTCTGTCAGGATCATGTCACTACCTGTCGTAACTGTGACGACATTTCATTTTCCTCATAGTCCGTAAGAAAATGTCAATGTTTGCTTTTTTCATGAATCATGCTGACACGTTCGTAGTAAAACAAAAGTAATACAACATCCGATGACGTTTGCATTTCAATCATATGTACTTCTATGTCAACACACAAAGAAGTCTATCAGCATTTTATTTTAATCCACGAACGGAAGCGTTACACTGTCAGATTTATTTTCTTAAAGTATATGTGTATCCTTTTCAAGAAACATGGTTCGAAACCTACCAAGCATGATTAAATCCGATCTCATTTAAGCGGTTAGCATACACATCTTTGGTTTGAAAGACCTGAGTTCGATTCCTGGAGAAACATTTCTTAGGATTTTTCTAAAACTTGGTTTAAATTTCTAGTTCGAAAATTTTAAAAGTTTAGTTCGATAAAAAGTTTGATTTGAAAATTTTTAGATGTGATTTACATCTTTAGTTCGAAACTTTTGTTTTAAAAAATGTTTTAGTTCATCAAAATTTTGTTTAAATTTTTAGGTCGAAAAATTTTGATTTGAAAATTTAGTTCGAAAGTTTTTAGTTTAAAATATTTTTTCGTTCGAAAAATTTTTAATTTTTTTAGTTCGAAATTTTTTTTGGGTTCGAAAATTTAAAAAAAAAATAGTTCGAAATTTTTTTTGATTTGAAAATTTAGTTCGAAAGTTTTGTTTAAAAATTTTTTTCGAAAAATTTGTTTAATTTTTTTAGTTCGAAATTTTTTTTGAAATTTTTGTTTCAAAATATTTAGTTCGAAAATTTTTTGTTTGAAATTTTTGTTACAATTTTTTTTTAGTTCGAAAAAATTTTAGTTTAAAATTTCTTGCACTCTGCGGAACAGTTTCGAAAAGAATCGGAGCAGTTTAGGTAAGAAAAAAAATCTGGCAACACTGTTTCCATTAATGAAGCGCTTACTGAGCGTTTAAAAAATCGCTTAAACTCACAACAATGTGTTATAAGAAATCTACAAGCGACAACGATGGATCCCTCTTTCACCATTGTTACTTCCAGAGACATAGGCTACTAATTCAAGGACAGGATCTCCATCAAGGTAAGAAAGCTGGTAATAATCTTATCTGCCAAAGAGAATGATAATATTTAATGTAAACTTCAGTACAATATCATGATACCAAAAAGGTTATTTAAGAGGAGGTTGAACCCTCCATGGGAACTTTAAGGATAACCATAAAAAAGGGAACAACATTCTAAAATCCAGGATCGCCGTCATAGCACTCTGAATTTCTAGCATTGGGGTGGGGGTGTAAGATTATGCGATTTCTATCAACCTATCAACATCGTGGTACCAAAGCAATCATCTTACCCGTAAAATGGAAACAAATGAGTGAGGGGTTTTCCCACGTTATACCATGTAATCTGTTCACCGTGTGGCGGGTCTAAGATCATGTGACCTCTGCCGGCCAATCAGAATCGAGGTACCAAAGCACTCATCTTACACGTAAAAGGGAACGAATTTCAAATATCCCGGGGTCTAAGATCACGTGACATTTGTCAGCCAATCATAAACACTCATCTTACCCGTAAAAGGAAACAAATTTCAAAAATCTCTGGTGAGGGATTTCCCCGCGGGGTGACTCATGACGTCATACCACGTGACCTGAAGAATTTGAATTTCCCGCGTGGGCGGGGCCTAACGTCACGTGACCTCTCTCAGCCAATCAGAATCGAGAAAATTTTTGCTGACTCGGCGAGCCATACGCCGGGGCCTACTACTTCCTCGCATTTGAGTCATTATTTCTCAAAATGATTTGATAAAATCGAAATCTCACTTTTAAGAATATATTACTCGGTGCACAGATAAGAAACGGATGTTCTCAAATACGAGGAATATTTTCTCGAATTTAAGAAACCATTTTTAAGAGTGTACGTTTTCAATTCTTCGAATGACTGTGCGCGCGAAGAACAAGGGTGATGATCGGACAACGGTATAGGGCAGTCAGAAACACCCGGTTGCAATTTTAAATATAGAGCCTTGACAATGCCGTGAGGATGTATATATATATATATATATATAGATAGATAGATAGATAGATAGATAGATAGATAGATAGATAGATAGATAGATAGATATAGATATATTTCACGATATCAATGCTCAAATTATTTTAAATTACTACTCTTGTTCAAATCAGTTTCCAGTTTATATTACTCGATTGCATTTTTTGTATAAATTTATTTCACAAATATATCAGCTTTTATTTCTATAGCCTTTTACATCTTTGCTTATTGAAATATAGGTTTCTGTTTTGCTAGGCAGAAATACATGTTGATACGATAGACACGAATTATTATAGAAACTATATCTAGTTTTTGCTATAGAATGAACTTCAATTATATTCCCTCATTTAACAATTAACATTGTGAGGCATGTCTCCCAGGTTAGATACTTGTCCTGTTCATTAAAGACCGGTGTCCTACGACGGAGCTATTCAAAGGCTCGTTACACACATAAAGCAGTCATCGTTATTTACACATACACATGTTATACAAAAGCTGTTGCTCTGCAGATAAGTAATTTCATTACTGTTTTAGTTTGTGGTTTTTACAGTAACAGAAACCAGTATGTATTGCTTTTTTTTATTTATTTGCACCATTACGCCACTACACTATGGTTCCATACAGTAAATGAATGAATTTAACAAATAGAGTAAAGTACATAGATTCAAACAAAATAAACATAATAAATTTACAAGAAGAAAAAGGAAAAAATAAAATTATATATCTTTTCAAGTTACAATTATATAACTCTTATATATATCAATTATATATCTCTCAATAACATTTATTTAAATATTCCAAAACAACAAAATCAATACATATACATACATATTCAGTACACACACACACACACACAACACACACACACATATGTATATATATATATATATATATATATATATATATATATATATATATATATATATATATATATATATATATATATATATATATAACGAAAAGCATAAACCAACCTGGATGCCCAAATGCTTAATTTCGGAGTTAAAGCATGAAACATCCGAAAAGATGAAAAAATGAAACTTCAAAGCTCATACCTCCAAAACTATAGGACCTATCGTAGTCGAGTCAGGACATTACTTAAGAACTAGTGTGTGCCCTTATTCAAATATATATGTTTCAGAATCCTGCCTTTGTTTCGTTACAATTGTTATAGAGGTAGTTGGTGAGTACTTCCCATTATATGCCAGTAACCAAACACCCTCTATAAAAATCAGTGCGTAAGTACCTTAGGTTTCTGTTACATAGATATTTCTTATATTGGGAACATATAAGTTCTTAACCGAAGTCTTTACCCGACTAGGATAGTTCGCATAGTTTGTAAGCTATGGATCTTTGATGCTCATTGTTTCTTGTTTTCGGCAGTCTATAACTCCGAGGAAAAGCATTTGTGCACTTAGGTTGGTCTATACTTTTGTGTTATATTGGTGCCAGGAATCACCTCCCAAACCTTGTCACTGTTGTTTTATATATATAGTACGTATAGGCATAACTTCAGCATAAAATCAGCGATTTCGATGATTATTCCTTCCGTTGGAAGAATATACTCTTTCATTACACAAATTTCATGACAAATTATTATAGGCTTCAGGGTTTGTTTATAAGACTCCTCAAGAGTTTACAGCTGTAGTACAATAATTACGTACATCATCGCTCATAACATTTGCATAGGAATACCATTGTTTACATTTACTTCTTGCCTGAAAGAGTATTATTATGTAGTAGTTTCATGAAGATTTAACTGTAATTTGGAGGTAGGATCAGGGACTAAATCATAATAATAATCATTTATTAGCAGTATTTAAATTGCAATTTTCCAACTTTATTGTCTGCATGTTTAAGTACAAAATATCTGCTGTAACTTTAGTTACTCCTTCTTAGTAGAGTACAGTACATATTCTTGCGAATGTTCTATAAATTTTATCGGGATCTAATTAGAGCTTTTGGAGTTAAACCGTTTAAGTCAGCTACACATGATTGTACTTATACCAGAACTATGTTCATGTATAATTTTGTGAACGCGCGCAATGATTAATAAAAATGCGTTTTATCATGCATATGTGGAGTTCGAACCATTTCATATCAACGTAATATGATATTTTCATTTCATATGTCTAAGAGTTATTCTGAGATCACGAAAATACATTCGCTTGCGTATAGAGTGTTGATGTTAAGAATACGTTAAAGCAAGACTCTTTCGGAAGTATTACACCTCTGGCATTGAGAACGCCGGTGACAGCGTTCACGTTTGGATTCTTCTCTGTAGAGTTTGTAATTGGTCAGTGGGATTTGATGCTTTCGCATTTTAGAAACTATCCATCCTCCGCGGAAGGCGCAAAACTGTCGACGTCTACAATTATTCACCCGTTACACTCTTTCACTGTCGAGTAAACTCTGTGACGAAGTTGGACGACTTTTTATGCTAATGTAGACTACGCCGGTCGAGCAAATGTGTCGCCATGTTGGGATATTAGTACCTGTTTACAGTTTTTTTTCTATCCGTTTTTTCCACACGAGACTGAATACCAAAGTATGAAGTACTCGTTTTTCATTTGGTGATCAGTGTTCCCTGTTCGGAACTACTCAAATGCTGATATTGCGTTTTTTGACTTCGACGAGGTTAATTGCATTAACTTTCATGTGTCCACTTGATTTGATATCTTCTCAGTGACTTAGCATGGCTCGAACTGTTCAATGTAATGGCACAGCAATAGTGCAACAGAGGCCACTGCTGGTGATAGTACAGTTTTAAAAAATATTCCTGGTACTGCTTTCAACTAATGGCGTCAATCGGGACATTATTTTTGTGAAACGTTACCATTGGCTCAGCAGGTGCTCATCAGCCGCTCAATGAATCGAACTATCTACGCTAGAAAGGGGTATGAGCGTCTCGTTAGCTGTATTGACAACCGTGTAACAGTTTAACTTAACAATATCTCCAAGATAAATTTTGACTTTCTCATTAATCTCATCGTTGAGACTGTATATTGGTCTTCCAATTCGAGGTTTATGATCCAAGGCAGAGAGTGAATGTAGCTTTGTCACTTAACAATATCCACAAGCTGAATAGGTTCGTGCAGAGTCGTAGTTAAAGTCAATTGTTGGAGATCCAAGCGTTGGTCGTCTTCAACACAAAAATGCTTTTGACGGACATTAGAAACATCATAAGGACAATATAGATCTTCCTCTTCAGGTGGTGGGTCATCCGGAAAATAAGAGTTAAGTCTAGGAGTTAAGGCACCACAATAGATTCAATTTTGTCTCTCGCTTTAGGCGTTTCATACTTGGCGAAATACACATTCGCTTGTCCATATGGAAAATAAAACCTGGTCTAAAACTGCGCAGAGATGGTTCTTACATGGCCACGGGAGTCTTGAAGGATCATAAATCGAAACACGTAGGCATATGTTATATTTAACTGCAGTGTGATGTTGGTTGTAAGGCTTTTCAATTGTATGGAAGGATCAAACTGCTTATCCTACGCTTTCTCGCGTATATCATGTACCACTGCTAAAGGATCTTCACTAGAAATATTTAGATAAGGATCAATCATAATAGTTTGATGCTCCAAATAGGGTCAAAGCCAAAAATACAAGCAAATGGTAATTAAGAAGTTGAATGGTTGATGGTAACGTTGTGCAAAAGATGATGGCAGCTACATGTTTAACCCAACTACCATGATTGGACATGTCTAGCTTTCGTTTAAAAAGCCACAAGATTCCTCACGGTAAACTTGAATAGACCGTAATTTGATGCTGACAAGGGTTTACAAACTTAATTTCCACCTCCAAAATATTGGACCAGTCTTGAAATAGTGATACCCTAAAGGCGGTCGAATGATCCACCCAAAATTTCCTTACACAATACGCATATCAAAAAGACACTTTTATAAAGAAAGTCAAAAAGTGTCGACGCAGATTGTTCACCCAAGTAGCCGTCACGACGTACCAGGTGTTAAAGTCGAAAGCTATCCCTGGGTACTTATGCTGCAATATATTAGCGTCTGAGTAAAACCGGGAGACATCAATCCCGAGGCGACAGAAAGGCAGAGCAGAAGGCATAATTTGGAAAATTTTTGGTGGTTTCCGTGGTGTTTTCTGAAATCGCTGACAAATCTGGCATTTCGACATCGATTATCAACATATTGCTTCACGAAGGGAAAATAAACTGACTTTAGCAGCATCTAGTATGACTTACCGTAGCCAGAATACAAAATCTCAAACGTAGACGTATCTGCAGAATGAAATACTTTATCGCGCAGTGATGCTGAAATTACTGCTAACAACTGCTTCCCAGATGGAAACCGATGTTTACAATGTAAAACTCTATCCTTAAATCATAGCATAAGGCTTTCTTATCAACAGCATAATCCTTCGAGTC
Source organism: Thermobia domestica (assembly GCF_964235325.1). Classification (NCBI taxonomy): domain Eukaryota; kingdom Metazoa; phylum Arthropoda; class Insecta; order Zygentoma; family Lepismatidae; genus Thermobia; species Thermobia domestica. Next base: position 51,363,796 of record NC_137454.1, on the reverse strand, counting down.
ATTATTTCCCCCCCCCAAAAAAAACATAATGATATCGCTAAAGTAGAGGTCCTTACGCTGTTCATTTTTCAATTTATCGTCCAACTACACAAAAAACACACGACGATCCTTGAAGATTATTTTCTTCATCCGCAGTGTCTCTCTCACAGTTGATATTTCGAGAAAGTCTCCACGAGAGTATTCATTTTACAAGTAAATGTGTGATAATGTAATTGTACTATCCCAATTCCGCAAATTACCGAACACATGTTGCCACATTCTTAGTTTGCCGGAGGTACACCATCGACCGACATTCCGTTTTCAAGTAAACGTGACGCGCCAAGAAAAAAGTATTTTCAAACGATCAACGTAAATATAACTGAAGAAAGATCCAGTTCTAAACCAGGATAAGGTTCCTCGTGGGGGTGAACTGCTCTACTACAAAAATCAAGATAGCATCCTCCGACTCAGGTTGCAGAAGGGCTGCGGTCAACCCGATCAGACTTGCATCGCAGAAGACGTATACTTCTCCTTTTATACGGAAACGCATTAAAGTTCGGGTAGACTCTATTGCCTTCTTCATTCTATCGAACGCCTGTTGGTGGGAGGTAGCCCAGCTGAAAAGCACGTTTTTCTTCAGGAGTTTCAGAAGATGGTTCGCGATAGTTGAGTAATCTTTAATATAGATTCGCCCGATAAAACACAATCCCGAGAAACTTTTCAAATGCTTCTCCTTTCTTGACCTCTTGTAATTACGGATAAAGTCCGTAATTCGATCAGAAATGAAATCCCCATGCTGCGGAAGGCGTGAATCCATAATTAAAAAATACAGTTTGGTCTTCTTCTGTGATGGCTTCAATCCCTGGGCTTTCAATCTTTCGAACAACTAACTTCTTGTCGCCAAAGCTTCTTCCAAAGTGTCCCTACTCCAAACTACGTAATGCAAAAATAATAAACAGAGTCTTTCTCCAAGTTCTGAAGCGTGAAATTCATCAACTCATTCAGTGCACATGATCTAGTGACCAGATCCATCTGCAAAACTTTAAAACAATACTGTTTCTCGCCAGGAACATTAAAAGCGGTGATCAATTGGCTCCTCTGTTAAATCTAATTTCATAATAAAACGACGTGAGATTACAATTATTCGTAAACTTGTGACCACTAGGGGATTCTAGAATATCTTGCATGGTCGGTAACGGAATAGTAGAGGCGGTAACGGTAACGGAAAAGTAGAGGTTGTGAGAGTTAACACAACGGAGGTCAATTATAAATCGACAAGAGCCATTCTTCTTCCACACCAATGTAATGGGCGAGTTCCATGGAGAACGGCATTGCCAAATTGCATCTTGTTTTTACAACAGCTCTATCAGTTCATTGACAGCAGCTCGAAAATGGTACGGGATCGCGTAACACTTGGTGTTTGCATGTTGTGAATTTCATAGAACCGTGTTTAAGTTTGGTGTCATGCTCATAGAACAGTGCTGGAGAAACATCGTCTGCGGATAAACTGTGGACACATCTTTGAATTCATTATTGAGTAAAACAGTGTTTCTCGGGCTCAGAATGTGTAGAATTTACATCCACTCGGGTGGGGTCAAAATTCTTGTTCTCAGTAACACCTCTAATCGTTACTTCATACACAGATGTTCAACTTTATTTTCCACTGCCGGCCTTAATACTTTGTTCTTCCATAGTAAATATCCTCTATTGGTGGGGTTGGAAACCCAAATAAAGAAAATGGTCATGTCAACACAGCAATGTTGTAATAAAAAGTTAACCACTCCCGAAACAAAAAATGCGGGTCGCAACCAATCTCTAGATCCAACTAAATAGAAAATTTCCGAACAGGTTTAAAAACTTTAGTGCTGGGAACAACCAAGTAAATAACGCTATTTTAAAAGCAGGAGTGACAAAAGTATCTAACTCTGTAGAAATAGTGTTAACTTATTTAGATACGATAAGTAGAGAGTGGAATATTCCAAAATCTGGTGATCTCAAATATACATTTTTTCTTTTCAAGCTCTGCCTCATGTGCAAACAGAAAATCCTGACCCAAAATAGGAGGGTAGGGTAATTAGATAACATTATAAAAGAATGGCAGAATACTTCCAACCCAACTCTGAATTTAACCAATGCTATTCTATTGGCAGGCAACACCTTCCCCGTGACCACACACAAAATAATACTTGTAGACACAATTTTGACTTTGCGTATGACCATTTGAGCCGAAATACACGAATTATGAGAACTATCATCTAAAAGGATAGGACCTTCTTTGACGTTTAGTAACACTGAAACATAAGGAAGATCTTTTTTAATATGCAGGGGGATTTTAAGACGAGGTACAGTCGATGGCCCTTTTTCATCAATCATCCCAATAAGTTTAAATCACTCAAACAGTCTGCTGCGAGGTGGTTCCTCTTACCAAACTTATGGCAAATTACAGCGCGCCTAACAGGTTTAATATTATTATTACCATCGATATCCTTATTGCTTCGTGAACAACTGTTGAAACCGCTGAGCTACCATGCTTACTAATGTTATTTTCATTCCGGCGAAAATTATTCCGCGAAGCATTGCTTTTTATTCCCAGACGGACAATGTAACGACAACTTGATCATTCCTTCTGAATGGCTGACAGTTGCTCTTTAAAGACGACCCGCTCGGGAGAGTAATGCTCCCGGAAGTACATTTTTCGCGCGCTACCCTAGCCAGCTGTTTTTCGCGCTAGCCTTGCCAGTTATTTGAAGTTGGTCACAAAATTTATAAAAATGTAAAAAAAAATGTTTTAAAAATTCTTTCCTCGGGCAGGGTTTGAACTCACGCCAAAAGCGATTTTCGCTACTTGCCTATAGCCCTAAACCACTCGGCCACGGAGACCGACAGCTACAATTGTTTGATTTCTTCTATCCGAACGCAATGTGGCAAAAAATGGATAACGTCAATCAATCACAAGTGTGTTTTTCGTTCCTACTTCCGAGAACATTACTCTACTTAGCTAGTCCTGTTTACAGTCCTTACTCACAGGCTTTAAAGCGGAAGCAGCATCGGGCAAAGTCCGTGCAGAAGACTGAGATTGGTGACTTCCCGAAACAGAACAAGGTTGGACTTCGACACTATCTGGCGGATTGGTCTGAGCAGCAGAATGCGAGAGAAAGGATACTGCTTCATTAATTTTGCTACTGACTTCCATTCTAACAAATCACGAACAAAATACTGGCCTCTTCCTCGTTTAATAAATCTTGTATCAACTGCTTTACTGTGTCCTATTTTTCTTAATAGCCAAATTCATATCTTATGGTATTAAACCATCCATAATCAGTTATACTGGCTTGTTAATGGTTGCGTCCTTGTCAACCCTAAGAACCAAGTTTCGCTTAACATACACGTAAGGAAGAACAGACTCATTGTATGCTTGTTCTCTGCTTCCCATTTCGTGTTCCGTGAGCTACGGCATCAACACATTATTAAACGCGTCCTTCAATTTATTTTTAAAATTGTCGTACGTTATATCTATAAAGTCCGGCTATTTCGAAACAGTATCAAACCAGTATGATGCCTGTCCTTTTAGAGAGACACTAAAAGCGTTTCGTCTTTGCATCCGGCCAGTATTGTGCAGTGCCAACACTTCTAACTTGTTCAGATATGGAGACCCATCGTCAGCCGTGCGACCAAAGAGAGGTTCGGACAGAGTATATGACTAAGTAAGCCCATACTATCTTGAGTACCCCCACATTGCCATGTCAAAATTTATCACAGAACTCAACGGGTACTCAATATCAAAAATATATTGAATAAACTGCAAATTACGGTTCACCCGCTCTATACACTGCCGACTAAAATATATCTTGCTAGGGAACGAAAACGCAACAGGTTCAATAACTCCGTCATATCTGATATATAACATACATCATCATACAACTCATAATTTTGTGCAAAATGTCGAAACATAAACATACTAAAAAGAAACTGTATGCAAGAAGTCAATCCGGAAAAATACACAAAATGAAGTGAATTTCAATCAATGGAAAAATACGTACGAAACACCACACTAAACATATATTATATATCATAACTAAAAACAATTCAGGCCACCCTTGTTTCAAACGAGATTCACAAAAGAGAACAAAACAACACATGTTCACCATCAGACGTTATCATTAATCCTTTCATACGAAATGTTAAGTCTATCTTCTTCTGCTGAGAATCTTGCAAACTTTATAAATTACTAAAGAAATGTAACTAAATGACTTAAAACTTCGGATTTAGATGCAACAGATCCTCCTCCTAATAACTATGGGAATATAGTTATGTGTAAAGTTAAAAGGCACAACTCGAATTAATTTTGAAGAATTGGCACTTAACATTATAAAGGAAAGATTATGGCAAGAAGTTTCTCTGTAATGGACTTAAAGATGCATTTGGTGTATGCGTTCCTGATTGTTGTATGGATACTATACCGTTGGTAGTAGATGCAGTTAAAATCTGTGACAAGTTGGGAGGACCCTATTTGATTACGCGTTGTCACCCAAGCATTCTCACCGTCAAAACTACGAATTCCTTTTTTCAGGGTTTAGATCAAAACTCCGCCTCTATTCTCCAATTGATTTCAAATATGGAACAATGCTATCCAAACCAGAACATCCCATATTTGTGATGAATTAACGTCATATTTCGTTTGCTCAAATCTTCATTAACGTCGAAACCGTCCACAAAATGTATCCGTCGATTAACGTCACATGCAGACAAGAAATCAGACAGCAATTTTGACGTATGAGCAAAGGCATGTGGGCGACATCAAACTAATAACACGGAAGATAGTCGACTCAGCAAATTATATCTTCCTTATTGACAATAACTTCTGAATTGATATTCCAGCATTCTTCGAGAAAGCAGACCTATAGGGGAAACAAAACTAATAAGAGAACGTGATGGAACCAGAAGTAGAAACATAACTAGTCATCCGAAAGTTTCGGTAGTTAAGGGAATTTCTTAACGCACCAGCGCTTATTAATAGAAAAAATTTCAGAGCATGCTCTTTAAGCCTCAAGACAGTAATAGTTACGAATTAACAAAAATAAATAAAATGTTCTTTATCCAGATATTTCGCCGAGAATCGAATCGTGGACTTCCAAGGCGGGTTATGGAACATTAGGATATTGACATTTTCACAAACAGTGGTGTATTAGAAATAAGAAAATGAAACGAACACTTAGGGTTTTATATCGCAGGGGTATGCCTGCTAGGCTAAAGTATATGGCATTTGAAATAGAAGTATAAAGATGTACAATATAATAATATCACAGATGTAAGTGAGAAGCCACGAATCGTATGTCATGTGTTTCGGTTCCATTCATAAACCGTAAGTTAAATGAAATTAATATAGATAATGGGTAGTGGCAAAAGAGTAAATGAAATAGGACATATGAAAGAAACGACTAATTGCCGGAATTCACTCATACAATAAACTTAAATGGTGCAGAGAAATATGTATTGATATAATTGTCCGAGTATTTAGAATGAATATCTTCTAATGCGAATGTGTGACTAATGGGTACGTGTTGGCAATGCCGTATATAAGAAAATATTTTCATTATTCTGTAACACAACGTGCTAGTCCATATCCAATATTGGTTAAAGAAAGAAAATGTACTTCTTTATTACTTTCTTAGAACTATTATTTCGAAAACAAAGAACTGTTGCGTCCTGTCGGTTCATCATAAAGGACGAAAAAAAATAGTCCACACTTTTCTTCTTGACCGAAATCATACAGGTTATTTCTCAATTCGATCCTATTATATCTATCTATCTATCTATCTATCTATCTATCTATCTATCTATCTATATATATATATATATATATATATATATATATATATATATCTGTCTGTCTGTTTGTCTATGTAACTATCTATCTATCTATCTATATATCTATCAATTTACCTATATCTTTCAGTAAAGACCTGGTGCTATATCTTATTCAAATGGAACATTCTGATAAAAAAAAATTTCTTCTCTTTAGTAACTTTCATTATGATGCGTATCGTCGATCTAAATTGAGAAAACGTTGAGAAATCATCTTACAAAAAGTTACCTTTCGTCTCCGTTAAAGCTCTACGTAGAGGTTAAAACAACATCTGCTAAAATGTGTTTACCAAAACTTTGGTGGCCTCTAAGACTATGATGCACGGTGTTACTCAATCAAAGTATTGAATCAGATAACTGCCCATTTGCAAAAAAAAAAAAAAAAAAAAAAAAAAAAAAGGGGGGGGCAATATGAAATCCGTGCTAAGTGCCAAAAATAAAAAAAAGTTTGGTTTAATGTAAAAATGTGGCCGATGTGCCTAACACTACTCAGTGCAAAACTGGATAACTAATATTCACTGTGGAAGTAGGTGAAATAATCAACGAAGAGCGCCCACCGGTATGTCCCATCAATTCTGAAGCAACATCTCGGCTGTTTACTCAATATTTTCGTTTTGGCCCTTAGCTCGGATTTCATATTTTCTTTACAATTTAACTAAAGTATAAGCTATGATTTGTTTGTCTATTGTTTAAAATATTTGTGAACGTATCAAGGATATCCATATTTACAGTATTGTATATTTAACTCCCAAATAGATCATATTCTTTTTCCAAACATGACAATGTTTAAGTATCCCTTTTAGTCTAAATAACACTTCAAATTAATTACTAATCTCAAGATTATTTATTGATTACAATCACTAATTATGTTGTTTTTCGAAGACTACAAAATGTTACATAGCAGTAATAGAACGTGTTCTTATTTGAAATACTAAGCACCACATTAATACTGTAAAAACTAATTTCTTTGTAACAAAGTAACGGATAGGATATTTGGTGATTCCAAACATTTCAGCATATGAAGTTAGTATCCAGTGATCTTGTTAGCTGATCGAGATATGACATCACCAATCAGATTGTTTGGTTAATTCGTTGAATCAAAGAAGATATCTCGAAGCATAACAAACACCGTTCGTGCATCTATAAGCACATTCAATTGTATCACATAGAATTCCTAATGTAAACAACAGAAAATAAGAGTAGGAAGAATGTGAAACTGTTGATGAAAAAAGACTGAAATAATGTAAGAAATATGAAATAAAAATACAGGTATATAATATCAATACTCAATCAGTAACAAATTCGTATCTTCCCCTGGAAGTAAACACGAATTTCAATTTTAAGTGTCCGCACCTAAATTTAACTTCAGTTAATGAACGTGAGCATAGACTCCCAAAACTAAAATTTTCTTTGTCCCTTCAAACCCCTATGTTATTTCTACATTGCATGTAACTTTATACTTATTTTATGGTATGTAATTGTATTGTTCGATAGTACCACCCTCAAAGAAATTTATGACGCAGTTTCTAGCTCATTTATGTTCTCATTGCAGCACATTTCCTAATGCTAGCAGAAAAAGAAAAAAAAGAAAGAAAGAAAAGCAACACATAATAATGTTAAACACGGTTTAATTTATATTTTGTATCAAATTTCTTCACTTATTTAAAATAAACTCAGTTTAGCGGAACTTTCTTTTATTTTGAAACTTGCTTTATCCTTTCAAGTATCAATGCTTGGATGTAAATAATTTATGGCACAGAAGATTGAAGATAAACTTCTACAAATTCGGATGCATTTTAAAACATTTTAGCTAAATCTGCTTCAAACGTATATGGAAACGAAAACACATAATTGCCTATGATAAAATACTTCCGAATACGTTTGTCACCTAAGAGCAGGAATCACTTGTGACTATTGGTTCAGTCAAGAGTTCTGATTCCTGACGTCATATAAACTTGGCCAATAAGATCACAGAATATCAGTTGCACATGCTGAAACATTTGGAATAAGCAAATATGCTAACCTATATATTCCTTTTTCAAACAATATAGTAGGATATTGCTTTTCAAGTGCTTGTCATCGTTATAAATATCAATGACAAAAAAAATAATTATGATGCACCAAATGTAGTGTAACGAGATATTAGCATTTGTGCTTACCACCTGGAAACTTATTTTATAGGTAAAATTTTAGGACAGAATTTGAAAGCCAGAAAAACACCTATAGACATATTGCACTGAATTTTTAGAACATTGATAGCTTGACCTTTGTTATAAAATCGTATGACAATATTGTGGTATTTTTTTAAATTTTTAAATATTTGAAACAAACATAATTAGCAAATTTACAACTAACTATAATCTTGATTTCTAGGTAAGTACTTTCAGATATGTTTGCTATATAAGCCCCACATTTGAGATTATATGAGGAGGATAATTCACCTTTCAGTTTTGAAATTTATTCACTCCTTTATTTCTTACTCGTAGCATATCAATGATCTTTTATAATTAATATTTTCAAAATTTTAGACGTTACACTTCTCTGCCTGCTGCATAAAACATGGCTTCTCTTCCTTGTTGGAGGGTCTGTTTCGTACACAGTAGGATCTTGTTACAAAAATACAGATCCAAGACCAACATAGTAACAATGTAAGGTATATAAGTTTAAATAAAAACACAAAGGAAACTCTTATGTCTTGAATTACAGGCATTGTCAAGTATTTTTTATATATGTAAGCAATGTTTATTTCGACATTTTTTAAAACATATTTCGGCAAAGAATGCAAGAACACTTAATAAAATACCACCCAGTAATGTGTAGAACACTAACTGTACATCCTGAACAGAAATTACTTTGTTTATGGCACAAGGTTTGTTACAAGTAAAATGTATCAGTATTTTAGCAATTTCATCAGAATACCATTTATCAACCAATCCTGCTTGTCTCATTCTCCTGATGAGTACGTTAACTCAAGGAACAAAAGGCGATCCTTTAGGAAAATTTATTCCGCGAATTAATATACCCAAGTGTTCTTTCATTATATGAAAATGCTCAGTGCAGCAAGGACATGGACGAAGAAGTAAAGTATAATATTCTGGAATTGGTTTAGTAGAAATATACGCGATCGGTTTCCCTTGAGCAATCATTGATATAATTTTCTTGTGATCCAAATTTATGATATATTTGTTATATAAATACCACAGTGAAGGATTACTCTTATCTTTAAAATAAGCTTGGAAAATAGGACCTCCTTTAGGAGTAATTTTCAAACTCACTAACTCCTGAAATGTATTTACATCTGGATAATACTCCGGTACCGTTAATTTACTTACTATCGCTCCCTCGTATATCGCTGAAGTTATAAGTGAAAAGTACACCCATATAAAGAACAAGATTCTCATTGAATTTCGTTTTGGTTGTCGCACAGACATTCGGAAAAGAATTCCAAATAGGCTTAGTATTTGGGAACTTTTCAAGAACTTGTCCTTTCTGGTTTGTACACCGTAAATTAAAATTGTGATCGTAACTACTGTAAGGAAATATCCAGAAATTGTGCAAAGCACTTCGTACTTATAAACGCAGAGAAAAGACATCCACTCAGGTCTTCTTTTACCTTTAGGTACAAGAATAGAAGAAATTATTATGTAGTAGAAGTCAGAGTATTCTATCACTTCCCATCTCTCCTTATTCAAGAACAAATTTGAGTATCCCATATCAACTTCCCTTCTTACGAGATCACCCATCACACCAGTCCAGCTCCCATTTGGAAGTTTCCTACCATATTCTCCAATATTGTGAATTCTCTTATAATTGGCGCTATAATTCAGTAATGTAGAAAGCATGTCCAATACTTTAAAAACATATCCTTCAAAATAGTATCCGTGACTGGTTTTTCTTAAATGGAAATCTGGGAAGGCATTTGCATAAAGTGTACTAATACGTAAAGGGTATCCTCGCAGGTTTCTTATTTTATTGAAGGATAATGCTTTCTGAAATAGCATCCTATATTCCCTTAGTCTTACAATAGTAACGATTTTCAAATCGTAATGTTTGATGAATGGATCATACGAAACTATTGTAGTCGGAAATAATTTGTAATCTGTAGGGCATAATTCATACACATTTTCATCATATCTATTCAAACATATCACAACAAGTCGCAGTAACTGTGATCCAATACTAATAGGCAAAAGGGCATTCGGATTTTGTGGATAATATTGAGAAACTAAGGGCATATATATAATGATATATCTCGATCTACTATTGGTTGTAAAGAACTCGTAATTCCACATCCATTATTTAAATATTTTCCAACTTTGTATGAAACTGATAACTAGATGTGTATTTTCTGTCATGGTTAAATTTTGGAGAAAATACACGCCAGTAGTTATGGTTCAAGACACACCATATTTCGCAAAATTTTGATGAAATTGTGCAATAAGTTTTCCATGTTGTTGGTGTTGTTCGTGAATTATTGTTATTACTTCAATCTCCGTAAAGTCCTTTAGTATTAATTGACCAAGAGCATTGACGATTTCCTTCGTAGGATCACAATCACTTTCGTAAGATAACATTTCCCCATTAAGCATGCAGGATAATTTTATTAGTAGAAGTAGAGAACAATATAAATGTGATATTAATCTCATGTTGTTATTATTGGACAAGTACAGTTATATGATTCCTGTTCACGTCTTCGTCAAACCTTGATTTCCTGAAAAAGAGAATACTATATGTTAGTAAAAATGTTATACAAGTTTAAGTTAACACTGTGAAATGAAAAAATGAAATCTTTGAGTTTTACGTCCCACGCATATGCCGGTTAGGCTAAAGGAGACAGTGATGATGAGTAATGAATGAAATGGTGGAATAAAGAATGTGGGAGGAAACGGGAGAACCCCGAGAAAACCCACGCACACAGTGTTTGTCCACCACAAAGTTCACTTGGCGGGGCTGGGATTGAACCCGAGACCCCAAGCACCAGAGGTGAACGCTCTACCACTGAGCCACCGCGGCCTCTAAAGTTAACACTGTATTACTTGTTTAAACGACTGCATTAGCTATCGTTATGCACTTAAAATGATGTTGCCCGGAGTTTCGAACATGAACGTCCCCATCACTAAATACTTACAACGTTCGACTTTGATAAGTGAGAATAGAATATGATTCCTATTGTTAGTGTATTTATTGAATTGTTACAGACATACAGTCGGACATTATGTAGAGAATGGATTTTATGTAATACCAATGTATAAAATACTTACACCTGTGTGTAATAAAGAATTCTTAAATATATAAAGAATGTAAACTGATAATGAAATATTACTATAAATATTGTAAGGTTCTCATATTTCTCTGCACCGTGCAGTAACCATGTGTCAACTACACCTGCTTGAAGTAAACGAACACACTACAGACAACAGCAAGGAAGAGGACTTCATTCATCATCGCCAATATTTGACTTGTGACGCAAAGGCCAGCAGTCCGCAACATTATAGTATAAAAGAGGAGAGTATACCTTAAAAAGTATCAATCTCACCCGGTTGATGAATCTATCAAAGCCCTAGTGCGCCTGGCCATTCAGATACCCTACCGCTCTCTACGACCCTGGTCATTACGAGTATCTTCCCTAGACGCTCCAAGACGTCTGGTCATTGAGTTTCCTTTATTTTCTCAAGTCATTGAGAGGCTGCTAATCAACAAATTCCTTCCGGCTCTAAGACCCCTGGTCATTGAGAGTAATCTAACCTACACGCAATAAGATATCTGTTCAATGAGTTCCTTTCACTTCTTTACCAATATAATTAGAGGAAGGTTTACCTATTGTAATATACTTACATTCAAGAAGAACTTTTTATAATAAAAGTCTAATCTTAATGGAAAGTCTAATCTTCCGGGTACGCTGTTTTGCCCTACCTTCTAGAACAGAGAGAATTTTATAATATTTATTTCTAACATTAATTCTTATTTCCTTTTCAATTTCCTTCTTAGGTGTTGATGTGTTGTGTTGTTTTTGTTCTGCAATTGACATTCAAATATTAACCAAACTTTGAATATATCTAATTATTAAATTTAGAATATGATGTCACCAGATAGATGGCAAAATGTTCAGAAGAAAATTCTTTTAACGTCGTAGGTGTTGAAGGTTTTCAAGTAACTGTTGTTTTACTTGAAGTGAAGAGTGAATATACTGTTGTAATTGAAACTTTATATTGAGCATAAGTTTTATTATCGCACACCCGACAAAAATCAAATTTGTCCCGGTGGTAAAAACATTATCGACTTCTATCCAAGACAGTATGTCCTGAGATAAGGGGGAGAAAATCAGAGCTTACGACAGAGCCAATATACTACTAGGTTTTGAGTTCTCTACGAATATTTCTATCAGCGATAAATCGTGGGTATACACGCGCTGAAAATTCTCGCATTAGTCAATGATCACTGAAGATGTTCACATAGACCAATTATTTCTTTTAGAATATAAATAACTCTCACAGAAAACGAGAGCTATCATTTCATGCAATATTCGATGAAACTAACCGTTCATCTAACTTACTATTGAAGTTGTTTCTATAATTTATTTCGTATTAAATAGCCTCTTTTAGTTCTGTCTGGAATGTTATTACTAAGCACAAATTTATAAAGTAAGAAACCAAAGGAAGTCGTTGAATATTAAATTACTTCTATTCAATGTTGTAGTCCATATCTCGTTTAGTTTGATGCCACAATTTCGATTCTTGAGTTAAGCAATTTAGTAGTAGACAATGGTTGATTTGTGCATGAAAGTTTAGCGTTTCTTTCAGAGCCAGGGTTATGTGAAACGTGGAACCACAGAGACTAAGGTGGGGTCCGAATCACTTCAGTCCTCGCCGGGAATTCAATCTGTGGCTCCAACGACAAAGCTAGCCAATAACATGTTAACCATGAGAGTATCAATAGTACATAAATATTTTTTTAAAAAAATGAATGCATTTTTTATTAAAAATACCGAAGATAATGTGACAAACATTATGAACAATTCTGTGATAAATTAAGCAATAATTAACTCTAAAATAAACTGCAATGGAGTGCAGATATATCAAGTTTGAAAATATTCTTCCTTATATGTTTAAATACAAGTTCCTTGAATAGGTGCGTGACATTTCACCTTGAAATATACATATTGAGTTTAATTTACGACAGAATCTGGAATACGGAAAGAACTTGAAACCTTAAGCAAATCAAGTAAGTTTAACGCCACGTTGCTATAATATTGTCTTTAAAAATCGATTAAAGTAGCGATAAATGTAGGAAGTGCCTCACTGAACCACCATCTCATTTGATATTCCTTATAAACCAACGTAACTAATTATATTGCTACTACAAATATATGTCGGCGTAAGGTAAACATATTTTCCCCGTTGCATATATTAAAGGAGGAATAAACAACGTTTTCTTAGCAAATGTAGCATCCGATCTAATGCAATGAGGTCTAAATACATTGCTTGTTAAAACCTATTTTGGATAGACCTTCATACATCAAACTTTTCTAAAAGTTTGTGAATATTTCGTAAGATTTTGCAGGATCTTTGTTCTTATACCTAGGTGTTGATTCTGTTCGATATGAATTACATTGTATTATGAAGAATATGTTCTGTAGAGTGACTTCTAGGAAAATTCCTTTCTAATTTGTGTCTACTGTTCCGTTCTGTAACAAAACTATATATGAAGCATAGGCCCACAGATTATCCGTTGCGCGTTCCGAATTGCATAAGCTCCCGTCGCCAATCGAGACCCTGTTTTAGAACAAGATAACAGGCAACAATCAGTTGTTACTTGTTGGATTCTAATGTTGTATAGTACTTGGTATTGGGAAATAGTGATCAAACTAATTGCCAATTTCGTGACCTAGAAACAGTCAGACTCGTGACGGTGTATGACTTATGCAGATAAAGAAATGACGATCTTCAAATAAGAAAAATTTGCATGACACTTTTAATCTAATTCCAGCCCTTCTTGTTATTAGAGAGGTAGTGGTATTATAGTGGTTCATCTTTGGTGCACGTATCTTGGGTGCGATTCTCGATGGGAAATCGCAAAACTCTTACTTTCACTATCAATTACTTTCATAATATTCCCTCCTCTTTACGCTAATGAACCTAAGGGTGTGACCTTAAAATATTTTCTTATTTACGTACATATCAGTTTCATTACCATAAAAAACACAATTTTGTCATCTTCTTATCGAACTTCCAATTTTCTTCCCCTCTTGATTGCTACTTCTACACATGTCAAAATATTGTACTGAAAAATTGCTAGACGTTCTATAAGAGTGTAAATACACGAGAAGTACATAAAATATAAGCTACATGTTTTTGTTTTAATTAATAATCAAAATGTAATAAAGCGAGGAAGTGAATCTTGTAACATAAAGTACAAGAGATACCGCTGAGACGTAACAGTGGTTTGCTACATCCTTTTGCGTAGTTTATAGTTTGTTCAAAACTACTGCATTATTTATCAAAACAAGATTAAGCATAAACTTATGTTTGAAATTATCTAGATATAATACTTTGATTTAAAAACGTGGCACTGGGAACGAAACACATAAATATTCTTGCACAATTAGAGGAAACCATGAATACTATAAAATGGTATAGAACTGATATTTATGTTCCCTCGTGGCCTTGGATCTGGGCGGGTCGCTAGGTTTGTCTGGGTCAAAAGAATCTAAAAAGGAAGATTCAGAGTCATGTGATGTGAAAAACTTGTGATCAAAGTGAGCCAAGTTGCAGCAGTAAGAAATAATTTACTACGAAAATTAAGCAAAGGATATCAATAGCAAACGAACTTGTATAAGGTGAGTAATCTAACATGATAGATGTATATACATGTATTATAAGATGTAATAGTGTAGGAGAATTCGTTTTTCAATACCAAGACTGCTTTCTACGCTTTATGTTCTGTGGATGATTTGTTGAACATAGATTCACCCAAGTTGAACTAACTGTTATTCATGGCGAGTACTTATACATAAAACTAATTTTGTCTGTTCATTTCAGTGAAAAATTATCCCACGAGGGCCACAAGTTAGACATATGAAATTTGGTATATAAACGTATTATTGATAATAAGTTGACAACTTTTAAGCGGTTTCGAAAATAGACTTCTTAAGGGGAAAGTGGATAAATTTTGTTTACTTTTCCGTGTCATCGTTAACTTCGTTAGCTTTCTCGTTCCGAGGGTACATGTTCGAAGTGTATTTGTAAACTCTGATATCATTTTGATCAATGCGGGGTTGTTTTATGCCGCTTTTATAATAATGCTTATAATAACCGATGAATGGTTTGTAATTCATTCAAATCAAAGTAACTCGTCAAACCACCAAGTTAAGGAGACAAAATTTAGTATAAAGATTCTCTTTTCAAATACGTTGTAAGTTCAGGTGATTTCGAAACTTTTATCTCTAAAGTTGCCAATGAAACTAACTTTATCACTGACAAACTTTTAATAAAAAAATAGTTTGAAAATATACATTCCGTTGTTCTCCATAATCCAATTTCTTTTGTACAAACAGCGAGTATTCTATCTACAATTTACTGTATATTGTTGTGTATTTGTTGGTGTTCAACGCAGAATCTAATATATTTCAGTATTTCTAAAATATTCAAATTGACTTTAATAACAGAAATCGATTTTGTAGTATTACACTTTAGCAACATTTCAAAGATTCTAGTTGATTTCTTTTCTCTCGTTTAAATGTATTAAATATAACTTATATACAACACATTAAAGAATGAGTTATATTTCATGAGACAAAAACATATTCAGTTTTAATTAACAGAGAACACAGTAAAGTTTGACGGTAGTTTCCTTTGAAATAACCTGTCTTCAGAGTCCGATGTTGCAGATTAAGACAGTAATGAGAGTATACACATAATACAACAGACGTTCGTTTTAAAAACACATTCTGTTCTACATGATTTAACCTTTACATACGGGAACGTGCAACATAATTACAAATAATAAAATAATTTAAAATTTATAACTTTTATACCTTATATACCGTTCAAACCTCAGAAGGATAAATTCTACTTCAGAAAGTACCTCTTATAAAATTCCTATGCTTCTTTCCTTAACCTTTTATGGATAATGTGGGTTCCTGCACTTTAGTCTTAACCTCTAGTGAAGGGCATTTCCTTAAACAATTTGCATTACACAACACGAAAACCTATACTGTTAATCACACAATGGAAAGAAATATATTTTTCCACTGAGGTTATTTATATATTTTCAAATGACACACGGTAACAATACTAAAAGTCATTTAGTATTAATAGGTTAGAGATATATTGTAATACGAACAAAAGGTATACAACAACGTGTATCGTACAAAGAGAAATATCTACTTGCATGATTATGATAAAGAGTTTCATAACTAATACTTCCTCATATGGAATTGTGTGGAATAATCAAAAATTCTTTTGTTTGCTCTATTATTTGCTTTTCCCAAGTTAATGATTTTTCTTTTAATAACAAACGAAATGTTTTTCATTTGGCACCAGATAGTCTCGTTCGTGATTTTAGAGTCTTCTGTTCTGAAAGCATATTAATCTGAATTGGTCATAATACCCAGTAAAAAATAAAACGGTGTGGCATTGAAACTTAGCGGAGGGAGGCGGGAGTGCAGATAGGTACACTTAGATGAAATATTTGAACCAGTGTTACAAAAGAAATGTATATAAATTATTGAACATAACCAAAAGAAATTCTTTTTATTTTGTTCGTGGTTTCCTAATTGCTAAGCCAAAAATACTAGTGACTAACATTGTTTCCGCTTGAGCAAACACAATCATATTTATTTATTAGTAATAATCTTTGCAGGTAATCTATCCAATCAATATCCTAGGCTTTGCTGATAAGGAAAATATATTTACAAAAATATACATAAAAAATCAATCTTTGTTTTTTTTATAGAGTTAAGTTATTAAAGTTCAAATATATAAGGTTGAGGGATTTGGCTTTATTCTTTGAACAACATTCATTTATTTCAACTTTGTTTCTCTTTATGATAAATAATATAAAATCTAGTAAGATTTATTCTTCATTGCCTTTTTCAAAAAATAGAATATAAAATTAAATTAACGTATCACAAAAGTATCAACCAAGAAAAGTATCAAGAAATAACTTTTCTCGTTATTTCTCCACTAGGCAGGATTACGCTTTCAACTCTATCAGTATATTTTAGCTAAAGTTGGAAATTTTACATGCATCCTTTCTCAGTACAATAATAATTTGCATATCGTCGAAACATTCGCAGAATGTCAAACCCCACTGTTCGAAGTCTCTTGCAATGGTTTCAATTTTAATCACAAAATTTAGGATAATGAACAGTCGTAACAATGAAAAAGAATACATATGTTTTCTAGTATAAGGAACAAAAAATATTTTAGATATATACATATGTTTTAAAAATACGTATATAGTTATTTATTATATTATAATAAAAACTATATACTGATAATTCAGTTTTACATCTCACGACAACTGTCGGTATACTAAATGAGGCGGATTATTTCTAAAAATGAACGAATATAAAAGGAAGTTTTAATGCGCCGCTATGATATAGCTGTAAAGTTGAATTACACAACATTTTGAAGGTGTTGAGAAGGATACCGATATGTATCGGATGATCTACAATTTTCAAAATCTAAATAAAATCATCAACTCTTTTTCGCATCGACATTCAAAGAAACGGTTGATACAAAAAAAGATGACCTGTTAATGAAATATAATGTAGAAGACGTTTCGTGATTTTTAACTGGTAATTTAGTTTCGAAATATGAATCTATAAATGGGTCAAATGTCGAAAGCTAAAACCAACTGTAAATGTATTTGTGTTTAAATCTAAAAATTATAATAATCAGATGGACTTAAATAATTAAAATTAGAAAGAGTTCTCACAATTATGTTAATACTCTTCTATCAATGATGTGCAGTAATTTTCGTTATGTTTTTTATATATTGAGAATTTAATTCTAGTCTTGAAAACAGCCTTCTACGGAATTCGATGAAGAAATATGCATGTTATCAATAATCTATATGAGAATTACGTATAAATATAAGGAAGATGATAATATATAACAAATATGTTTTAATATGTAATTTGAGAAAAAAAGGCTGTTCAAAGATTTCGGAATTGATGTTAATTAAAATATGATATAAATATCCATATGTTTTCTTAAATATTGCTTAATCTAGTCCATCCTTTCATAGTGTTTAATGCACAGGTTGAATATTACTGGTCAGCCGTTCTTCTTTGTAGGAATTTCTCCATCAGTACATGAACCTCATGTACAAAGATATACCGAATCTATAAAGTAATAATTAATGTGAGAGTAGGTGTAGTAGAAACTGGTACAATGAAACTGCCGGAGGATGAAGAGGATATAATTTGTTATAAAATATAAACTATCATAGTCTAGGATCGGACCAAGGACTCCTCGTATCAGAAGCAAGTGAGCTAACGTCTTTCAGTTCTTTAATTCAAGCTAGGACTACATAATATTTACATTTCTGTATCTATACTTGATATATATTTAATTTTTTTGAACGATAAGTTTTAAATCTATTACGAACTTATAAGACCAAGACTCTTGCACAAGAGTATTGCACAAGTACTGGCTCAGTGGTAGAGCGTTCAGCTCTGGTGCGTGGGGTCCTTGTTCAATTCAAGCTTACACAATGTGTGCTCTTTTGGTGGGTAAGCAATTTGTGCGTGGGTTTTCTTTGGATTTTCCGTTTCCTTCTACTTTCTTCATTCCATCATTTCATTCATTTCTCATCATCACCGTCTCCCTTAGTTTCGGTACATATCCTTGGGACTTTTAACTAGATATTTCATTTCATACATATTAATTGTGCTCTTCCAAAAGTAAAAAGAAATATAGAATTGAATATTGGTAATACCATACATCATAGGTGCCGACTACATGAGTATGGCGTTGGCTCCGAGGTTCAAGCATTAGTTTGAAATGTTTAATGTGTGCTCATATCATTAATATCGAAATAATATTTTAATGACATTGACAAAAAATTGGTGCATGTGACCGTCAGTTTGATTCCATGGGCGGATGCTTATACGATGAATTATTGTCTATCAATTTAACTTTTAGCATCCTTAAGTATATGACGCATCAATGATTGAACAATATAACATTATACAACAATAAACAATCCAAATTCAGAAGTGAGAGTGATTTTGTACAGTTATTTCGAAGAACTTGGAGTTTCATTCCGTTAATTTGTATTTGTAAATAGGATAAAGGTATTTATATAAATTGAGTTTACACAGAAGACATAAACTGTTTGATTGTTTTCAGTTTTCATTCAAATTATTCTAAAATATTACGAAGATTGATCATTAATCTTTTTTATTTTGATTTTTCTTTCTTTTCTGACAAATATTGCCAAAATATCATCATCATCATCGTCGTCGTCGTCGTCATCACCATCATAGGTATCCTGCTATTATTGGTAGGTCACTTACTGGAAATAAGAAGCTTCAATGTATGGTCACTCTCAGCTAGTCTCTTCGTCCTCACGTATTAATTTTCTGTTTTAATACCTTCCTTCAGCTAGTCTCCTTCGCTCCTCTCTCTCTTTCATTCCGCCATACATTCTAGCATATTCCTCATAATACATTTCATCATTAGCCAATATCCAAACCAGTTTATCTTCTTTCTTTTAATTACATCTAAAATTTTTCTTTTCTTCGCTAATACTACTATTTCTAACATCTCATTGGTTTGCCGCTCAACCCAGCTAATTCTCTCCTTTTTTCTCAATGCTCATGTTTCAAAAGCCTCAAATTCTTTTTCATCGCTTTTGAGTAATATCCATGTTTCTGTCCTGTAGTGTACATATTGGAATCAGGAAAACAACACTTCAATATTTAATTACAACTTAGTTCAATACAAAGATTGGTTAATCATGATTAGAAAGAAAGAAAATCTGACGCCTTTAGAGAGTAGAAATAATTTTAGAATTTATGGTATCTCAGTAATCTGTGCCGCCTTGATTTTCTTTCATGTGTCTCAGGAGTAGCGTCCCTAGTTTGGTAACCAGTTGAGTTTTGGATCTATTAATGAATACAAAAAGATTACTAGTAGTGAAGAGTGGGTAAACATTGAAAAAGATAAGGGCCATTGCCTAAGTTGTATTCTATTATCATACGTACACGAATGTAAACTTTTTACGTTTAGAAATATACATTATATTTATGTTTCCGTTACTATTGGGGCATTGTACAATATTTTATCCCTTATATCGAAAGTAAGATTTACCTATGAAGAGCATAAGATTTCTTAAAAGCAACACTTGCAAGACTCTTGAGAGCAAGACCAAAACAAAAACCAAGACGAAGACCAATACTAAGGTTTCTTATGTATGACCAAGACTAAGATCGGATGAGGAAGACGAAGACGAAGACCAAGACCAGCCAGCCAATTCATTTTTATCTCAATTTAATACTAGCAAAGGCAAACTGGTATTATAATTCAATTTCGAACAATATTAGCAATTAGTTATTGGCAAAACGTTGAAAAATCATTTAAAACCAATGTAGAAGTTCTCCAAAAATACTGTTGAAAGGCCGTCAAATCGGAGATAAGTTTTTAATTATTTGGCGTTTAAATAACAACGCTCTGCTAAGTTTAGAAAAAAAGGTCTTATGTATCTCGGTCATTGCCCCAGAACAATGCCTTTGAAATGTTTCTGTGCGCATATTCAGTTGAAAATGGACCGGTATTACACCAATTAAAATCCTCTAATAACGTGCTGTGTTTGAAGTGAATAAAGAAATGCATGTTGAAGTTAAAGTGCGAGAGTCCAAGCGGTTTTCTTTTAGTTTTTGTAAGTTTCTCCGAGTTGATGACGGAGCACTTTATTTTTACGTTCTTTTATGGCGTCGAAATGGGATTAAAGGACACATACACTCTATTACCAAGGATATATAGCTGCACATAAGTGTAGGTCGGAGGTTAATCGAACTTTAGTATTATTATTCGGACAATCCAAACAGAAAATGATATATATTTTGAACAACAAAATATAAATAAAGGATAACAGTAACGTAGTGTATATATTGAATCATAACTATATGTTCAGAAACATCCGTGAAAGATGTTGTATTCCTATCATGGTTGTATCACTAATAATGACACCGATTAGAATGAAACCAATGTTACACTTGACACTATGTTGACATATTTTTCCAAAGTTCAAAGTAAAGAGCCACCTACTGTTATAAGAACTGATCGTGTGATGAAGTTAGCGTGTATAGTGGAACACAGAAATTCTTGAGATACAGAATCCATGAGATAGGTAACCCAACTAACGCCTGCTTCAAGATTAATTACGCTTGGTAGAAGCTAGCACAGCAGTGTGAAGTTGCCTCCAACTGTTAAAAGCACAAATCGTAGAGTGTTTTCGTGTAGAAGAGAAGATGCAACCCAACTTACATGTAACTTTTCTCTCCACTGACAGCAGTCGGTAGCACTGAATCAAGTTTTTATGCAAGAAAAATTATGAGTAAATGACGCACGAAACATTTCTCCATTCTGAGATCAATCTTTCTGGTTCTCAGTGTGTTGACCAATGCACATGATATGTTAAACTCTATATAACAGTGCATGTAATGTATTATTTCATTATATACTGTATATTCACAGAAATAACAACACTGATCAGACACGAATCATAAAATGCATGAAAGTAGACGAAAATATCAAATCTAGAACAACAGCTGGAAATAAGTTTGTAAATTAATATCTCCATTGACAGATCTTCTCGAATGCTCCTTATTCGGACGTCTCTTTCTTTCTAGGGCAGATAACTTCTTGCTTGTCACACTGTGTATGCATTAAAATTGAAATTGAATCAGAAATACTTGAAAAACTTTCAGCCTGGCCGGGATTCGAACCCGGGTCTAGTTCAGTGCGCTAACCATTCACCTACAGCGCCACTTAACCTGCCACCCAAGCTAATGCTTATTTAAAATCGTTTCATGGAAAAATATAACCAAGATACTAATGCTTGTGTGAGTATCTTAATGACTTACAGGAGATTTTATTGTTTAACTCAAAAACAAGTTATATAGACGTTCTCAATGAGGAAAATATCACGAAACGCTCTTCAAGTTCAGGCTATGTCATCCATTGCAAGGATGGTCCGAATTTACATTACATATCGTCTATGCTATAACTTCTAATTTCCAAAGAAAAAAGGACGACAGAAATTATTTTCACATTCTTTGAATTGTATCAACACGTGTGGAAATAGACAGTTCTATGTTTATATTCCATAACTACTAGTTTATTTTATTATATTGATATGAGGAATGTGTGGCAAATTGAGCTGGTTGCAGTAGCCGAATGATCTCTGGCGTTCGGCTTCTGATGATGAGGCGCAATCCACTAGGGATTCGAATTCCTCTGAAAAGGAAGGTAGGAATTTAAATGTCCTCAGTATTTCTGAGTTTGTGTCCCTCTAGTGTTTAGAATACGTCGAAAAGGCATAAGGTGCTAGTAGCGAACAATATTCCCGTTCGGGCGATTTTGTTTTTAAAAAAATGTGAAAGCGGGAAACTCCCATTGGAGCAACCTGGGTTCAAATTCCGTCGTGGGAATTATTATTTTTTCTGAATGAGAAGATAATATTTATGTAATTGGTGGTGTAATTGTGTTTTTTCTTTTATTATTATTATTATTATTATTATTATTATTATTATTATTTATTATTATTATTATTATTATTATTATGTTATTATTACTATTTTATTAGTATTAGTATTAATATTAGTATCACCACAGAAGGAAACAAATGGTAACATAGTCGAAGGAATTCACAGGAACAGAAAAGATATACAGTATATCAGGTGTTTCTTAGGCTTACAAGTGAACGCAATAATATTCTTACGTTTATGGACTTAGATATAGAAGTATCATTTTATGGCAACAATAAATGTAATATGAATATTTGTTAGCTGATAACAGTAATGCAGTTTGTCTCCCCCTTCTAGGTAGAAAGTTGAGGTGACATCTTAAATAGGATCATTCTCGTGACTAGCATTGTAAGTTCGATCACTATTTGTAATTTGTGCACAGCTTAGAGCGATTCCTTGGACTCGTTTTTGTCCGATACAACAGCAGTAAGGACGTATTTAGCCCTTATGTATTCATCAATTCTTGTCCAAACACGTTACTTCCAAGATGGTTACGAACAAAAATTGATACTGATGATGTAATTTAGTTTTGTTCGCGTTTCATTTGTGAAGGAAGTCGTCCCAGCCCTTAGACCCAGAGAAATTGAATATTTTTCATGATAGTATACATCAGAAGTATCAATATTACAAATTATAAACATATCGTGAAATGCCATAGCCGGAATCGAACCCGCGTCCTCAACATTATGAAACTAGCTCTTAAGCCACTACTCTATGACATCATTGTTCGAGGAAAACACTGAAGAACTTTGGTATAGAAATGGCTCTTTTGTATCCCATGATCGCGTCTTGTATTCCTCTACACTTCGCATCAACAAGTTACAATCTGAAATACTGCATATGTAAGCCACACAAATAACACGCTTGTATCCAATAATTGTGTATTGTAACCCTCTTTCTCCTTCCTTTGTCTCTCTTATACTGAAGTCAGCCAACAACATGAGCAAAACTCTAATTTCAAAAGGGGCATGCCATAACAACGATAAAATGAGAGAACAGAAACGAAAAAAACAATATTGGTTAAGTGATCTAGATGGAAAGTTAAACAAACAAACGCACATAATAAAAATTTGAAACCGATGGGTGCCTGATAGACTATAGTGGAATAGTAATATATACAGAGAGAGGAGAGGAGAGAGGAAGATGATGATGAAGAAGAAAGAGGAACACATAAAAATATGGAATTTGAACGTCCTGAAAAATGAAACCAAACCTTATAAAGTTCCATTTTCGGAAATCCAACAACAGAAGTAACTTTCGTAGTTCTTATTTTTCAGGGCTGTTTGAATATATAGATCATGCCTGAAGAATTCATTAGGACACTTTCACAAAGATGATCGAACTCGGTAGCCATATGAAATACAAAGTTTTCAGTACAATTGTATAGTTCTCCGAAACATTAGGAGACTGTCGAAAGGTTAACACACATGTTTTGTTTGCTTATCGTTCGGTTACAGATTGGGTGGAGTGCATTAAGGCAAGGATCCGAAATATATTATTATAAACTCAGTAATTAACTTAGGTCATACTGGCCATTTCAGACTAGTAATGCCAACAAACATAAATTATATAATAAATAAATATGTGCTATTTTGTGCTAAATGTCTATCAGTAAGAGGTAACATTAAAAGTCCAAACTCTGTCACAATGAGTAGTTACAAAAGTTCAGAAGCAGAAGAGGATATTTACTATGAACCTTGTACGTTTCATATTTCTAACGCAATTACAATACATTGGTTTACATTAACATACGGAGTATGTTGAGATAAATTACAAGATGGGGATGAAATTTTGCGTTAAACGGCTATAAATATTACCTTCTCTTGAAATAACCAAAAAAAGAAGTATTTTGTCATTTCTATCTGTTCTGAACATTTTACTTATTGCGAGTATAACATTCTAAGTCCCACAAATAGAATAAGCATTATGGAGGTGAATTTTGTTTTAGGGTTAGTAGATTATGTTAGGTTATGGATCCATACTGCGCCAATCATTCGAACCAGCACTAGGAACGCGAGACTCGGTAACACGAAGAACAAGATGAGATTTTACTTATTGCTTAGCGTTTAAGCAGTATTTCATTGAGATGTGACTGGAGATGCTATCCTCAAAGCACAAAAAGACGATGCTGAATTCCAAGTTAATGGCATTTTTCAGACCATGTCAAAATGGTCATTTGCGTCAAGTTTTGGACCAGGAAGTTTTAGTTTGCGTTATGGCTAGTTACTCGCCCATCAAAGTTGCTCGGTTTTAACTCTTCAAGACATACACGCACAATAAATTTCAAATTTCAATACGTCTACTCCTGTAGTAGCTTTTAACAAGTATGACACACTTCTTGAGTACTAAAGAGTACTGTATTCTTGTACACCATTCAGATACAGTACTTTAAGATTATCAGTAGGGGACATATGTATGTTTTGCCCCACTTTCCCCCCTCCTCCCCCTAAATATCAAGAAAACTATGAAGCCACCACTGACTATTGTACTTTAACACAGAAGGATACCCCAAAGTGAGATTGAATAGGCTTTTATGACATTTAAAATCATAAAAAGTTACATCTAAAAACTTACATCTAAAACTACACTACACTACACTATACATAATTACACTTTTATTCTATTCCATAATACCCCCAAGCTAATGTATTTACTCCATCCCGTAACATGTATCTTTTATCATCTGATGAATCTAATGCTAGCTTATGAACGATTATACTATATATATCGTGCTTATAACTTCTAATGAGGTTTATGTCTTTATACGTTTTTACATGTTTAAATAAACTTTCTTTATAATCACTAAACTGCAACTCATTTGATATTACAGCTTTAGTTACTCCTTTAGCTTTTTTCTCTTCTTTATTTTCTACTCTATAAGCATACATCTTTGATCTCAATCCAATAAGCTCTGTCATTACCTTACCTTTATTTTCATCTTTCATCTTACCTATTACTTTTTTGTTTATTAGTGGTAGTCCATATATATTATTTTCCTTGTATTCACTCGTGTCAAATTGATCAATTATATCTGCTATATCTTTATAAAAGTCATCAGTTTCAATCTCATATATAAAGCTATCAGTATCCATATAACATAAATTTATATTGTTTCCATATTTCGGCTTCATAGTGTTATAATGAAAATCATACATAAATATTTTTGATAGTTCTAATACACTCATACCAACATATATTGGTTTATTAAATGTCAATCGCTCTTTTTTCATATGTATAGCACATAGATTCTCTGAAAATATTGTTCTGTAATCAAAATTAGGTTTTTCAATTAATTTTTTTACTCTTTCAGGATCACATTCTAATTATATGGGCTGCCTCTTTCGAATATTTTCCATTGTTTTTCCGAATACCGAGTTATTCATGAGCTTATAAAAATCTTCTTCAAACTTGTTTTTAGCTTGCGTTCTCATATTTGTATTTAAATCAATGTATTTCTTTAAGCAGTCTGATTGTTTGAATTCTAATACTCTATGCACTTTCTTTAATCTCATTCCAAGTGGCATATATAGTTTTAAGTTCCTATAGTGAATTACATATCTTTCCTTATTATAAAGTGTTGTTAGTAGTTTTGATTGTTTAGATTCTGGTGGACACATGTTTTCTGGAGCTAATGGTAAATCAGAGTGTTTGTTGTGTAAGTACTTTGGATATTCTAAATCTACTTCTAATATGTATCCAGTTTCTGAATCATCTGGAATGTTCATTATATCTATGTAAGGTTTAATCCACTTAAAATCTTTATAAGGCATGTATTGACTCATAGCCCATCCATATAAGTTGTTTGCGTCTAGATATGCTAGGTATGTTGAACACTCACCCTTATTATAATATTGCATATATTTATTGTTAGCTTTTACATATCTTTTCCTACATTGTGAGATTCCTCCTCGTATACCCTTTTCTAGCATTAGTATTTTATAATAATAAGTTAACATTTCTAAGTTAATTTTAGTCATCTTTAACATTGCATCCCACGATAGACCTGGTGCTGTATAATACCAAGCAGGATCTAATCCATATGCCTTTAAACACACATCTCTAAAGTTTTCAAATATATCTGTTAATTAAAGGACATCTGTTTTGTTATAATGTTCAGTTAAGTCCTCCCCTGTCTTTAGATCGAATTCTTCACAAACTCGTACATGAAGCTTATGACGTTCAGGACTTATTTTTTCTCTTGTTAATCTGTTTGTAAATTTGTCTGGAGATAATTTAACAGGTTCTTTAAATTTTTCAAATGAATCAACATAATCAAATGGGTAATCACCTTTAGTATTAACTAGATCAAGTTTATCAATCGGGAAAAACTTTAATGTTCCTCGAAATTGTTCCGGCTTTAAATTCTTTGTTAACTCTGCTAAACTCTTTGGCATAAATCTAAATGAATCAACAAATCTTAAATTTATTCCACTTTTTTCTGATCCTGCTTTTACATATTTTTCATATGTTATGTACCTTTCCTCATTATTAGCGATCAGTTTAATTTTCTGTGTATCATAAGCTAACTCCTTAATAAACAAATGCGAATCATAACCAGTTAAGTTGTGAAGAAATACACGAACAAAGTTGGGATTTTTATAGTTTAAATTGCAATAACTGTGAGCTGCACCTCTAAACTTTCCAGTTAAATGATCATGATCTCTTACTTTTGCTTTATTTTTATTTATCTTATACAAACATTTTTTAAGTCATGCTTCCATTCTTCTATATTTTCACTCATATCATCTTTATCCTTGTAGAACTGTATTTTCTTCTTCAGTATATTTATTTTTTTCTCAACAGCTGGTGGTAAGTCATTCAAGTTTTTCTCACATATATGACAAGTATCTGAACTGTTATAAGCTTCTATTTCCTCCTCACTAAGCGGGGTCATATCAACTACCCTTTTATATATTTCTAATATTTCTATTGCTTCCTTTTGTAACATTTCAATAAATACTTTTGCAGCATCTGGACCTATATAACTAACAGGAGTTTTATAGTCCCCATTTGAATATTTGACATAGTAACAAAAACTCATTGGTTCATGCTTTTGATATTTTACTGTTTTACTACAATTATGCTCTATTTTTAACTTGCATAAGATACATTCGAAGTCAGCCATTATCGTAAATGGAAGTCTTAATGATCGATTATAGTTTTGAAACTTTATTTGATTGTCGTATGGTTTAGGAAGTTCTATTCTAACAGCCTCATGTTCTTTACAATATAGCTCGTGGTTCTGTAACTGCTTTTCATTTCGAAAGTGTCTTGTTAAACATCTATCACAAAAGTAAAACTTCTCAGTATGTTTTGTCACTTGGCTTCATATTAATCGTGATAGGTCTTTTATCCAACAAAAATGATTATTATTTTGATCATCTTTTACATATAATAAATTGATATGAGTTTCCTGCTTTTTTTGTGATTTGAAGTGGATATATATTATAGTTCTTGTCATAGCTGTAAACATTGATGGAGATATTACTTCTTTTTTCAAATTTAACTATATCTTTTAACTGTACAGGAAACTCAATACCATCACAATATTTCTTTTGTAGTTCATTAACAAGTTGTTTATAATGAGAGGGTCTTTGAGGATTTTTTGAAACGGTTCTATCAATTGGCTTTAAATAACTTGCAATAGAATATAAGAAACATTTATTATCTTTATTTTGAATATTCATTACTGCTTTGTTATCTTTAATCTGCTTTGGAAGCTCAATATAGGAAGAAGCTCTTAATGGTACACATTTATTTAATCTGATTTCTAGGTGCTTAATTTGATGCAACGTCCATCCTGATCCTCGGCCTTGAAATTCTTCCATTTCCCTTCTAAGTTTTTGTTTTGCATGATATATATATTCACTTAAGTCAGTTGATTCTAATATTCTCTCGTTTGATGTTTTGAAATTGCGCTCTTGTATTTCTTTATCTTTAATATAGTCACAAATGAAAACAAGGTTAACTTTAACACGGTGAAATTTTAATTCCTCTTTGATTTTGTTAATAGCAACTCTTCTACTTGTATCTAAACATTTTATTGGGTCTTTATATCCTCCTGTGTTTTCAACTTTAATGGTTTGTAAACGCTTCTTGAGTGCTGTTTCTTCTAATTCTACTTTTATAGGTATACGTGCTGGTTTCGGTCCTTCAATTACTTCTTGTTTAAAGAGGAATATATCTCTAATCTGCCTTCTGCTTTGTTCATCGTCATATTTTTTAATACGGTCAATAAGTTCAGCCTTTCTTAATTTAGAATAACCTTTTATTCCCTTACCTTTACAATGTTTTTTTAATTCATCAACTTTCATTGTGTATATAACTTTCAATTCATCTTGTTCATTTTGATATTGTTCGATTTTTTTGATTAATTCACTCTTATTTAAAGAACTATAGTTACGGATTTTCTTGAGTTTACATATTAGTTTTAGTTTTGTAACCGACATCTCCTTCATCTCCTCACCAGTAAAATTAATATTATTTATACTCATCTTATATGAAAAAATACTGTATCGTTTTTTTATATTTACCAAATTTTTTAGTTCATTTTCATAATATTTTTTTCATGTTATTTATACCAACATTAGCATACTTATTTTTCCTAACACAACTGCTAATACTTGTACACTTCTGCCATTGTCTACATATATTAGTGTGTTGTGTTAGTATAGGGCTTTTATGGGATCACCCCATCAAACTCATTATTAATATGATAAAACTGAATCATTTTCATAAACTCACTCATCATCATAATTATCATTCACCTTATCCTATTTACCTTTAATGAAATAACTATAAAAAATAACATTTATAATATTATATTACTTTTATTTATTTAATTATTATACAAATTATCAAACCCTATCCATTTAATAAACCCTAATTACTTAACAAACACTTTATTACCTTTTATGAAATAACCAAAAAAATAACATTTATAATATTATATTACTTTTATTTATTTAATTATCATGCAATTATTAAACCCTAACCGTTTAATAAACACTTTATTACCTTTTATGAAAATATTCAAAAAAATTGAACACATTAAATTTACACTACAACATTTTCCTTTTCTTATCAAACTATTGTGTGAATTATTAAGCCATAAAATATAACATTTATAATAGTATATTATTTAATTATTGTGAATTATTATACCATAATTATAACATTTATAATATTATATTGCTTTTATTTATTTAATTATTATGTGAAACATTAAACCATAAAATATAACATTTATAATATTACATTACTCTTATCTATCCAACTATTATGTGAATCATCAAACCCTAACCATTTAACAAACACTTTATGACCTTTCTTTCTCAATATTTTTTCAACCAAATACTCATCCTTATATTTAGTTTTCAATAATTCTGGTTCATAAAATCTTCCTCTAACTTCTTCATTGTTTAAATCTTTAATTTTATATGTTGGTGGATTAGATGGTATAACCTCATTAATAACAAACACTTCTGCTGACCAATTTGGTGTATAACCTTTCTCAAACAAACCTTTAATTTTACTTATACGAACATAATCACCAATCTTATACTTTAACTTAACAGATTTATATTCTTTCTTATATACTTTTTTCAATATCACATGCTCATTTTTCTTATTCACTTCTACAGGTTTCACACCAATTGTTCTATGTACTTTGTTATTATATTCATCAACCAAACCTTGCAATATTTTAACCACTTATAATTACCTTGAACAGTAAATTTTTTCCACATATTTTGTTTAAGTGTTTTGTTAAATCTTTTACAACAGAAGCTTTTTTACCACTATATGTTGAGTAATGATTGATATTGTTTTTTCCCATCAAATCTTCAAATTCTTTATTGTAAAACTCTTTCCCTTGATCTGTTTGTAAGTTATTAGGTTTTCTTACTTTTAACACTGATTCAAATGCTTCTGTAACATTCTTCCCACTCTTATCTTTAACAGGAACAGCAAACGCATATTTTGAAAACACATCTATAACCGTTAGCAAATACTTATAGCCTTTGTTTAATTTGGAAACACCTTTTAATACTCCACTATCCATTTCAACAAGATCAGCTTGCCAAAGATCATCGATACCTTTTATAACTACACTTAATCTGTCAAAGTTTTTTCTAGATGGTTTGTGAATTTCTTCTATAATGTCTTCTCTAAGACCTTTACCTTCTTCTAGTCAATCGGGCTTTTTAACGAATTGAGTTTTAGTAACACCGCATACAGAACAAATACCTTTCTTTAGATATCTTCCATTCTTTGTTTGTTTAATTCTAATGGTATCTTTCTTCGTATCTGTCGATTTCTTACACTTAACACAATACATCCTGTTTATTATATAGAAAATCAATAACTATAAATGTTTAATATTAGGCTATCAACATTCTCATCATCTCCATCACTATCCTCATCTTCTCTTTCTACATGCATAATAAGCAATAATAATTTACCATGTTTCAGATCAGAATCTTTAGATGGCCTAACTGCTAATAGATCATTTACATTAAAGTGCAATGGAAAAGTTTCAACTAGAGAACCATTTAAATATATATCTATAAAATGGTATTATAAGATGATTCTATATGCATTACCCTACCTTTATAAAGAAATTTGTATGCGGTAGATAGATTATGTATTAAAAAGAACGGATTTTCAACATTTTCTGATATCAATCGACTTGGAAGCTCTATAACATGACTCCGTTTGATGAAGTTAAGCTCTTCTTTTAACATGACAATATATTTTCTCACAACTGTATTATCTAACTCTGATGTCATTTTAAGATTACCAAAGATATCCATATTTATTGTATAGCATATGTTTTTATGAAAGCTCTCTTTCTATGTACATTACAACAAACAATAATTGTCCTTCTTCCATAGCAGAATTTTTAGTTGGTTTAATCGTAATTATATCGTTCTTCTTAAAGTCAAAAGGTATCTCGTTAATCAAAGTATCACCCAAATATATATCGAGAAAGTATTTATCCAAACTTAATTCCATGTGCATTATTTTCCCATTATAGAGAAATTTGTAACCGTTAGAAAGATTAAATATTCTAAAGATTGGCTCCTTAACGTTTTTAGCTCTTAATCGATATAATAGAGGCATGGTTTCTTTCTGCATAACCAATTTAGTAGTATCCATCCTAATCTTTTGAAAATCATCTTTCTTTATATATGTGTCTTGTAATGTTTTTAATACATCTTCAAATTTGTTTCTATCACCTTCCAATTGACTATTAACATTACTATTTATTAAATCTAGCTGTTGTAAAGTTACTACATCTTGTTGGTCAATTGCATCACCTACATTAACAAGTCTTGTTTTTGAAATCAACCCATGTCATATTATTTGGTGTAAAAACTTCATTTACATGATTGAGGTTTGTAGTCCTCCTTTTAGTATTACCAAAGATATCCATATTTATTATATAACAATTCAAATTATATAACAATTCAAATTATTTAACAGCAAGTAAAACAGTTATACGAGCTCCACCAAAATCAATCAAATCACCATTCTCATCTTTAATTGAAACTTCGAAATTATTAAATTTATTGTGATGTATTGGGAAAAATATCTTTTCATTACGTTCATATATAATTGGTTCTCTAAACTCTGCATTTGTTCTAAATGTTGCAATTAAGTCTGTTTCGTTGTGTGTTGTATCATTGTGTTTTAAAATCATACCTTCTGCTAAATCACAGTGAATATTTATAGTATCAAACGGATGAAACCTTGGTGGCTTATCTCCAACATGTTCTACCTTTTCAGCCAAGTTCTTTTCACTAAAACCTAATACAGTATTAATGGTATCTAAGGTTATATCACATTGCTAGCTAAATATTTTAACTCTATTTTTCCTTCTATCCTCAGTAAATTGAATATCTTTAAAAGGATCGTTGGTATATGGAAGGTTTGATTTAATATATTCTTCTAATTCTTGTAAACTATATTGACCAGGCTGAATTATGAGTTGTTTTGTAAATTTTAAGTTACTATTACAAAATGTAAATTTGTTGTTCTTTTCTGTAATGTTTGGAGTTAAGTATGTTGTGTAAAATCCTGCAACAGCTACTTCTAAATCGTTTTCAAATGGGTAATGCAATGACATGTTTAATACAGATGAATAACCATTTAAATTAAATACCTTCATTTATTATATAATAAATAACTAATATGGATAATTGGGATATTAAAGTAAGGTTAACAGAAGAAACAGCGAAGAGGAAGAGGAATGGTGAGTTGTTACCTGATGATATAAGATGTTTAATAGTTGGGCCTAGTGGTTGTGGTAAACGACCTTAATGATTGATAATTTTTTGTTGGCACCTAAATGGTCAAATATGCAAATGTTTATATCTATTCTAAAAGTTTAAATCAACCTAAATACCAACACTTAATACAACTTTTTCGAGATATAGAACGTAATATTAAAGATACAGTAGGAATAATAAAAGGAAACAATGAAGAGATTATTCCATTAGATGAATGTGAGGACTATTCTGTGGTAGTATTTGATGATTTCATATTAGAAGAACAAAACCACGCTAGAGAATATTTTACTCGAGGTCGTCATAAGGGTTTGAACTGTTTCTATCTTGGACAAACATATTCTAAAGTACCAAAACAATTAATTAGGGACAACTTAAACTTTCTTTGTATATTTAGACAGGACAATGTAAATTTAAATCATATATATGATGAATTTGTTGCATCTGATATGTCGTTTGAAAAATTACAATTATTATGTAGCAAGTGTTGGAGTGAAGAATATGGTTTCTTAACAATAGATATGACTAGGAAGGTGAATAATGGTAAATATAGAAACAAAATTAAAGAATTTCTAAAAGTGTGAACTAAACGTATATGAATGCAGGTGAATGTATATGTTATGTTATGTTATGTTATGATATGTTATGTTATGTTTTTATTTTTTCTTTATATAATAAATGGATGTTAATTAAGCTAAGAAGTATATTAAGTTAAAAGAGGAACTTATTAAACGATTTAAGGAAATTAAATAAAGTAATCGAAGTAAGTATGAAAAATTTAAAGAACAAGATCAGCCTGTTATTGATGCAATTAAAGATTTAGGGCAAGATATATCAAAAGTAGCAGAAGAAAATAAAAATCTAATTCAAGAGTTAGTTCCAGTTGTACATAAAAGTGCGAGAGTGGATTCAAGCTTACTAGAAACACCACCTATGTATGATAGTCCTATAAATGAAAGTGATACGCCTATAACAGAAGAAATAAAACACATGAAAAACAAATTAAATATAAAGTAGAAGGAATAGAATCTTTAGCAACAACTCATTTTGCTAAGATTGATATGACTAATTCTAAACTCATACAATTTATACCTAATGATCCAAAAGGTATAGGTTATTTGATTAAGATCTTAAATACGTTACCACCAAAATTTTGGAATAGTGAAAAGTATGGAAAAGGATTAGTAAATGATTTGATTAATAAACTTCTATTTGAGTTGCATATTCCAGGATTTTCATACTGTGGTCCGGGAACTAAGCTTCAAGAAAGGTTAGAGAGAGGTGATGAAGGTATTAACCCATTAGATGAGGCTTGTAAAGAACATGATATATACTACAGGGATAATAAAGATACAGAATCAAGACATATTGCAGATAAGGAATTAGAAAATAAAGCTTGGAAAAGAGTTTTTGCTAAAGATGCTAATTTAATAACTGAAAAACTACCTGCTCTTGGAACTGCTTTAGTGATGAATACAAAAGTAAGATTTGGTTTAGATTTATATGTACTTTTTATGGAAATTTTTCATAAAAAGCTTTTAATTATATAACAAATATGCAGTTAAAAGGTTTTACATTTACGATTCCTAATCAGGAACTTAAACAATTAAATATAGATCACATTTTAACTAACAAACAACTCAAACAAAAGGAAACAAAACTAAGTAAAGACAATGTATGTCTCTATCTCTTTCTATACCACAACTTAAGAAAATAAACAGAGAAATGAAGGCAAATGATAATAAAGTTCATTATGGTGGTTTTATATTTACTATTCCAAGGATTTTAGCTTTAATAGGTGCTCTAGGTTCTGTTGCTGGAGGTGCGGCTGCTATTGCTAAGACTGTAGATGATGCAAAAAAGAATTAAATGGAATTAGAGGAACAAAAGCGACATAACTTAGCAATGGAAGAAAAACAAGGTGGTAAGATTTCAAAAAGCGTAAACTCCAAAACAGTAAAGAAAAAGAAGAAATTAAACCTTTAAGTAATTTAGACCTAATACAACTTGTTAAAAAACTTAAGATAAGAAACTTTAGAGGTGTATTTATGAGTGATGAATTGCCTAAACAACCAAGGAAGAATGAGTGTGGTATTGTTAATTTTGATACGTCTAAAAATTGAGGAACGCATTGAATTTGTTATTGGAAAAAAAGGAAATAGAAAGTATGTGTTTGATTCATTTGGAGGTAATCCGCCAGAAACACTCGTAAAATATCTTGGTCATAATATAGAGTACAATAGCAGCCGTATACAACATTTTAACGAGGTAATTTGTGGACATTTATGCATTACAGTGTTAAAAATGTTTATAGATGGGTATAGTTTTTCAGAAATTATTAGTCAGGTGAATAGGAATAAGGATATTTGGAGAAGTTATATTTAAGTTTTTATGGGTTTATTTTATGGACTTAATTCATAAAACGATTACAAATATTTTTTATAATAAATATGGATAAGATAGAATCATATGAATTACAATCCTTTAAACCTAATCAAAAAACAATCGAGAATTTAAATAAGCCAAATTGGTCTATTGAATTTGGTATTGACGTGGGTGATGGCTTCATACATCCTTATTATGCTGATATTTATGTAACTTTTGAAATTAGAGGTAGAGACGCTGATGGAGAATATACTACTGGTCAAATTATTAGACTTATTAATAATTTCTTCCCACGTTTGTTTCTCAAATTCAAGTTAGTAAGCATGGACAGATATTAGATATTATAGATTATCCTGGTTTAACTTCAACAGCTGTAAACACATGTTCGATTTCAAAACCAGAGGCAAATCACTATGATGAATGTGGATGGGAAGGAATTACGTGGGCAAGAACAGATGAAGAAATGGTGTTTTTGCTAAGACTTCTGCCAGGATTTTGTTCAGATTTTAAAGATATTATGTGGAAAGGAGGATTGAAATATACATTTAAAACAAGTGGTTCTGATGATAACGCTTTTGCTATTTGGAAAACAAAAAAGCAGGATGGAACATATGAGAATGGTCAACCGCATCCAGGTAAAATTAAGATTACAAATATGGAGTTAAGAATGCCTATTGTTAATTATGAACCTAACTATGCCACCTTGTTAAGATCTAATATGTTAATAGAAGGTAAGATTCCTATTTCATTCAACACGTATCAATGTTTGCAGAAGACTGTTAGTGGAAAGTATTTAGAATTCGATTAACCACACAATTTAACTCAAGTGAATTTGATATGCCTGATTTTGTGATTGCCTTTTTCCAAACTGTTAGAAATGATAATCAAGAAAGAGATTCAAGCTATTGCGATCATTGTAAAGTTCAGAATATCCATTTTCGCAATTCTAGAAATGAATCTTTCCCATTAGAATCTTTAAACTTAGATTTTGCAAAACATAAGTGTTTGAAAGTTTATGAAATGTATACGGTATATAAGCGAGCTACAATTGGAAACACTGAGATGTTTTATTATCCTAAAGAGATTTTAGAAAATAGACCAATGTTCGTAATTAACACAAGCAAGCATAAATCAGTAACTGTAAGTGATAGAACTAATTTGAAACTGACTGTTAATTTTGAAAGTGATGTACCATTAAAACAATTTGCTATGTTGTTATGATTGGTAAGAAAAATTTAGAGTATGATGTTGAGAAAGAAAAAATAATTCAGAAGATATAAATCAATTATATGTTTATTAGATTTGTTTAGTTTGTAAGTGTTTTTATGACAATATCATAAAAACTTATTTAATAAAATGACTATTCCAGATAACATTCCACGTGAGAATTTAATTGTGTTAATTGAAGATACTATATTAAATCTTGAGAAGTTATTAATGAAAAACGAAAGGAAGTTCAAGAGAATAAAATGTGTTTATACTACTCTTATTACGTTATCAATTCTATTATCAGCTTCTACAGGGTTCATCAATGTATTTATTCCTGTTACAGTGTATTCAATTACTACAACTGCATTTGCTTCGGCTTCTGCTTTTATCACTGGTCTATCAACACGGTTTAATATAGCTTCAAAGAAAGAATATTATAAAAATATGGTGAATCGAATTGGGCTGTTTAAAGATGAGCTGAATGTAATTAAGCTCATGAATGGAGAATTAACAGATGAAAATGTAAGAGATATTGTTAACAGAATCAATGACACACTTAACGAAATTCGAGACTATTAGAAAAAATTCTATATAATAAATATGGCAAAACATGTTGATTTTTTAAACAAGCTTGGAAGTCTTGAACAAAAACAAGTTATTGGATTAAGAGAATTAGAATTAGATACAGAATATAAGATTGCGAAAATGGAAAAGATTAAAACTAAGTTTGGAAAGAACATTTTGGTCGAGTGTGAGGAGTTTAAGGTTTTTCTTCCACCTAGATTTACAAAACACTTAACAGATAAAAGATTGATGAGATCGTTAAAGATGGAATAAAAATCAAATACACTGGTCTAAAAGATAACTATCCAACTGTTGAGTTCTGTATGTAAATTTCAAATGAGGATCGGTTTTGTAAATCCAAAAAATAATAAAAATGATCAAAAATATGTCGTCAGAAGTAAAAAATGGAGTGGATAGAATGGGTCCTCAAAAGAAATCTATACTTACTAATAATTTCAATGTAATTGTAAAAAATGTGCAAACCGAAGTTCAAGTAGTTTTTGATATTAACGGCTGTCTATTCAGCTTGAATTATGACCAGTGGACGGAGTTTAAGAAGTCATTGTTTCCTATTGAGAACGAGGTTAACAGAAGATTCCATTATCAGTATCCGAACTTGTAATTTTAAGTATGTTTTAAGTGTATATGTGTTTTTATGATTTCATTATCAATATCCGAACTTGTAATTTTTAAGTGTATAAGTGTTTTTATAGTATCAGACTATAAAAAACTAAGACCTTTGGATATACAGAACATAATGTTATTTAAATTTTAAAGATACATATATAAATAAGGGATTTATTTGAGTTTTTTGTAATTATATCCTTAGAGTTATGCAATTTATAAGACATTCAATAGATAGTAAATTTGTTTCTCTATTGAATGTCGTTTGAATTTTGAAAATCGGTTAATATTTGACGAAGTTATAACAAATTTTAAATAGTATATTTAGAGTTATGCAACCCGCAATACAGTCAAAAAATAGCAATTTTTTTCTTTATCGACTGTCGTTTAAATTTTAAAAATCGGTTAATAAACAACGATGTTATAACGATCTGGAGATATTTTCCCTCATGAGCCGCCATTAAAACAGGGGTTGATTATCGCTTCAAAAATTATCATATTTGCCTTATTTAGTACTAGTTCATTTGTAATAGTTTCAGAGCTTAATTCATAATTTTAACAATTCTGGAAAAACATGTTAAAAACTTTAGTTTCCAACCCTGTTTGTCACGCGAAGGCAAAAATCATCACGTGACAACTAAGAAGTTTAAAACTTTTTCGATTGTGAAGAGAGAGAAAATTGTAAGCATAACGTGACTATGTAACGTGACAGGATTGGCATTGTTATTACTACACTTCCATATACTGCTTGATTACTAAAAAGAAAGAAAAGAAAAACATGTATGACTGCCTGAGGGAATGCAACTTGTGACTTAAAAAGAAACAAGTTCTCCTTTACATTGTTACTACAGCTATGTTCATATGGAAGTCACGTACACAGCTTGCATGCAAAATCTTCCTCATATACAATGGAAGTAAATAACCTTGGCTTTAGTTCAACATTTTTTCTCTCACCAAGCAAACTGGATTGTGTTTGTGTCTGTGTGCATGTATCAGTGAGTTAGATGATGAAAATATATATATATACTGTTTGGCTGTGCGTTTATTCAATACTCATATACAGTTTAAGTTCATCTTCTTATTACTCGGGCATTTGTGAATCGATTTTAATCAAACAAAAAGTATTTGTTAAATTAAAGACAGCACTATAAGTTATAAGTTTTAGATGTAAGTTTTTATGATTTTAAATGTCATAAAAGCCTATGCAAACTCACTTTGGGGTATCCCTCTGTGTTAAAGTACAATAGTCAGGGGTGGCTTCATAATTTTTTGGCAGTTAGGGGGGTTGAGGGGGGGAAAGTGGGGCAAAATATACGTATGTCCCCTACTACAATCAATTTCAAATCTGTTACGATAGAATGATTTTTATGCTCAAGAACTTTGCATGTAATGAGATGTAGTGTTGATGGAGAATCAGCTATTAGCTTTTCAAGTATAACATTAAGTACATACTTACTCAAAGAATCAGTTGTCTAGTTGATTTGAATACATATGTATTAACTACTTATTTCTGTCCTAATTCATTCTAAATATTCTTTGTATGAAACTGGTAGATACTCTTCTCACAGATTTGACTTCTGAGGAACTTTACTAAATAATTAACTTACACTATTATCTATGAAATTCAGGGATTTTATGCCCCGTTAAAGAAGTTAGGAAGCTACATCGAGTTTGTACTTAGTATTTTTTATTTCTGTTAGATTCTTCACGCCTAGGTCATTCTGTTGGTCCTTTGAATATGTTTGTGCTTCCTTCTACTCTGGTTAACTGACATTCACATCTGAGCGTACTACATTTGATGATCCTAACAATGTTTCATAAACGATATAAATTATGGAATTCCTCGAGATGAAGTTTCTGCAGTTTTCCATTACCGTTCCCTTGTGTCCGAATATTCATCAAAGAATCTTTTTCTCAAATTATTTCAGAAATTTTTTCTTTCACAGTAAGTGACCATGTTTCGTAAGCACAGAGGAAAAGAGGCACGATTACTATTTTACATATTTAACTGTCAAATTCCTCGACAGAATTTACGACGACAAATGACTCTGAACTGAATATTAACACTAATTTCATACTTTTGGTCATCATTTAGTTTCTCTGTAAAAATATTTTTGGTCAGTTAATAATGATCCTAGATAGAAAGTTTGAAGTATTCACTTTCTCGAAAGTATTATTAGTTATTTGGAGGGAAAGATACAATATATTTTAATCAAAAATTCCCTTCAAGGACTTATATCTGGAGAACTGCATATAGTGTAACCAAACACAAACTATAACTTAACTCAATGACAGTGTCATATTCTTATTCCGCAAAAAATATAAAAACTAGATTCAGCACCTGATCCCAAGATTAATTACTAGTAAAAAAAAGTTCTTTGTAAGCCTTTATCTGCAGAACTACATACGGAAAACTACTATCAAAATTTGATTTAGGAACCACAAAAATTGTGATTTATCGAAGATCGCCATCTCTTGATCCATTTTGGGATCATTCCTAGATTCTGGTTTCGTTATTAATTTAATATTATTATTATTACTATTATTATTATTATTATTATTATTATTATTATTATTATTATTATTATTATTATTATTATTATTATTATTATTATTATTACTGAAGATGGGGCCAACTAGTAGTAGTCTGTCGTAAGTTATACTTTTTCAAAATATTCTAATTTTAGCATGATGTTTATGCAACAGTGGATATCATGTCAAAAACTATTTGAAGTGTGGACATAATGAGTTCCCAATGTATCATGTAAAAATGAAATGAAATCTTTCAGTTTTACGTCCCACGCTTATGCCGGTTATCCTAAGGAGACGGCGATGATGAGTAATGAACGAAATGGTGGAATGATGAAAGTGGGAGGAAACGGGAGAACACCGAGAAAACCCACGTACACGGTGTTTGTCCACCACAAAGTTCACTTGGCGGGGTCTGCGATTGAACCCGGGACCCCTAGCACCAGAGGTGAACGCTCTACCACTGAGCCACCGCGGCCCCCAAAGTGTATCATGTAATACGTATTTCAACATACAAATATCAAAATTGTATAAGACAACGAGACAGCAACACTACAGTTATTTCTATATTCAGGCAGCATGTAAATTGCCGAGGTTATGATTAATAATGTAATTCTGGGGTGATTCAAATTATGATGAAGTTTTAGATTATGATGAAAGTAAATCTTTGGTAATTTTATCAATGTAGATTAAACTTCGATTGAGGAGTAAAAAAAATTTAAGGCTTTAAAATAACATATTTTAGAGATAAGTGGGTCTTCCTAAAGCGTGTATCAGTTACTTCAAAAATTAGACTTTTACTATTATTTGGATCAACGTGTAACAAGTAATTACAAATGCGTACAGGGAATTTTTTTATTACATTAAATTTGCAGTAACAAGTTTGATATGGAAAGGTTTTCTTTATCGTCAAACGTGGAAATTAAGTTTGTGTTATGAGTTGAGTTGAGTTGAGTTGATTTTAGTTTAGCGTCCCTTTCAGCAGCGAGGCTATATGAGACGTGGACCTACTGATTAACATGGAGTCCGAACCAGATGAGCTCCCGCCGGGAATCGAACCCGAGTCTCCACGCCGAAGGCGCGTACGCTAACCACTTAGCCACGAGAAAGCTACAGTTTATGTTATGAATGTATTAAAAGAACTGTGTAATGCTCAGAGAAAACGTTATTTTAGATTGAATATATTGCCAAGTATATGTCATAATAATTTCGCCATACTTGGTTAAACATTCAAATTTAAGTATATTTTAAGAATATCTATCTATCTATCTATCTATCTATGTATCTATCTATCTCTCTCTCTCTCTCTCTCTCTCTCTCTCTCTCTATATATATATATATATATATATATTCATCCTCACGGCATTGTCAAGGCTCTATATTTGTATTTTACATTTATTATTGCAACCGGGTGTTACTGACTTCCGTATACGGTAGCCCGATCATCACCCTTGTTCTTCGCGCGTACAGTCATTCGAAGAACTGAAAACGTACTCTGTACACAAACAGTTTATGGTTGTGAACTCGGAAAGCCTGGTACTTCTGCTTGTCAAGGTCAAAAAGTGGGAGAAAAAAGGATGTGTAGAATGTAAAGAGGGTGCAACAGTGACTGATGCTTGTAAGGGAACATATTCATTTGTAGTTCGTGCACATTCCGCCTGTAGCGCTACTGTGGCACGACGTATATTGTAACTGTATAACTCTTGTACACCGCTAGTAGGTCTATTCGCGTTAGTGACGACCGAAACTATGTTGTCAGCTCTGACTGCGATAAGGCACTGCCGTGCTGCTTTTCCTTCTCTTTTTTCCCCCTTTTCCATTTGTGAGACGCCAAACATGTTGTTTTTGCTTGTTGCACGCGCTGAACGGGTTTCGGCGAGCGAAGTATTTAAGAAGTTGACTACATATTCTTGTTTGCGATAGTTTTAAATTGGTTAACTGTTGAAAAATATACGAAAATAAAGCTGTACTTGTTAAGGTATATTAGTCGAGGACGTAGCTACTGACAGTGTTGATTACAGATTTTCTCGAGGAAGAATTTAATTACAGTAGAGGTGAAAAGGAGACGTCTATTTAGACAGCCCCCCCCCCTTATCAGACTCAATCGGAAATGGTCTCAATCGTTTGCACAAGAATGTGCAGGCGAAATTTTCGTTTGTACACAATTAAGGGCGCCGTCAGAAGGAAAACAAAGTGGGGGCTGTCTAAATGGTAGCCCCCCACCAACAAGTCCTATTCAAGCACAAATTGTCGCAATCATTTGTACATCGTTTCTACAGAAATGTGCTGGCGAAATTTTCGTTTGTACACAATCAGGGGCGCCGTCAGAACGAAACCAAAGTGGGGGCTGTCCAAATGGTAGCCCCTCCCACTATGTCCAGTTGAATCACAAATTGTCGCAATCGTGTGTACTTCGTTTGTACAGAAATGTGCAGGCGAAATTTTCGTTTGTACACAATTAGGGGCGCCGCCAGAACAGAAAAAATGGGGGCTGTCTAAGTGGTAGCCCTCCCACCATGTGCAATTGAATCACAAATTGTCGCAATCGTTTGAATATAGTTATAAAGAAATGTGCAGGCGAGATTTTCGTTTGTACACAATTAGGGGCGCCGCCAGAACGAAAACAAAGTGGGGGGCTGTCTAAATGTTAGCCCTCCCACCGTGTTCAATTCAACCACAAACTGTCGCACTTGTTTGTACGCCTTTGTACATAAATGTGCAGCTGAAATTTTCGTTTGCACATAAATGTGGCCCCGCCAAAACGATAACAAACTATGGGCTCTCTAATTGATAGGCCTCCCACCATGTCGAATTCAACCACAAACTGTCGCACTTGTTTGTTACGGTTTTGTACAGAAATTTGCAGGCGAAATTTTCGTTTGTACACAATTGCGGGCGCGCCAAAACGATAACAAAGTATAGGCTACCTAATTGGTAGCACCCCCTACGTCCCATTCAAAAGAAAATCATCTCAATTGTTTGCACATCGTTTGAGCAGTAATGCGCAGGCGAAATTTTTTTCTAAGCTATCAGATGCGTGGACAGAACGAAAAAAAAAGGGAGTTGTCTAAGTGCTAGCCCCACCAGTTGTGTTCGATTGAACCACAAATTGTCGCGATCATTTATACATCGTTTGTGCAGAAATGTGCAGGTAAAATTTTCGTTTGTATTAAATAATATACGGATGTGAGTATTTTTAATATCTGCGATCAACATTAACCGGTTTGGATAACGGTTGATGAGTTTGAAAATGGTTCCTATTGCACTAGTTGAAAAAAAATTCTTTTTCTCTGGCACACGGAAGAAAATGCCTGATTCTAATAGAACTTTTCACGTAGAATTCGAATCTGCAATCAGTTTTTCTCCATCACCCTCAGTTTTCCCGTGACAGAGGTGTTTTCGGAAAATTTCCCCTCAAATTTCTGTTCTTTTTCTTTTTTTCTTTTTTTAAAACCATTTTCATACTTGTAGCTTGGGTACCTTAGGTATATAAACGCACAAATTATATTGTATGTTAGCCTGATTTATACTTAGTAAGCCCTCTAAGTTTCATAAGAATAGCATTATTCTATCTAGAGAAATA
The DNA here is from genome assembly GCF_964235325.1 of Thermobia domestica. Classification (NCBI taxonomy): domain Eukaryota; kingdom Metazoa; phylum Arthropoda; class Insecta; order Zygentoma; family Lepismatidae; genus Thermobia; species Thermobia domestica. The sequence goes on along the minus strand of NC_137454.1, from coordinate 51,320,010 downwards.
AACATATTTATATAAAAAATATGCTATGTGTACTGTTCATTTTACAATATTCATTAGTGCAGATAAAATCACATATAACTTCCACGAAAATTACAATATAAGCACGGTTTATATCTTATTGGATTTGAAATAAAACATATTTTCAATGATGTATACACCGTGTCACCATTTTATATCTACTTAATAAATAATACAAAAGAAGTGAGTGGTATCTTCTTAATAAATGGACACTTACTTACCTCAACTAATATGTTTTAGTTGTCGACTTTCTTCTGTGTTTGGTTTCTGGAACATCTCTTAAGTGTCCAACAGTAATCAGCTAGCATTTTTGAACTACACTGTCACTGGTACCTCTTCTCCATGGAGGAAATGTCCTGATGAAAATGTTACCCATACTCATCACTAACAGCACCAAGCTTTTCAGGAGAGAAATGCAGGTGGGAGTCTAGAAAGTGAACTTTAAGGGACATGTTGCAACCCATTTCATTGAATGATTGCCGGAAATCACTCACAATTTCACGGTAATTTGGGGCTTTCTTGTTTCCTAAAAAAATCTCTGTTAAACATTTAAATGGACACCGAGCTGCTTTCTCAACCAGAGTTAAGAGATCCTCAAATTTTTGGTCACGAATCAAACATCTTATTTGGGGGTCTACAAAAATCCCTAGCGTCACTAACCCGAGGAATTTTTTCCTTGATGTAACAAGATCCTGCATTACTTTTGTCCATTGTCCTAACAAAGTTTTTGAAGAGCCCCAACTTTATGTGAAGAGGAGGTAGAATTATCTAATCAGGGCTCACCAGTGAGGAATAAACAGCATTCTTCTGCCCAGGAGTTAATACATGCGTTGGCCATTCCTTCTTGATGTAATGTTCCGCTTTGTTCCTGCTGTCCCATTCGCAGAGGAAACAACAATATTTCGTATAACCAAGCTGCAAACCCATTAACAAAGAAATGACTTGTAAATCACAGCAAACGGTCCACTTGTATTTCTCATACTGAATTTTTTCTAACACTATTTCGATGTTTTCATAGGTTTCCTTCATATTAGTTGCATAAGCCAAAGGCACTGAAGGAAATTTGTTGCTATTGTGCAAAAGGACAGCCTTAAAACTAGTTTTCAAAGAGTCAATAAGCAATCTCCACTCTGTACTTATATGTGCATGTCCAAGTCTATCCATCGCAGCACAGACATTATTACAATACACTAAATCATTTTCTTGAGAATAGTAGTTTTGAAACTCTGTATGAAGGTTTCGAAAAATACACACTTTAGTGTCACGATGGAGCAGATTCCAGCCTTAAGTTTAGAATCAAGAAGTTCTGTCTGTGTATTGGAGAGTTTTAAATCCCGTATGAGGTCATTTAGTTCACCCGGAGTTATCAGATGGGAATCCAATGTAGATGTGCTTCCTACATAAGTAGGATCATCATCTTCATTTGGAACTTCAATAGTTGCCTCAAGTACGTAATCCTCATTTACCGTAAGATGAGGAGGAGGTACCGGTACAGGTAATTCTGCACTGTGTGGAACTGGCCTAATTGCTGATGCAAATTAGGGTACTGTACTGTGTGGTTAGATTTACTGCTTATTTCTTTTATCTGTGTCATACAAAAGTAGCAGTCTGAAGAATGATCTTTTGGTTCCCTCCAGATCATCGGTACTGCGAAGTACATGTTTCGCCCACCATTTGCCCACCCAGTCAGACGTTTCACGCAAGTACAACAAATGTAGTGAGGAACCCAGTTCTTATCCTGGTCTCCTACACAGCAACCAAAATATAACTGATAACACTTCCTCACAAGTGGAGTAAAACATCGACGTTGTGATTTAAATATCAGCTCCCCACATACATAACAGAAATTGTCCGGTTTATTTACACACTTCCTCGACATCTTGTATCCTGTAAGGTATCACACACATACATACATACATACACACACACACACACACACACACACACACACACACACATACACACACACACACACACACACACACAGGAATCTACACTCCATCAAATTCCCACAAAATCCCTCTAGACATTCCCTCATACAAAAATGGTGACATGGTGTACACATCATTGAAAACGTTTTATTGGAAGTCCAATGAGGTATAAACCGTGGTATATTGTAATTTTCGTGGAAATTATATGTGTTGAAGACCGACCCGACCCCACCCGTGACCCAAATTGACTGACCCGACCCGACAACCCGACCCGAGCTGACCCGACTGGCCCGACCCAAAGTGACCCGAGTGAACCAATCCGAGGTGACTTAACCCGACAACCGACCCGAGTGACTTGAACTTACAATCTAACCAGTTTGAGAGAGCTAGAACTTTACAAAACTGCCACCAGAAAAAAAATGCTGACCAATTCTTATGCATAAACCATTGTTTCGGCTTTTTTTACTTGTAGTATAATTATCCTCCTCCTCCTCCTCAGTGTTCTCCCATTAATAAACAGGCCAGTTTCCGTGAATTAGGTAAGAAGCTTCTATTTTTGCGATTTCCCGCTAATATCTGCCGCGCAACCCAACATAAAGTACCACCCTCCTTATTACAATCTATCAATTCCAACCTTCTTACACACTCTCGCTCTCCTGATATCACCCCCTTTACTACATCCCTCAGAATGCAATCCCTTAGCGCGATCAAAACTTGTGATCCGTCCATTTTTCGCTTCCTTATATCGTCTAATATTGCTCTCGTCTCTTGCATTTTTTCAGCATTTCCTTATTCGTTTTCCTCTCTACCCTGCTAACCTTCTTTATTTTACTCCACATCCAAATTTCCAAGGTTAAAATTTAGGCAATCAAGTTCAAAAGTCAAAATAAAATTTGACTGAGTTCTGAAGACAAGTTCTGAAGGCTAAAAGAATAAAAGTTCTGAAGACAACATTATTTTCTAGTAAGGAATGTATATAGAACTTCTTTTAATATTTTTTGCTGTGTAACAAACAACAATTTCATCACGTTAACATTCCGATTTTTCTATTTAAAAACAGCGTTGCTGTCTGATAGAATCATAAGGAACTAATTGCACTGAAATATCATTCTGTAGGGAATTACCTTTTATTTTTTCTTGATTAATTTATCTGGAAGATATTTGCAACGTTATATAAAATTAGCAAGTATTTTATTGCGGAGAAAGTCAAATCACTACTCCAGCAATAATAATAATAATAATCTGAAGGTGACCAAGAAAGTTCTGTCTCTTTGTGGAGGTCTGTGTTCAATTGGCCCTCACACCGTGAGTTGAATGCGAATGGATATAAGGTGAAGGTCAGTTGTTGGACGAGACGAGACGAGACAGAATTTTCATGAAAGGGTACGAGATGAGACAGAGCTCTTTCAATAGAAACATATGCACTTTTCCAGACGAGACTACCTTCACGACACATTTTCGAAACGAGAATGCCCCAAACTAGGTCTCGTGAGCAACACTAGTGAGTATATCCAACATACTACTTGGTTGTGGCTGTTCAGATGCACCGTGAACGTGCGTAAGGACTGAGTGAACATGGGGCCTTCACAGAGCGTCATAAGGGCTTCTTTGCTGTACGAGTTCAAATTGCTGCTCCGCGGAGCGGGATATGACAGGCCTTTGGTGAGGGTGTCGTGACTACGCGGAGAGTGCAGTGGTATGACGGTTTAAGGACGGTGACGAAACACTCGAAGACGCACCACGTGCCGGAAGACAAACAGATGTTCAAAATAAAGATCTTCGGGCAGCAATTGAGGCGAAGACAGACATGTGAGGAACTGGTACTACCTTTCAGTGTAAGTGGAGAAACCATTCTGCACCACCACCATCAACTTGGGAAGCACTGCAAGTTGGGTTGATAGGTCCTACATGATTTGACTTGGAGCCAGAAAGCAACGCGAGCAGACACCTGTGTTTCTTTGGTGTCTCGTCTGAGGAAGGAGCAATTTCTGAACAGGGTGTTGACATGTGATGGGAAGTGGGTCCTGTACGAAGCTCCACGGCGCCGTCATTGTTGGTTAGCATCCCATGAACCGGTTCAAAAACAGCCCAAGCCAGCACCACGCCAGAATAAGGTTCTCCTGTGCATTTTGTGGACTGCTCGAGGTATCGTCCATCGGGAACTGCTACCAGCTGGTCAGATCATCAATGCAACTGTGTACTGTCACTGTGTACTGTCTGGATCCAGCAGTTCTGAATCGCAAAGGGGTCCTCTTGTTACAAGGCAACGCTAAGCCCCACGTGGCTAAAATGACCCAGTACATCATTCTACGCCTTGGATGGAAAACACTATTGGATCCGCCATACTCCACGGACATTGTACCGTCCGATTACCACCTGTTCCATTCCTTGGACAATCACCTTAGAGAACGCCAATTCAAACAGCTAGTAGAGGTTCAATATGCACTTGATATCTTCTTCACTTCACGTCCCACCAAGTTCGACTGCGATGGAATCCATGGCCTTCCAGAACGTTTTCAGAAGGTCGTCGAGGCTGATGGAGACGATTTTTGATATTCCAGGTACGTTTTAGGTTACATACCAATGTTCGAAGGTGTTGGTGAAAAGGCGGCGGAACTTTCTTGGGCACTCTTAAAGTTATAATAATAATAATAATAATAATAATAATAATAATAATAATAATAATAATAATAATAATAATAATAATGTGTCCTGCCCAAAGGCAGATGTTTGATCCGAAGGTCCATGGGTATTGATTCCAGCTCGTACCAAGTAAGTTTTCTGGTGGACAAACCCCATGTGCATGGGTTTTCTCGGTGTTCTCCCATTTCCTCCCACTTTCTTCATTCAACCACTTCAATTATTTCTCATCATCACTGTCTCTCTTAGCGTTGGTGCATAACGTGGGACGTTAAATAGATATTTCCTTTCAATTTCACTTAATGTGACATTTAACTTGACATAGAAACGCAGAAAGGAAAAAAGTCAGTAGTAATATTAATTACAATTACAATACCAATTAGTTAATATAGGGTAAAATTAAAATTTTATTACTATTTCACCTTCAATTAGTCACATTTATCATTCATTCACCAACTTCGAATTGAATTCCACAACAAAGCTCTTTATAGTATTCCGTATAGAAAATAAGTGAAGAATGTGACGACCCGACCCGAGTGACCCGACACGAGCTAACCCGACTGACCCGACCCGACAACCCGACCCGTAACCCGACCCGTTTGAGAGCACTATCAGAGGGGTACTATTTACAGTACAATTTATTTTGTATGGTTTAGCATACTTTAAGGCTACCATACTTTTTGAAAACAGAAAAAACGGGACATCTTACAAATTAGTAATAAATATTGCATTTTGTATTAATTTTATCTTTCGAATTTTACTACAGTATCGCACTAGTTATACAACTTAAAATAATGTATTAATATAGTCCATACTCAGTGGCGTATTTAGGGGGAGGGCTTCCGGGCTCAAGCCCCCCACCGAAATCTTACTTACTATAGTAAAGTATATGAAATATCTTGCAGAATTTTCATATTTTCAGGCAAAGCACCCCCGGAAGTTAGCAAAGCCCCTCCCGAAACAAAATCGTAAATACGCCACTGTCCATACTTAATCAACAGTGCTAAAAATTATTATAGAAGCTAGAAGCTGTTATACAATATAAACGCAATCAGTGAACATACAATATTTAGGCAAAAATTATATTTTCAATACTATTACGCATACCACCTTTACATGCTCTACATGTCTATAAAGAAAAATATCCAGATTTATGAAGTTGTTTCAAAATTTTAATAGGCTAATTTATTGTTGTTAACCTAAAATGCGAACTAAAAGAAAGCAATTTGCATAATTGTTTTTCTGAAGCAGAAAAAAAATGTGTTTTCGGGGCTGGTCTGCAACGTCACAAGAATTTGTTGCCACCTCGGGGTATACATTCTTACTTTTAGTGATAAGAGTGCTACTTAGGAGGATTTAAACATTGCATGTTATATCCGGGGAAGCAGCGATTGCATTAATAATAAAGATTAGAATGAAATTGTTCCTATAGTATTGTCGGAATTGAAAGCAAAAGGAATAAGTCGATTTTATTATCTTTTCAGAAATTTTGATATGTAATTAATAATAATAATAAAGAAAAAAACAGGACAAGAAGGAAACTTTCTGCACACCGGGACAAATTTTAAGAAACCGGGGCGTATGGTAGCCTTACATACTTATTTGCATGCGGAGTGTCAGTACGGAGCCACTACGTAGCAGAGTTGAAACAAAACCTCGTAAATAGGTTGCCAACTCAGGAAAACAAAATTACCGGCACACCCTCAAAATTCTCTGTACAAATGAGAAACTGAAGACTGTATTGATCGTTATTGTATTTACCAGCAATTGCCACTTGTTTAAAATTATCGAAACAGATGAATAATAATATCGGATATTAATCTTTATGTAACAATAGTTGATTCATAAAATGAAATTTATTCTATAAACTTCACTTCAAACAAAGGAAATTGCTTTAAAATGTCATTTTCTACTCTCAATAAATGAATAAAATTCTTTTACAATAAAATATAAGTGTTATCAAATTTGTTATGTTAAATAAATAAAAAAAAACTGCCATACGTTAAAACAATATCGATAATGTATAATACAACGGAAATTTGTGTTTGTAAAGGCACTGTTGAAAAATTTCGATGTTCAATGTTATATTCTGGATTGCAGATTCCAAAATACCGGTCAGAAGGGGTCTAATAAGAAGTTTGTACCGGTCACCGGCCTTAATCAAAATTACAGCAAATACCGCCCAGTTAGCAACTCTACTCGTAAATCAGAATGCTGAATGCACCAAAATACTTCACCATGCATTCTATAGTTTCTGCAAAATGAGTTTAATGAAGATGATCATATAAAACAAAATACTGTGTTATAATTTTCCCTTTAACAGTCTACTTTGTGGATTTGTTATATCTTCCACTTATCAATTTCCTGTACGAGATGAGAATAACGGTTTCTGCGCAAGATAGAAAGAAAAAAATACATTTTTCTCATAAGGATTCAGTTCACGTAAGAAATAATGAATAAGTTTAATAATAAGAGCCGAGGAGTGAAAAACTAACTCAGCAATAATGATTGTAAGTATAAATATAAATATAAAAAAACAAAAAAAACAAACATTTAATTCCATCATCGTTAGGATAAGATCAATATAGTGAATCACACGATAGTGTGAACAAACCAAACCACACAATAGTGTGCACAAAGTCCTGTTAGAAAAATACTCCATAAATGTGACACATTTTTTTAATGCTTCTACCATTTATATAAACCCTCACATTGTTTTCGTTCTGGCGGCGCCCCTAATAGAGTACAAACGAAAATTTCGCCTGCACATTTCTGTGCAAATGATGTACAAGCGATTGATATAATTTGTGATTGAATTGGATATGGTGGGGGCTACCATTTAGACAGCCCCACTTTGTTTTCGTTCTGGCGGCGCCATTAATTGTGTACAAACGAAAATTACGCATGCATATTTCTGTACAAACGATGTACAAACGATTACGAAAATTTGTGATTCAATTGGACATGTTGGTGGGAAACTACCACTTAGAGAGCCCCCAGTTTGTTTTCGTTCTGGCGGCGCCCCTAATTGTGTACAAACGAAAATTTTGCCTGAACATTTCTGTACAAACGAAGTACAAGCGATTGCGACAATTTGTAATTGAATAGGACATGGTCGGGGGCTACCACTTAGACAGCCCCCAATTTTTTTCGTTCTGGCGGCGCCCCTAATTGTGTACAAAAGAAACTTTTGCCTGCACATTTCTGTACACACGAAGTAGAAACGATTGCGATAATTTGTGATAGAATAGAACATGTTGGTGGGGGGCTACCAGTTAGACAGTCCCCCACTTTGTTTTCGTTCTAGCGGCGCCCCTAATTGTGTACGAACATACATTTTGCCTGCACATTTCTGTACAAACTAAGTACAAACGATTGTGACAATTTGTGATTCAATTGGACATGATGGGGGGGGCTACCACTTAGACAGCCCCCACTTTGTTTTCGTTCTGGCGGCGCCCCTAAGTTTGTTCAAACAAACATTTCGCCTGCACATTTCTGTACAAACGATGCACAAACGAATGCGACAACTTGTGATTGAATTGGACATGGTGGGGGGGGGCTACCACTTAGACAGCCCCCATTTTTTTCTGTTCTGGCGGCGCCCTTAATTATGAACAAACGAAAATTTCGCGTGTACATTTCTGTACAAACGAAGTACAAACGATTGCGACAATTTGTGATTGAATAGGACATGGTCGGGGGCTACCACTTAGACAGCCCCCAATTTTTTTCGTTCTGGCGGCGCCCCTAATTGCGTGCGAACATACATTTCGCCTGCACATTTCTGTACAAATGAAGTACAAACAATTGCGACAATTTGTGATTCAATTGGACATGGTGGGGGGGGGCTACCACTTAGACAGCCCCCATTTTTTTCTGTTCTGGCGGCGCCCCTAATTGTGTACAAACAAAAATTTCGCCTGCACGTTTCTGTACAAACGAAGTACAAACGATTGCTATAATTTGTGATTGAATAGGACATGTTGGTGGGGGGCTACGAGCTAGACAGCCCCCAATTTGTTTTCGTTCTGGCGTCGCCCCTAATAGTGTACAAACGAAAATTTGGCCTGCACATTTCTGTACAAACAATGTACAAACGATTGCGATACTTTGTGATTCAATTGGACATCGTGGGGGGAGCTACCACTCAGACAGCTCCCCACTTTGTTTTCGTTCTGGCGACGCCCCTAAGTTTGTTCAAACAAACATTTCGCCTGCACATTTCTGTACAAACGATGCACAAACGAATGCGACAACTTGTGATTGAATTGGTTTTGGGGGGGGGCTACAACTTAGACAGCCCCCATTTTTTCTGTTCTGGCGGCGCCCTTAATTATGTACAAACGAAAATTTCGGGTGCACATTTCTGTACAAACGAAGTACAAACGATTCCGATAATTAGTGATTGAATAGAACATGTTGGTGGGGGAGGGGGTACCAGTTAAACAGCCCCAATTTGTTTTCGTTCTGGCGGCGCCCCTAATAGTGTACAAACGAAAATTTGGCCTGTACATTTCTGTACAAACAATGTACAAACGATTGCGGCAATTTGTGATTTAATTGGACATGGTAGGGACTACCATTTAGGGGAACTCCCTCGAGAGGAATCACTCTACTTATTTATTGCAAAAAGCAGAATTTAAAAATTCGCATTTGTCCAAAGTTATCGTGTGAAGTAACAGCCGTTTGTATGTACGTACTAATATTGATAAGTTCCACTACGCGATCCCAATTAATAGTTCATATACCCGCGCCACACACACACACGCTAGCATTTGTACACACGAAAGTATACCTGGTAGTATCCACACGCTTACGCCGGAAACTAGAAACAAACACACACACAGACACACAGGGACAGAGAGAGAGAAAGAGAATATCTTGTTGTACCTTTATACTGAATGCACCATTACTCACAAAATCAGTTAAAAAAGAAAAAAGAAAAAAGTTGTAAATGAAACTTTCAAAGATTGGTACCACTGCTGCGTGTCACACATGAGATTGTTCCATAATGATTGATTCGTAATATGATGTATATGGGTTTCTTAATGGTAGTATAACAAAATGCCTTCAAATTGACCACTAAATAAAAAGTGAAATTTATTTCTCAAATTTTGTAAAATCGAAGTCGGTGGGCATTATGGGAACAGTCTACAATAACAATATATGCAAATAAATATTAATATACTTCACGTTTTCCAGTGGGTGCAAGAAAGCTTCGAATAGTATTTGTTGCCAGAAGCATTAGCTGATGTAAATATATATATATATATACTATGCGATCAAAAGTATCCGGACAACCACAAAAACATACGTTTTTCATATTAGGTGCATTGTGCTGCCACCTACTCCCAAGTACACATTATCAGTAGTCAGGAGACATCGTGAGAAAGCAGTATGAGACGCTCTGCGGAATTCACCAACTTCAAACGTGGTCAGGTGATTGGGTGGTACTTGTGTTATAAGTCTGCACGGGAGATTTCCACACACCTAAACATCCCTAGGTCCTCTGTGTCTGATGTGATAGTGAAGTGGAAACGCGAAGGGACACGTAAAGCACAAAATCTTACAGCCCGACCTCGTGTGTTGACTGACAGGGACCGCCGACAGTTGAAGAGAGTCGTAAAGTGTAATAGGCAGACATCTTCACAGACCATCACACAGGAATTTCAAGCTGCATCAGGATCCACTCCAAGTATATGACAGTTAGGAATGAGGTAAAAAATTTGGATTTCATGGTCCAGCGGTTATTCATAAGCCACACGTCACATAAGTAAATGCCAAATGGCGCATCGCTTGATATAAGAAGCGCAAACATTGGGAAAACGTGTGGAGTGACGAATCACGGTACACAATGTGGTGATCCGATGACAGGGTGTGGGTATGACGAATGCCCAGTGAACATTGTCTGTCAGCGTGTTTAGTGCCAACAGTAAAATTCGGAGATGGTGGTGTTATGGTTTGGTCCAGTTTTCCATGGAGGAGGCTTGCAACCCTGGTTGTTTTGCGTGGCACTCTCACAGCGCCGGCCAACATTTATGTTTTAATAATCTTCTTGCTTCCCACTATTGAAGAGCAATTCGAGGATTGCGATTGCATCTTTCAACATGATCGAGCACCTATTCATACAGCACGACCTGTGGTGTAGTGGTTACACAAAAATAACATCATTTAATGGACTATCCTGCACATAGTCCTGACTTCAATCCTTTAGAACAGCTTTGGGATATTTTGGAATGCCGACTTTGTGCCAGGATACACCTCCATACATTGATACCTCTCCTCAGTTCAGCTCTCCGTGAAGAATGGGCTGCCATTCCCCAAGAAACCTTCCAGGACCTGACTGAAAGTATGCCTGTGAGGGTGGAAGGTGTCATCTATGCTAAGGCCAACGTCATATTGAATTCAAGCAGTACCGATGGAGGGCACCATGAACTCGTAAGGAATTTTCAGCCCGGTGCCCGGATACTTTTGATCACGTATCTATCTTTGTATCTATCTCTATATCTATATCTATATATATCTATATACATAGATAGATAGATAGATAGATAGATAGATAGATAGATAGATAGATAGATATATCTTTGAGTTTTACGTAACGTGGTTATGCAGGCTAGGCTAAAGAAGATGGTGATTATGGGAAATGAATGAAGTTGTGGAATGAAGAAAGTGAGGAGAAATGGGAGAACCCCGAGGAAACCCATGCAGATGGTGTTTGTCCACCACAAATTTCACTTGATGGGAGCAAGGTTTGGACACGAGACCCCATTCACCAGAGGTGAACGCTCTACTACTGAGCCACCGTGGCCCTTTATATACATATATAGAGAGAGATGCAGTGGACTTTCGTTGTTGTCGTATTATATTTGTAAATTACATCAGAATTTGAAATCTACAAACGATCTGCAATATATGAATGTCGGACAATATGATGTGTTTTCTTTGGGTTCCCGAGTTATGAGCTGTCAAATTGCATGCTATTATGCCCAAAATAAAAACTCTCGTTCTCTTTGACGACCACTTTTTCCAACCATTATGTAGAATAGGAGAAATTAATCGAACACCTATTTTCACAACCTCCCCCCAGGTAAGACAGAAGATGTGATAAAAGAGTATGGTTTATTTTCCAATCCCTATTTACGATAGTAGAGCATACATACGATAAACACACACATTACAACCCCTATGTAACATATTAAAGATTATATAAGGCTATGAACATATACCAGCGAATAATAGGAATGTACTAGTTCTCTTTTATTGCACTTTTTTCGATCCTTATATAACATAGGAGATGACTACCTGTCGTGAACCCTATGTAACATAGCAGAACTAATAACCTCATTTTTCAAACTGTAAATAAAAAAGGTTTGAGCACATTTTTTAAACCTATGTTACATAGTAAAGCACTACACAGAGTAGAGCTTACACAAAAAAGGGTATCACAATATGTTACATTTTTGTTCTCTTTTACGACAGAGCAGATGTACTCGTTTTACAGCCACTATTACGAATATCATAATTATTTTTACCTACTTCTTTTAGTTTGTGTGTGCATTGCCTTTTGTAACAATTATAGCCGATCTGGTATATAGGGTTTTTGAATCCGCTGATTACGAATATAATAAATTAGTTTAACCTAGGTTTTAGAGTTTATGAGAGTTACAAGCTTTTATAATAATGTTAACCGATTTGCATATAACTCAATATATAGAGGATTTCAAACATGCTGATTACGAATATCATATTTGTTTCTAACTATATCTTATAGTTTATGTCGAATATATCCTTTTCCACATTTAATGATATGACAATGATATGACGGATTAAGAAGTAGTCACCTCGAGATCAAAGGTCAAATATTTAATCATGCGTAACTCGTAAATCGGTACAACATGTTGAAAATCTGTTTGCAGGTTTTGTTTTAAGGGCATCAAATAGTGTATCTGAAAAAAGTGCACTCCTTATAAGAGAATACCCCTTAAAAAAAACATAATCTTAAACTCGGTGTAACTATGTTGTAGTACTGGGTGGGTGAATTAGGTCTGTTAACTGCGATATTAACACCACACCTGTTTAAGTTCATCATTGAAGAATTCCACAAATTTTAATCACTTACTAATAACACCTTCGTGAAACAAATGGGAAAATATACTCTTTTGAGCAAAAAAGATAAGTATCAAGTGTACATGTGCTAAAGTTTTGCTCAGATCGGAATGAATTAAGAACCTTGTTTTTAAAGACAAAATTCCTTGGAATGACAAGGAATAATTAGACAATCATAAGGACATTTTCGCTTGTCTTCACGTAGTGAACAATAATGTCTTTATTGTTATTTCCAGATAACTACCCAAAGAAAAGTTAAAACCGAAAACGGAGTTAGTTACCTTTATGCTACCCATGTTGGGTTTTATCGTCATAAATGCGTTCTATCACAATTTTAAACAGAGCACCGTTCTCTGTAGTACATTAACGTATTCATTATAGATAACAGAATTCCACCATTAGTGCATTTGGTGTATTCAAAATATTACATAATTAGGTATGCCCCTCTACTAAAATAATCCTTCTAATCTTTCGTAACAACAGCTATTGTCTGCATTTCAGAAGAATATTTAATTTCTACATTTTATGTATAGAAAGCAAAATAATTACCTAAGTAGAAACGAACAAAATAGTTTGTTCTTGTTGTGCTAAAGGTTTAGAAGTTTTCTACACATCTACAGATTAACAAAAGATACAAATTTTCGGCAGATGTTATAGTCACTGAGAAAACATGGTTTTGTTCTCCTCTACTCCTTATTTTAATCTATCATGTAACGTTTATACTGATGATAGTAATAGTATTACTTTTAAAAACATATATAAAAGGGAGTTATTTATACTTTTACAGAAAGATTATAGAGTTCATTCTAAGTCAATACTTAACCGCCATTATTGAATATATAATGAATAATAAAGTAAGATAATGATCTGTGCATAAGCCACAAAAAGTGTATTCGAGTGTTTGTTGAAACGCCATAATGTTTACATATATTGAGAGAATGTTGATGTATTATAACTAGTGTAGAAATCAAGGCTTAGATTGCAGGTTTATTGGAAATTTCTTGAAGAAAAACAGTAGAATATATTTTACATATTTTACTAAAACTAATCCTTAAGTCAAATTCAAAAGAAGTATCATACAACTACAAATCTAATAATATATATCTCTGACGAATGTCATTAGAGCACATAATGCAAATAAAATTAAAAATATTGTGTTCTCCTAATATATAATTTAACAGCGAATTTCGTTTACTTATAAAACACATACATTGATAAATTTGAAACGTTTGTTTAACGTACTATGTGTACTTTAAGTGTTCTCTTTTTCTTTTTTTAAGGATAATTCATCAATATACATTTGTTGTTATATTCTTACAAGTTTATATTTTACAAGCAAGTATTACAAATTTAAAACATAATAATTCTGTTATGAAACTTTCTCCTGACCACCAATAATTTATGTTGTGTTATGTATAGAAAACAACTAAAGGTCATCAGTTGCTTATTATCCTTAGATCTAAAGGTCACTACCGCAGAACAATAACTTTTTGTAATACTATTTCCCAGTACTTTGATTTTTTCTAAGATTAGTTTTAAAGTGGTAAAGGTACCATCTTTGTTGATTACATAATGTTTGCTGTATCATTCCAAAGATAATACTTCTCCAAAGGAAATCCTAAATATTTGATATTGATATTAGGTTTTAATGCCACTTTCTCACTACATACATAAAACAGAATTGCTAAATGCAGTACAATCTATTCGTAATTAACATGATAGTGAGAATCATAAATGTTTGTGGTTAGACATGTCTCAATTGTTTTAATTTGAACTGCTACGATTTGTTATTATTTTGCATGTAACTCTGATGAAAATGTAGTAAAACAACTCCACGATACTCATAACGCTAGCACCAAAGAAAAATCCATCCAGACCAGCTAAAGCAACTGGAAAAAAGAGAAGAAAAAATAGTTTTTCGTTAATAGTAGTAGATCTAATACACACGTACATTGTTCAATATTTCAGTATTCTCTAAGAAATAAAATGCGTTTACGGAATAACATGTAAGGTTTTTCTAACAAATGAGCTTTATAAAATAACAGTTTCTGTCTAGTTATGTTATAACATAATACAGAAAAGAATATATATAATATTATATCATATTTATTTTCATCCTTGACTGAAATGTGAATGCGTTCTTTCAACAAATGTTTATTAATTTTGGAAAAAATGTATTTCAAGGAAATCAAAGATTTTATAGTTTAATATGAATTTAAGTTTAAAATTTGGTGTATGTTACTGTCAGAAAAGATATCGACTATCAATGGCATATTGTATAAGGTAATGTTTTGGGAAACTGTAATCCAAATCCGAAGCCTATGCTACTAATTCTAAATGACTTCTACACCATCAGGAATGTTTGATCTAAATATATTGAGACATAGATAGTCAAGATTATGTTATTCATTTGCACTTTATATCTGATGTAACTATTACAACCATTTAAGGAGATTCACATATAAGTCTTTGATATTCCATTATAATATGCGGTGAGGTTAAAATATACATGTTGCTGGTTATTGAAATCGCTAGAGTGGAAAGTGTCAATTATATATATACATTAGGTAACGTACATTAGGTCATATACATTAGGTAACACTAGGACTTCAGGAAACGACATTAAATTTTCCGTGACCCCAGGCAACATTCAACTCAACACTCAATCTACTAAGCACGTATAATCCGAAAGTAACATATGGATGACGTGTTTTCTCAAACACGACTTTCATGGCAGGGGATCCTCATATATCAAGTATATGTTACTATTTCCCTTACAAACAAGTGTGTAAATGAAAATAATTAGATCAGTTAGTACTAACGTAATGCTGTAACTACACGTTCGAAATTAAGTTGATCCCGTTCCGTCTTATCTCCTAAACACTAAAAGGTAATTATAATAGGATCCTATACATATATATATATATATATGATACATATTTATATATATATATCATATATATGTGTATATATATGATACTTATTTTTATTATGATTAAAAGTTTTTCACATTTTATTAGATACAACTAGATACTGCGACGAAAATGTATGTTTCATTATCGTTAAGGATGACGTATTTCGGTAGAGAGAATAGTTCTTGTTGTCATATCTTGTCAGACCACTCTTGATTAGGGAGATACAGTTCCACTTAAATTTTAATTTTCGTCGTGGTGCTACTTTCGTAGAGTGATCAGGAGTTTAAAAAAACGATTTCATACTTTTTATCAAGTGTAAAATATTAAGTAATCCTTCCTAATGAAGATGTTAAGGGGTCGACTTAATTATTTTTCCCTTCTGTAATTCCAATTGGAAACATAAACCGAAACTTTGTTCAATATGTATTACTGTGTATAGAAGAATAAAAATTAATTTTACAATGTAATAAGTCCGACAAGTAAGACCCTAAGAAATGTTTTAATACAATATTTTCTTCAATTTGTCAAATGGGAATAATAATAAGTTCCTGAGTTTCCTTTAAATTTCGAACATTGAATGTTTATTAATTGTATGTTCATCAGAAAGATTAATATATATCAATTCGTAGGACTTTTTGTAGAATAATTTTCAGTCATGTGTCATCAAAGGTTTCTAGGTAATTACGATTGAAAATAATTGTAAGGATAAGTGTTAAATCGATTGTAAAGAATTTAATACAATCTGAGTTTAGTTGATTTTTGTTTAGCGTTCCTTTCAGCTGCGAGGCTATATGAAACGTGGACCTACTAATTAACATGGAATTCGAATCACATGTGCTCCTGCCGAGAATTGAACCGAGAACTCCCACGTCAAAGACTCGTGTGCCACATTTAGCAACGAGGGAGCTCTCTAACAGAATCTGGTAAAATCCTAAGTGAAATCTGGTCAAATAGCAAACTATGATCATTAAGAAATTAACTCGTACAAACCATAGTCCTTGACTACAGAAAAGGAAATAATCCAACTTCACGTTATTGTAGCCCAGAAGTAGTTGTTTTACTTACCAAAAATGTCCAAATGTGTATGCAAAACTTTTAGGTGAGTTATTTCATGTGAACGAATTATTCGTATACCAAACTCTTTTATCCCCGGAGGCATAAACCTATAATGAAATTACACATTTAATACTAGTCGACTACATAAATAAACAAACACAACAAAATATATTCATATATGAGTTTTCAAGAAATATGACATGTAGGAAAGCTGATAAATATTTACTTTTTTTTTACCTGCAACAAATTTACTTAGTATTGGTACTAGGAGGATCATTAGCTAGAAGGTTTATTTAGATAACTTAAAAGCACGAAGGAAACTTAGACTAAGTAAAGGTGATTTTACCGAATTCAATGAGACCTACGTAAAAAGTTTACTTTTATTGTTCTGTTAAGTTGGGATGTGGTTAAAAGTCTGTTCGTATATTCTTCTGTAAGGATTTCATCAAAGGTAAAGGGAACTAATGTTTTTTTTTTTTTTTTTTTATTCCACACATGATGATAAAGGCAGAATATTATCACCCTACTTCACTGTAGTTTGTTTTGTGTCTATACCATAGAGTGTGCAACTCCGATTACAAACGTGGTCTTATTTCTTCCTCCTTTTTTTCCAAGAATTTTGTTTAACTCCAGTTGAATTTTAAGTACACCAGGTTTGTAAAAGCAATTAATTTCTCTAATTCAGTGAAAATCTGAATTGAAGCTTCATTCTTAACTGACGTTCTCTACTAATAGCAAGAAGAGTTGTCGTATAAGAAAGGAAAATGTTCCTCGGGGATAAGGAAACATGGTGATGGGGTAAAGAAGTTCAAAGGGCCGTGAAAGAGAAGTAGGATCGATACAAAATTGCACAATTCAGGAAATAACTAGAATTTACGAACTACATGGAGGAGAAATAGAACGAATAGGAGGCAGTTTCTCTAACAAATGGTAAGGCATATGAAGAGTAGTGGAACAATGTGGAAACAAAACAAGGACGAAACCCAGTATACAAGCTCTAGTAGGTAAGAGAGAGACAGAAGAAAGAAAATTCGCAGGTATGCTGCACTAAAGACATAAAATCTAGCTTCTTGCTGTTAAGGACAAAATAAAGAAGAGATAGACGAAGTATTTCCAAGATGTATCGTTCGTACTCGCTATCGGAAAGCAGAGCCTATGTTAAGAGGTCAACTTCTCGAGGATACTGAGACCTAAGGTAACGTTGGCCTGTCAACATCATCCTTATCTGACTGCAGAAGGATCCACAGAGACAGGCGAAATCTCACTACAAACTTAGAGATTGATTGATTGATAATTCAGCATAAGAATAAAACAAATACTTCAAAGTACTTCACCAATAACAAAAATGTACATAAAGCTTCAATGAATAATAATAACAATTTCAAAGAATAGCCTTTATTATAATAAAAACACAACATAAATTGTGAAACTCAAAAACTGAAAACTGAAAATATTATTTCTTCTCTATTTTTTTAAGATGCTGGAGTTTAATGGTCGACGGGAAATTTTAATCCATATAATTTAAATAAAAATTATTATTAACTCAATTTGTCCTATTTAGTGATATTAGCTTTCAATTTAAAATTAATAATTAAGCCATTAAATTCAAAATTAGCAATTCCCTCAATCCAAAATGATCTAGAGATAGAGTGAATGAGAAGATTCCTTCGCTTTATCTTAAATTCATTCAATTAAAGTAGTAAAAGATCCATCACGATCGTTAGCAAAAAACATTTCCAAAAATTTGAAGGGGGGCAAATCTCGAATTTGTAGAATTCAATACATTTACCTGGAGGGTAATAGGAATGACAGTCAAAAGCAATCTAATTCGTAGAGAAAAATTTCGACAGCCTTGCCCCACAATAATATTCGCCTACAGCAACTATCTATTACACTCAATCACAAAAATAGCAAATAATAACTGAGAACAAACCCATCGTTTCTTAGAGCAAAGATGGTTTCATTATGAATATTGGCTATAGAGCGATGTTTTGCACCTGTGTGTTTGACTGGTTTATCACCTGTGTTTCATTCTCTGGAACTTGGTATTATTTTTTCATGAGTATTATTAACTGGAACAGAAGAAGAGTCAATGGGCTAAATATTTATATTTCGTTGAATTAATTTATGGAAATTTTCTCACTGTTTCGATGTCTACATCTGAGGCTTCGGAACCACAAAGTTTATAATTAAACTCATGATTCTTCTGTTTATTCGCATTCAACGAATTAGCCACTCCCGAACTATCAGCATCTCATTAACATTATTATAGGATTTCATCCTTCTGCGACTCCTTTACATTCTATGATCTAAGATCTTGATGATCCAGCACACTGAGCATTGTTCACTTCACTGGAAGAATTCGTATTAACAACCGACTACCCAAACCCATCAACACATTCAAGTATCTTCTTCATATTATGTCTTTCGCAGTTTGAAATTAGTTTTCGACTATTCCTATTAAACTCAATCCGACAATCTAGGTACATTTCATTCGCACCAACATCGCTGTCGAATAAGGATACTTCCTGATTTCCATTGTCTCTCTCCAACTGCGAAGTTATTAATTTTCCCATAGATGGACTCTCACTAAAGGACATTTTAGTCGCACCATCTGATCTTCTATTCAATTGTGCTTGAACCTAAATGTAATCATCTTCTGTCTTCGATGTCACAAATCCCCCATTGCATGCGTTAAGGTAACTGGACATTTCATTTGCACCACCTGGATTTCTATCACGTTGAAGATTGATGAAATTTTTATCAACTCGAAATGCCTTCGTTTCTATGTTCTTATTGGAAGGAATTAGAAAAGGGACATATCATTCGCACCATTAATCCCACTAGTAGTGACAGTAATCAACGAAGAGCAACTAACTCCCGAAGAAGAAGTAAACTCAATAGATGGAATCCGGCCCAAGATGTTTCATTCGCACCACCTATCTTATCAGGATCTATCCGTGAAGCATCACTATTATTCCTGGATATCGTCGACGATAAGTTTATATGTGATGACGATTGAGCAAAGGAAATTGTAATCGCACCACATATATCACTATATGGTTGATCACCACGATATTCACCAACAATAGAAGAAGGAGTGGTTTCAATTATTCGACCAGAATCAACTTCAGAGTCAATCATCGCCCTAACCTGACTAAGTTACAAACTATTAGGTGCGCGAATTTCCAAAATTCTAGACTCGGTTTCTACTAACGTAAGTCCAAGTTGCACTGGATACTAAAATCTCGCATTCCGTAATCAAAAATGTCTTCATATATGAAGATCGAAGTTATTTTATTCCCGTCAGTATTATCTAGATTCCGCATTCCGTGTTGTTCAATACTATTCCCTTTCAACTTGCCGGCACGAGGAACAGAACTAAATCTCTCTGTTTCAAAACCACATAGTCGAATTATTTTCTTAAAGTTCAAAGAAATTCTTCTCTTATCACCACGGAGAATTAAGGCATTCTTGGAATAGTTAATAACCGAGTTCGTTGTACGTAAAAATGGAGTTCCAAGCAAACACTTACAAGGTAAGTGGTCGACCTGCTCCACCAACTTGAAAGTAACTCTTTCGAAATGACCCGAAAATTCACAGCCATTACTATTTCCTGATTTGTGAAAATCGTAAACCAGAAGGAGAATTTACTATTTTTTTGCGTTGTCCTAATATACTTCTCCAATCCGCAAACACGAACCAAATCCACAGGAACAATACTGAAGCTCGAGCCTGTATCAACACAAATGTCCGTTAGGTGATTATTAGGGTGCAGCGTTTTACCACTTTTTTTTCGGAACGAAATGTAATATCTGGCAAAAGTGGCCAACCCACATGGACATTACGGGTATAGATTCTTTTTCAAATCAGATAATACCTTCTGTGAGAACTATTGCCTCAAAGTTTCAAAATTTCACTGAAAATTACAAAAAATATCCTACTTCTTCATGAATTTCAGTTATGTTAAAATAAACATTTTTTTGGTTAAATACATGTGAGTTACTTAGAAAACTGACATTCAAGTATAATAATGCCAGTTATGTGCCCTTGGGGGGATAGGGATGCCTCCTCTGGGGCCAGAAAAGGTGGCAAATTCAGTACATTTAAGCGGTTGTGCAGGTCCTAGCTCACCTGGTCATATAGCCTCTCCAAGCTCCCAGAGTCTACCACGTGGCGGTGGCTGCATCTAGGGTTCTTGCGCCAGCCCTACCAAACCAACCAACCATATATAGGGACGGATGAACTAATCCAAATCGTCACTGTCAGGAAAAATTGTCACAAATTGGGACTTTGATTTCCTAGAAGAAAAGGTTGAACTGATCATCCCGTCTCTAGCATCACTGCCACATACTCGAGAGACTGCTTTAGTGACTAATTTCTCTATTAGTTCTACTGCCATCGTGTGGCATGGATAGACGGTGGAGGACGGTTCAAAATTCAGTTTGGGAATGATGTTATATCTAACAGTGTTGTGAAGATTCTCTGCTTCGTGTTTTAAAGCACAAATAATCTTATGTAATGCATCTTGTCGGACAGCAAGTAGACTATCAGTCATCATGGCGAAAAGAACATTCCCTGGGAGTGCGAGAAATGCATTTGTCTAAATGGATGAACGGATTACAGCCTAGTATTCATTTGGTAAGTATCTAGAACTGTGAATGTTCTCAAAGACGTAACGAGGACCATTAGCAATAGAAGACTTGAGATAAGTATCTCAGTTCTTTACTGAGTTTTCCGAGCTCTTCTGATTATGATGAAGTAAGTCACATTTTATTGGTTTGAATAACACCACGGGAAGCTTTTCACAATCATAATTTTGAACCTATGGCACCTGTGTAAGAATAGGGGTTGAATTAGCGCAAATATTCGTGAAGAGAGCTAAGAAAGGCACTTAAAATGCAAGAGACAAATAGCCTGTTAGTTCCTTTAATTTTCGACGAATACCTCCTTTCCAACCAGTGTTAGTGTTTTTTCCATCACATCTAAGAACCTCAACTTTATCAAAGCCATCTTCGATTTGGTTCATGATGTACTCGAAAATAGCCGTGGTCTCGTCGTGGCCAGAGCCAGAGAATGGTGTCAGGTGACCAACGTATTGACAGTTAGGTTCAGCCACAAGTGATAAGTGCTCTTCTCTAACGATGCCTGCGTGTGTTTTAGTGTTCCCCTTTGACCACCAAAGATAGGCTTTTAATGGGATCATCATTTCTAGAACCTTCTTTTAAATTCCGAGCAACTTTAAGTTTTGCACGCCTTATTTTGCTTCTGTCCACAATTAAAGCAGAGTTATATTGCTAGATTGATGATAAGTTACAATTGCAGCTTTTAAAGCTGCCTGAAGCACAATTGATGTTATATGTGCCGCAGTACTTTCACTTACCTTGTATCTCTGAGCAATCATAGCAGTTTCAGTCAAATCTAGCTTCGGTTTAGATGTTCTGTCTCCGGGTTTGGACTCTTCCTCAGAAGGGATTTCCTGTGGTTTCTGTTCAAGGTCTGCTTCATTGTCACTGAAGTCATTTTTGTGATATAATAAATAAAAGGATTTTTTAAAAATAAATAAATAAATAAAAAGACATTTAAAAAAAGGAAATACAGAATTTTCTGTGAAAATAGTGTTTAACAAACTATTGTCTGTAACGGCCAATTCATATAAGCTGAAGACAACAGTACCCAAATATAGCGCTTGAGAAATGACACCCAATTTGAAGCGTATCCGGCTCGTTTCTGATAGTGATGCTGAGTTATGCAGATCGAGACAGAAGGGCGTTGTAGTATTGTGAGCTGGAGGGGTGGGAGTGTTATGGTGAAAAATAACAATGTTCTGCTACCACTATCAACCACCAGCAGAAGGAAAAGGCAAGGACGAAAATAGCTGTAGAAACGTTTAATTGTACTGAATTTGCTGCCTTTGTCGGTCCCAGAGGAGGCATTCCTATCCCACCGCAGGGGCATATAACTGGCATTTTGAGACTTGAATGTCAGTTTTCATAGTATCTGACATATATAAATTCAAAAATATGTTTACTTTAACGTAACTGAAAATAACGAACATTTTTTTTTTGTAATTTTCAGTGAAATTTAGAAACTTTGAGGCAATAATTCTCACAGAAGACATTACCTGATTCGAAAAAAAAATCTATACCGGTAATGTCTATGTGGGTGGGCTACTTTTTCCAGGTATTACATTTCGTTCCGAAAAAAAGTGGCAAAATGACCCACTCTAGTGATTATTCAATCTTCCAACAACGAAAGATGCTACAGTATTTTTCATCTTTGTAGGGATACGCGCAGAAGCTTGTTTCGAATAATCTTGTGGCTCAGACATTCCACTTTATCCCCTAGAATTCCGAAAATCCCGAGAACCACCTCTCGGTCGACTCAATTTATTTTCGGAAAAAGCTGGTTTAAATTTACTTTCTAATAATGAAAATTTATTAATAGAGGTTTCCCCATGATTCAATTCCCTATCATGATAGCTAGACACAAGGACATTAGATCTTTTTCTAGAATTACCCATTTCTCTGGTATAATCTAACTGGTTTCTGAAACTCAAAACATGTTTTTCCTCTATTTCTAATACTTCCAATCTAGATGCCGGAAAATAATTATTCTCCATCCGGTACTTCTAATTTGGATTCAATACACTAGTAACAATATTTACTAATTCCAATTCTGTGTTACTAAACCCTAACACATTCATTGCTTTTATAACAGATCTTACGTAATCATTAAATTGCTCGGATAATTTCTGTCTTCCATATACATATATCGATACAAAGGCATGTCGCCTAATTGGAGTAGCACAAATATTTAATAAATTCACAATTAAATTACACCAGCTAACATTGTTATTCAAAGCATACAAAATTTATCTTAGAAATGTCCCTGTACGTTTAACTACATAAACAGTTAGCACCATACTGAGAGAATACCTACTATCTAACAATGTTTTTTTTTAACAACAATTCAAAAAGTTGTTGACTATTAGTACCATCTGTCTGTTTTACATCTTGAAATTTCAATTTAAGAGACTCACTGTCTCTCTTGAAGACATAATTCACCATTAGAATATGCTCAACAGTGGACAAGTCATGTCTGTTAACTCCAGTTACCGTACCGTACCGGAAGGTAATCTGAAATTCATTTCTAGTCTTTGGCTGAAAAATGCAGAGCTCAACGTAGCTTTCGTGGTGGTGTTCCTAATCTGTGAAACTCTTCCATAATAATCTCGAAGATAAAGATATCTTTTAGTGCTATTACTTCGTTCATTTCCGGTTACACTAGCATTTGGTGAACCCGGATTTATACATTGAGGTTGTATTGATTGTACTAAAGGTACATCGAACGCAACTTGCCGCAAGCTTCTAAGGCACTCATCTAAACTAGTGCCCTTCACCATCCTACTAAATGCATAACTAACAAATGGCATACTTTCATTATTTCCACTCGCACCGCTATCTGCTTCATTTGAGAATCGCCTAATATAAAGGTTTCCCTGAGTGTGACGGGTTAATAACATATTAAGCTGTCCAAATTCTGATCCCAAATCATAATCACAATACTCACTTCTATGTCGCGTAATGAGTTAAGAGTACCCATCCGATATATCGATCCTCACAAACTCGGACCTATCAGCCATCATAAGAAATATCAATACCAAGCAATGCATGTATTCTTTTTGTTTTTTTAAAAAGCAAAATGCAACAATATGTACATAAACTGTTGAAGTAAATATACTTACAGCTAAACTAGTAACGGACACTACAACAATCCAGAAGAACCAACAGAGATCAATCCTAGTTTTAATGGAAATAAATTCTAGCCTTGAAAAATATTCTTGACACATCAAATCAACTAACAGTAACTTTAATCACTTATTATATTCATATTCGAAAACTAAATTTCTCTAAATTCCAGTGAATTCTAAATAACAGCTATCACGCTCCAGATTTATAATTTTCCTTTCTCTTTACCGAAATCAAATTCATTACTTACGGAACAAAACAAAAGGAAATACGAGGAATTGTGTCCTGGACCATTTGGAGCGTTCCTATCCGCTATCGGAAAGCAGAGCCTATGTTAAGAGGTCAACTTCTCGAGGATACTGAGACCCAAGATAACGTTCACCTGTCGACATCACCCTTACTCGACTGCAAAAGGATCTACAGACAGGCAAAACCTTACAACAAACTTCGAGATTGATTGATTGATAATTCAGCATAAGAACAAAACAAATACTTCAAAGTACTTCACCAATAACAAAAAGTATACATAAATTTTCAATAAATGATAACAACAATTCCAAAGAATAGCCTTTATTATAATAAAAATACAACAAAATGTGAAACTCAAGAACTGAAAACTGAAAATAATATTTCTTCTCTATTTTTTGAAGATTCTGGAGTCTAATGGTCGACGTGAAATTTTAATCAAACGTAGTAAATAAAGATTATTATTATCTCAATTTGTCCTATCTAGTGATATTAACTATCAATCGAAAATTAATAATCAAGCCATTAATTTCAAAATTAGCGATTTTATCAATCCAAAATGATATAGAACTAGAGAGAATGAGAAGATTCCTTCGCTTAATCTTAAATTCATTCAATTAAAGGAGTCAAAGATCCATCTCGATCGGTAGCAAAGACAATTTAAAAAATTGAAGGGGGGCAAATTTCTAGACTTCAATATATTTACTATAGGTAATAACTAAGAGGATTGACAGCCAAAGGCAGTCTAATTCGTCGAGTAAAATTTCGACAGCCGTGCCTCACCACAATACTCGCCAAAGCAACTATCCATCAAACTCAATCCCCAAAAAAGCAAATAATCACTTAAAACAAAACCAGATCAACTGCTCAAATAAAAATAAACCAAGAATAATTAATATACATTTCGGGTTTCAACCTATTCACCAAAATAATGAAGCTGAATTATCGATTATTATCGGAAACATTAAGCGGTCTTGGACAAGCAAAAAAAAAAATAATCACAAGCCAGTTGGAATCGAATTGACAACCAACAAACACATAAACATAATCAAAGGACAACAAAACTAACTATATTGAAATGGCAACTTACCTTTCATAATTTTCTTACTCTCATTTAAGATTCGCATCCTCTCAACATTTGGTCTGCATGTCGACTCTGTTATATCGAATCACGAATAATTTATGATGATACAACTATTCTAACTTTCTCAAAGAGGCCATGACTTAGATCAAAAGGCAAAAAAGGGAGACCAATCTTAATTACTTCACTGATTCAAAAAATTTCATGCTTGAGTATTATTGAGTATCTCGAAACTGATTCAGCATCTAAACAGAGAAGGCTACAGACGAAACGTAGGTTTAATTCACCCGGTAAGTATTTTGCTTCAACTGACGAAACAATCTCCCACCCTGGAATTCCACAACTCGGGTAAAATATTATTATCTTTTTCTTTAAAAAAGTAGCACAAATATCAGACCAAAGGTTAGATCAACTAAATCACTTTGCAACAATATTGGGCAATATAAAAACACCTCCAAACTCAGGAACATTAAACCATTAATCAATTACACGTTTTCCAGAATGATGAAAAATTTCGTAGCAAGAAACGAAACAAATACTTCAAATTTCACTCTATTTAGAGATACTCGGCCAATCTATTATTTAACTATTTCTGGTTTCATGTTTCGCAATCAAAATTTCGCATGCGGTCAAAGACCAACTTCCAATTTTCTTCACACACAACTATTTCATTACTTTTTTTTAAAATTAAATAACGCACTTCCCGCACTATTATTATTGTTTCATAATACACACTGTAATTAACGTAACACCAAAGATAATTGAAATACCAAAGTGGAAAACGAACAGGAACAGAAACTACATCTCATTTTCCGGAAATACGAAGCTGCTACGAGGCATACTCGCCTCATACGAGGATTGAGGTAACAATTCACGTGAAAGAAGGACGTGAGGTGCCTCGAAAACCAAGGCGCTGCTATCGCTGGAACGAAAACATCAATCAGTGCAAGCGATATTGAACTGTCAATGAACCGAAGAAATTCACTTCTCTCTCTCCCTTTCTCTCTCTCTCTTTACAAACAGAGAAAACATACAGTCTTCTTAGCTTTTCTTTAAAGGAAAAATTAATAGAAGTTATTACATCTTAGTCAATTATTGAGAATGAATAAAACAAACTATTATTATTATTATTATTATTATTATTATTATTATTATTATTATTATTATTATTATTATTATTATTATTATTATTATTATTATTAATTTCCCAAAACATAGTAACGGGATCGTTACAAAGAACTTCTGAATGAAGAAAACCTAAAGAAAACTTGCGAAAATCTATAAATCAGGGAAGGATACGGGGGTGGAATGTGTGTAGATAGAGGTAAAAAGTGAATAGGAAATTATGAGAAGTGTCAAAGGTATACTACAGGATAATGTCCATGCTGAAGCATGACAAAGATTGGTAATGAAATATTATAATAGGTTACTCGAATTTTTATTAGGATATTGGAAACAAGAAATATGCCTATAGAATGGAAAAGCAGCTAGATTTTCCGCTTGTATAAAAATATGTACAAAAATGTGGTAACCAAAGAGAAATAAAGATTAAGAGTAATATAAGGAACTAAGATATAAAAAAAAAACTGAAGTAACAAAGAATCAATTATGTTCCATTTTTGGACGATTGATCCGAAGGCTTTGTCAATCCAAGTTTATTTGGGTAGCCACCTAAAATTATCTGAGTTTTTTTTTCTTTTCAGGAACTGCAATTCTTGAATTTACCACTTGCCAGACCTAATTATCTCGCCCCCTGTAATTATCTTGCCTGGACATAATTATCTTTCCACCTACCTTTTCCTTTGCATATGTTGCTTATGGCTGTCCATCTCTTACGATAATAACTTAAACATCTTTCCTTTGTCGCCAATTTATAATTATTAGACCTTAAATGTAACATAATACTAAATACTGAGATTCTAAGCCTAACAACATTTACGTATATAGAATTAAAAGTGTATCATAAAACATGTATAAGAGTAACAATGTTTTTTTTTTAAATAAATATTTTAAAATAAATTGCATAGATATCTTTATAGTCCAGTGCTTTTCCTTCATCTTTTACGAAAAAGTTAGTTCATGGTTCATGTGTTAACATTCTTTGTATTGTCCATGAATTAATAAAAAAGAAGAAAAGAAAAATAATAAGGAAATTGAAAGAAGCATGAGTGACGAACAACGAAATGTGTAGAAATATCAATCTTTACAATTGGACTGCTACTACATGCATTCTGAAATAAATTGTAGAAACAAGTTGAAGGAAAAGAACAGGAAAAGACGGATTTCCATATAATTTATTTCCACATTTTAGTTTTTAAAAATATTAGTATTCTTGTATATATATATATATATATATATATTCTTTATATTAGATTCAATACTAAAACTATTATCTGATGAAAGTAACGTTGAGTTATCGAACCCTAACACATTTATTTTAGTTTTAATAAATAAGAGTATACACTCTGGTCAGAAAAATTTTTGTTAATCATGTGTAAGTTCCAGAGTCGTGATGATTAGGGCTAAATATTCAGCTCAATATAATTTTGATTTGCCTAACCCAGTAATATAAAGACCTTGAAAATCAATTAATAATATTGCAATAATTTCCCGTGCTTCTTAGCAAAATTTAAACGAAATTCATCTAGTGACAGTATTATAAATTCATCTAGTGGTGATGCCTAAAATTCTGAAAACTATAGAATTAATCTTATACATTACTACGGTTGAACTATTTAAATTTTACGAAACATAATAATTCGCTCTGAAACTATGATCTTTGTGTACCTGATAAGTTTGTTCCAGATATCGCGAATCACGTTGCAAACTAAGTACTTATATAGATATATCTGATGCTAAAACTATTTCAGAGGAATGAACCTTTTTAAAAAGTTAATTAAAAAAGTAAGTCTTATGTTCATCCTTTTAGATTTATACTCTTGAAATCTAATTCGCTATTGCACGTTTAGTTCTGAATTATCAAAATGCTTCCTTCTTGACGGCGGATTTGGGGATTGGTACTACACAGATATGGTCAACATCCTAAGTCGGATCTCAGAATTCTCAGAAATACAGTACGCTTAAGCGAACAATGCTTTATGAAAAGTTAATTTAGTATAACATCCTCAAGTAGTATTAAATGTTATAATAAAACTGTTGCGTTATAATCGTAAATTTGTTCCTTCAGACTTAAAGCGGAGATTAGAATGTGCAGGACTATTTGTGATTTGAATCAGCCAATGATTTGTTATAACAACGAATTATCTTTTCTATAACTCATGTGCTGTTTCTAAATCAGAACAATCGTATTCCAATTGAAAATGCACTGCAGATTAATATGAGTAAGCACTTAAAATCCACGAACCATGTATTGCTAAGTTATTAGTTGTGTATCACCTTCTAACATTATATATACCATTTCCAGTTACAACAAAAACTTAAAAAATACATGTTATTGGGAAGATGAGTTGAACGAATAGAGATAGAAGAACTTGAGAATTGTAATGAGTATCATTAGGAGCGCTATAATCCATTGTTGTTGAATGTATATCCGGCTTTGGGTGAGTATTGAAAGGATACATATTTCATTTAATTCTGGGATGTCCGAAATGTGTATTATGTTAATAAAACTACGAAAATATTAATGTGAAAATATCACTGGTGGTTTCAGTATGTGTGAACGAGAGGTACGGCAAGATGCAAAATAACGCCCACTCCGAGTAGCCTGAGATATTTTTCCGGGGATGGATATACCTTCCGAAAGAAGTACCACAAAATCTCGTGCAAAATAATATCAGGAGGGACATTAATATGAGTAAGCACTTAAAAGCCACCATGTCAAGGACCCCGATTGTGTGTATTTATGGTAACCATGTGCACGTGTAGGCCTACAGGGTGGTCGTAATGGACTTATCTACTATAGTTGCAACGCGACGTGACAGTAAATCCCTAATACTAAATCGTAATATTACTCGTAATTGGTGTAATGAATTTTCATTTCGTTTTACGTAATTATATTCCAAATTTATGTAACATCCTTTCTTTATTAAAGTTTTTGATTTTACCCTGATTCAATTTGACTTATATCTGGGCAAAGATGGCCATCTAACCACCTTGGCCAGTTCCAGCCTTTCTAGGACAAAGAGGAGATTCAGAAGTACGTGTACATATAATTCTTATATATTATTCGCTTTCATTTACACCATATTCTTGCATCCATTTCTGGCATTGTTGTCATGAGATCTGCAATCTTGAGAGCATTTTCGTTTGAAGCGGTTTGACGCAGTCGTAGAAGAAACAGGAGTGATTTCGAGATCCTTCGGCTTCTTGTGTATTTCTAGCGTTATCACTTCTCATTGACACTTTGGACATACAAACTATTTCTGGAGTTAATTTGAAGCCCCTGGCAAGCATTATTTCATATTCCTATGTTCTACCACTACTTTGAACACATCGGTTGGAAAAAAGAAAAAAAGTCAACAATTCGTAATTCATATTTAATATCCTTTTTTTTACTTTAGACATCATTTGGATGTGGGTACTTATATATTGACTTTATGTTTAAATCCTATTAATTCATTTATTTATTACTAATCGTCGTGGATGCTTCACAACTATACTATATAAAGTTTAATACGACCTTTTGCCATGGTAAGTTATTTCGCTTCTTCATGGTTTTGGATATGTCAGAATTTTCTATAACTTACATCTAAAGTTATGTCGTACGGAAAGACAAGCAACGCTTTTTGCTATCTGTAACAGAATATATTAGAACCCACCATTTTGATTGAAGTTTAGATATAGTGATAATTTTATTATTAGAGGCTCTTCCTTAACAAAGTGAAACATTGATGCGCTAACTGCACTATGCCTGTCTTCGCTATTAAATAATGGTTTATAAGCAGTAAACTCTAAACACCAACACCGTAAATTTACCTCATACTGATTTTCATAACCTTGGTATTTTTTAGTTTTTTTTTCATATATTGCGTTATGATTCATTTCTTCTTATATATGAATCACGATTACATTTTTCCTGATTGGTGTAGGAAGGACACATAGAGAATTTCTGTGGCATACTGCTGAATTTCTAAATCTGCGGCAGTGCTCTGCAATCTGCTAAATTGAACATAGGAAGTTGTTCCTAAACAAAGTTCAGAACTTCCAAACAAACCTCAGGCATTGCTAATCATCAGTGGAGAGAAGTCTTTCTAATTGTGTCGCCAACAGAAGAAACGAAGAACCAGACATGATAATATGGGAGTTATATGCTATAAAGGTAACCAAGAACTTTCTGTCTCTTTTTGTGGAGGTCTGGGATCAATTGGCCAAGAGTGATGTTGAATATGAATGAAGATAAGTGCAAGGTATGTTGTTGCTGTGGGTATATCCAAGATTCTTCCTGATTGTGGAAGATCAGGTATACCGTGAAGTTCCATAAAGTCATACTGAACATGCAACCTCGAAAGAGCGTCATATGGGGATAAATGCTGTACGAGTACAAACTGGAGTCAACCGCCGCTGCAGCCTGGTGGAAAATATGCCGGGCCTTCGCTGATAGTGTCGTGAATACGCGTAAACTGTAGGGGCGGTTATACAAGCTTAAGGATGGCTACGAAATACTTGAAGAAACACCACGTGCCAAAAGACCGTCATATGTTCAAAGTGAAGATCTTGAGGCAGCAATTGAGAAAAACAGTAGTCAGACATGAAAGGAACTGATACTACAATTCAGTTTGAGTGCAAAAAAACATGCGATAGCATTTCCGTCTGCTTCGAAAGCACTACAAATTTGGTCGAGGGGTCCAACATGATTTGACTTCTAGCGAGAAGCAAAGCCAGTAGCCACCTGTTTCTATGTTGTCTCGTCTGAGAAAAGAGACATTTCTTCACATAGTGTTGACATGTGATTAAACGTTTGACCGATACGAAGATCGGCGGCACCTTCTTCATTGGTTAGTTTCCCATGAACCGAGTCCAAGGAAGTCGAACCCGGCACTGTACAATTTTTATATGTTCCTTTTTATCTGATGAAATACTTGCAGAATCGGGCATCGGGAACCGCTGCCAGAGTCAAAGTTACTGCATACTGTCACTGTTTAGAGCATCGATGTGACTGTGTACTGTCAGTAGTTAAACCATGTTCAAGACAAAACTCTAAATTCTGGAGCCAGGACTTGGGAATCGAAAAAGGGGCACTCCTGTTACAGGAGAATGATGGGTCCCACGAGGCATGGTGGTCCCTGACCCATTCTACGTATTTGATGAGGAACACCATTGCATCCGTCATATTTACCTGACATTTCACCTCCCGATTATCACCTTTTCCATTCCTTGGACGTTCACCTCACAGAACGGTAGTTCAGATTCCCAGCAGGTGTGCAAAATGCACTTGATACTTTCGTTACTTGATGGCCCACCAAATTCGACCGTTTAGCCGATGTTGATGGGAAATTTTGATCTCCAAGGTACAACTTAGGTGACATATTAACGTTTGAAGGTTGAGGTAGAAAGCGAAAGAACTTTCTGGGTTACTTTATTTATACGTTTCGTGTATGATATTACATCTACCAAAGTTCGACATGCACATTTGGTATCGACATGCACATTTGGAACTATGGTCGTATTGCGAGAGTTAATTATTAAGTGAAATATTTTATTTTGACAAAGTTAATTCCTTGGCACTTCTTCGAATGTTCTATCTCTCGAATACATTCAGTCATATTCAAAACCCATACAAGTAATATATATATCGTGTGATTCCGTTAGTCCGTACCAGACCTTTAAATCGAAAACGGTCCGAGATATATAAAAACTGAAAAACAATGTATCCCATTAGTTACGAAGGACAACAGAGCCAAGTAAAAAGTTTCGTCCCAGGGTCCCTCGCAGGGTTCCAGACGGGGTCCAATTCAAAATCGTCAAATGGAAAGAGGGGTCAAGTGGTACATCGCTTGATAGCTCTTGTAAAAAGAAAAAAAACTACATCAAGCCCCGATTCGCTACGATCACCCTATGCAACATGGTGGCGGGACAAAACGTCATCAAACGTTGCATTGAAATGAATGTGAAAAAACACTTATTCCAGTGGAATTGGTGGTAAAATTGCTGGACAGTGCCCGGTAGCCCTGGAATGTTGTGGGGTGTTCAACATAAAAACACATCAGCAAGTGGTGTACACAGCCGAATTATTGAGTCAATGACACTAGTCGGTCGGGAGAAAACAACTGTTTTCACTTTGCTTGCACAGAATTCTTCGAGATGTGGAACGAGGCAAGCATGCTCCCCCAATGTTTCCTGCATCTGTTTTGTAAGAGGTATGGGGCTCTTCCCAGATCTTGACCTTGGTGTCCGCACAGGATGTGTGTTTCAAAGCCCTTAGTTGTGATGTCGCTTCTTAAGGTGGCCTCTTCCCTCCCAGACCTCCGACACTATGGGATCAATGAAATTAAACACTGTATCCTCCAGACCGGCTAGTGCTACGGACGAAATATTTCGTCTGAGTGCACTTCGCGATGATTTTTTTCCATGATGAACACCAGGGTACAGCAATTATAAGGAACATTCCCCTGGGACATGTTGTTTTGCATCATTTGCCCGCATTGAGCTCAGAACCCAAGACCGCGGTATAAATAGATCTCTATTCTGGACTTGCCGTGTGCTATCCAATGACGTATAAATCTTGCCAATCCCCGAGTGTCACGTTGCGACCCTCTAAGCGTTATTGTGTTATTTCCGTTCGAGAATACATATCCCCCCAATTCTCGACCTAGGTTTGAATGATGTCACAGTCTGGTTCGTCTGTATAGCTATCTTAAGCTCAATGCTCCTCAGTAACAACAGGCGAATAATGGGATTGACGCAAGCTTCCAGCCCTGTCCTTACCTGCTCTTTTATTTCCTATGCGTCGCGTAAAAGTGAAATTCATGAGACATTAATGTCGTGAAACGTATAACTGCAAACAGAGAACCGAAATGAAGAAACATACACATCTTTGACAACGATTACTGCAACTGGATTGTGCTGTTTGCTGATTTATGTTTGTTGTACAAAACATACGCCTATCGAGAGAAACAGTCGCAGACAACCTTGAATTGGAAGGCACGAACGTGAGGTACGCTACAACACAGTTTGTTCCATAGTAAGTGAAGCAGGCTTTGCTGAAGGGTCGTTAGTACGATTTGTAGTGAAGTACTTGTGCCGTGCAAAAGTAATACACGCTACGAATTGAGTTGTGTGTGTTTGTGTGTGTGTGTCAGAAGGTTTCCATTTGATTGTAGAAGGTAGCACGTACTACCATAATATCGTGTGTTAGCGCAGTGTCGGCTAAAGATAGCATTGTATTGAAACAATGCCATATACGAACGTGGAGGCATTTGACATGTTAATGGTGTTAGGGGAATGTAGGCAAAACTATAGTGCTTCAACCCGAATTTATAACGCAAAGTTCCAACAGCGAAAATGACTTTCCCGTAATGTACTTCGACGGTTAGCAAATCGTCTGAAACAAACAGAGCGCATACCACCTCAATATAGGGGTCACAAACATGCTCCAATTGTAGATGACAACGATGTCATTATTGATGTTTAAGTTACTGTCGACGTACGTCCTAATCCATCCTCAAGAGATATTGCCCGGGATCGCGGAATTAGTCAAACAAGTGTACTGCGTATACTGTGGAAGCATAAAAGCCACCCGCAACATATCTCATTGTGCCAGGTTCTAACAGATGCCGACCGTAATAAGCGCCTCCAGTTTTGTAATTGGGCTTGTCAGAAATTTAGGACAAACCCAAGGTTTTTCAGTATTTATGTGCTGTGGAAAGACGAAGCAATATTTACAACTGATGCTCATATCAATCTACACAATGCGCATTATTGGTCTGCGGGGAACCCGCAGTGGACACTACAGATTGATCGACAAAGACGTTGGAGCACCAATGTGTGGGGTGGTATCAATGGAACACATGTAATTGGACCCTGATTCATTGATGGAAATTTAACGTCGGCTTTGTTCCATCAATTCTTGACAGAACATCTACCGCACCTGCTGGAAAGGATCCCACTTCATGTGCGGCGCAATATGTGGATGCAATTGGATGGTTGTCCAGCATATGCTGCTGGAATATGCAGAGGTGCATTAAATACTTTATTTCCGCACCGTTGGTTAGGAAGAGGGTCCAATACTCCTTTCCCTCCTCGCTCTCCAGACCTGACGTGCATGGACTATTATTTCTGGGGACGACTCATGGAGCTTGTTTACACGAATAGACCAACTACACCAGAATATATGAGGCAACGTATAATGACCGCATTTCGAAGCTTAGGAGAGGCATAGCTTGAAGCTGTCGGCTATAATTATTATCGCCGTCTAGACCGTTGTCTTGCTGTACATGGACGACAATTTCGGTAAGACGTGATATAAAACGTGCTGTGAGCTTGTCCGTGCCTAAGCGGTTAGCGTACACGCCTTTGGCGTGGGAGGTCCGGGTTCGATTCCCGGTCGGAGCTCATGTGGTTCGGATTCAACGTTAATCAGTAGATCCACGTCTCATATAGCCTCGCTGCTGAACGGGACGTTAAACTCAAAATTAACTCAACTCAAAACGTGCTGTGTGAAGTGCACATCTGTTAAATAACGGAAAGCAGTCTCCAAGGTAAATATGATATATCCTTTGTACGTTATGTGATGGTAAATTAATTCTTAGAACAACGTTAGACGTTTCAATATAATATGCTTACCTGCCCACCATAACGCTTCCATTTCCATACTGTGTATATTACCAGTGTTGACTACTAGACGAGTCAAGACAGCACTTTTCAATAGTGTCACGAAAGAGGACTGAACAGTTTTCGTAGTATTGTACCCAGAAAACGTATGTTACCAAGGAAATATAGCTGTTCAAAATTTTCAGGGTCTTCCCTCCAGCACAATCAAACAACTGCTAATTTGGAGATGGAACCAGCCTGGATATCTAGAACTGGTTACCGTGATATGTTGTACTTTTGAAATAATGATACACTTGTTTTTCAGTTTTTCCGTCTGGCTGCCCGTTTCAGATTTGTAGGGGTGGCCATATTGTTTTCAATGCAAATTGTGATGACATTTTGACCCGCTGCCATTTATCATTGGGTGATCGTTGAGAATCGGGACTTGTTGTGGCCTCTTTCTTTTTACAAGAGTTTTCAAGCAATATACCACTTCACCCCTCTTTCTATTGGACAATTTTGAGTTGGACCCCATCTGGAACCCTACTGGGGACCCTGGGACGAAACTGTTTACTTCGCTCTGTTGTCCTTTGCAACTAATGGGATACGTGTTTTTCAATTTTTACATATCTCGGAGAATTTTCAATTTAAAGGCCTGGTACGGACTAAAGGCATCACCCTATATATATTGTTATTGAAAATAAAGTATTAATGTATGAATTCAACAACCAGTAGCAATAACAAGAGTTGAATTGAATAATCTGGTTATTTACAGAGTTTATTGTAGATTGAGTAAATCATTCGAAGGAATTACATGCAGCGTCTTACAATTGTCGTTTTTTTTATAGAAGAGGTGAAGTGCATTTATGCTATTGCAAGGATAAATATGCATGTACCAAAATTTAAGTTGTTTCACAATTTCAAAGATGATTTCAAGTAAAAACTAATTCCAAAAAAATTGAGAATGATAGGGAATTAAGATATATAATCAACCAAATTTCCAACAATTATTTAAAACAAAGTTATTCTTAAAGTCTGCAGATAATATAAGAAGAAGAGTGAATCCCAAAATGTGATTGAAAGTAATATACGCTAATTTGCTATATATATATATTAATAAGTAACTTTCTTTCAGAATATAATATTTCTCTTCGCGAAACTAAAATCGTTAAAACTGCAAGTAAATTTCACAATCTAAGAGGAATAAAAACGTTTATTCCGGAGATAAGTGTTATAAATGTAATTGGTATTCATTTCAGACTGCATTTGGGAAAGCATTAAATAATACGCATCACAGTTCTTCTCTTCGGGCAACTTTTAGTCCCTAAAAATTTGTAATGCTCGTTAAATTGAGTGCACGTAATAGGTAACCTATATATGTGATTCATTTGCATGTAATCCTATATCATT
Organism: Thermobia domestica; assembly: GCF_964235325.1. Lineage (NCBI taxonomy): Eukaryota > Metazoa > Arthropoda > Insecta > Zygentoma > Lepismatidae > Thermobia > Thermobia domestica. Next base: position 51,283,142 of record NC_137454.1, on the reverse strand, counting down.
GCAATCCTGTCCTTCTGAACTTAATAATACTGTCAAAATTGACGCAAAATGATATCCCTAATGCAAATAGACTGCACTGAAACGTGGATGAAAAGTTATCTTCTACAGCGGTAAGAGCATAAACTGAAAACCAGACTAGGTTATATTTTGACTGTACAGATTGATGTAATGAGACAAAACAATCATATTTCTGAATCCACTTAGGAGAATCTTTACTTAGTTAATGTAGATTAAAAGAAATGAAATTACGAAGTTTAGGTTCATCAATCTGCTTTAATCAAATAGTTTCAATTCCAATGTTCTTATGTTTGAAGAATATCAGACCGCTTGTCCAACTCAGTCTTGCTTGACTTACTCTCTTCAACGAAGTGCAGCTAAATCAGTGCATCATTCTAACTGAAAACACAAGTTCTATTCAGTATTTTTTCTCTCTGTGAAGGCATAGAAAGCATAATATTTTCGTAACCCAGAGCGGATTCCGCACCGTTCTGCCCGTAACACTTAAAGATGTTCTTTTTAGTTGACACTCCATGCATAATTATTGCAGGTGCGAGTTCTATCTTCCATTTATTCATTTGAAATTGTATCTTGTGTTTAGAAAATGAAACGTGTTGCAAATTATTTATGCCAAGTAAGACTATATTAGTTTCCTTGAAAAGAAGGAGTTTATCGTCAAATACATTAAATGTTCTATCGTTGAAATTTTCTTATTTGGGAAAGAGTCTAATAAACAAATTATTATCCTGAATACAGTTGCTTCAATTATGAACGTCATTTACTCTGCTATCAGAAGTTAGACAAATACGTTTTCTCCTTTGTGTATTACTTTTGTACTCAAACTTTCACTCATTTTATTCATCTTCTTACATACACTTAATCCATTTTGTAACTTTTGGTATTACTTTACTCCAGGGTATGATTGTGTCCCATATTGCTTAATAAAATATGTGGCGTGTTTTACTACAGATCGTTCCCGATTAGATTTCCGGTGCGTAACCATTAAAAATTGACAGTATTCCAATGGTTTCCTTATTTCTTTATACTGTATTTCATGTCTTTATATTTTGAGGTGCAAATGTGATCGTTAATCTTAATCCACAAATACTGTTCTGTTTCCACATCCGAGCATCTTGAGTGCACTAATTTGGAAGTTAAAAAGAATGAGATCATCTTCGCCTTGTAATAGACTGTCACGGCTATTTACTTTTAACGTCCCTTAGTATGCTGTATACTTTTTATCAACAAAATTCGAACTGTCCTGTATAGAACATTTAAAATAAAATAGTATCTATTGAAATCAGCTATTTTTACAGTTGTAATGTAAAACAAGAAACAATATGGCAGAGAGAAGTATTTTACGTTTTAGTAACTATACATGGCATCACTCACAACTTTCTCGCTTCGTAAATGCAACAAATGAGTCATATACGAGAAGTATATGATTCCCGGTTGGTGCTCATGTAGTTCCTATCTTGCGTGAGGCTATTGGTTCACGCCTCGTTGAAACTCACTGATGAAAAAACGTTAAACTCAAATCAATCAATCAATAAGAAATCATTTTCTTGATTTCACTACATTCTTTTGGTATAGCAGTGTTCATTAGTGTGGCGCGTTTGGCACTTTTGTTGGAAATTCATGACGGCTAGTGCGGAAAAGGTGCCATTAGTAGCACCGACCTTACTGATTTTTTAATTTTTTTTTGGACAACCCCTTATGCTCCCCCACCGTAGTTAAAGTTTTTTAAGTGTCTGGTTAGGCAAACGACAACACCAATGACATGAAAGCTACTTGTGGTCGTTTTTAGAGTTACCTACTGGCTATACAACTATTATTTTATTAAAGGAAACTTGTAGGAATGCCAGTAAAAAAATAAAATGCTTATGGGTCAAAGTACAGCCATATTAGTTCAGTTTTTGGAATTAAAATCCAGGCTTTGCTTGTCATGAAACATTAACGATGATTATGGGCATAGCTCTTTATATTTTATTTTGGCAACTCTTTGCTTGTTATGTACAACGAAAGCAAATGCCATCTAGTGGGAGGCTACAAAACTTCGTGGTTGCATATTTTGGCCACGCTGTTCGAGCGTCGTTGCAAAATCTGGTTCCGTCTAGAAGATTCGCACACCTCGCCTCGCAGAACTTCCCCCTCATTGGCTCCATTCGCCGACCTTCTAAAATATTCTCGTTCGAAGTTGGGAGGTGGTATAAATATTGAGTACTTTGGCCAGTCAATCCAACAGGCCAGTTTATTGCGGCTTAAGCTTTAACGGCTTTAGTTCGCTAATGTTTCTGTTAAGACTAAGACTTTGCGAATTGTACCTGAGGTTAACGTCTTCTTAGTGTGATACGATTTGTACGCTTTTTATACTTTGGTTTCCAAGTTCTGAAGCAATGGAAAGCAAGAAGAACAAAAAGAATCCTACCACACTAACGCGGGAAAGAGTGAACGAGGGGATAATTTTTTACCCCAAGTGAAATGGGTGAAGTGCAGTACCCACGTACGCAGATATTATGCGACTTATCATTGGTTTCGAAGTGGTTTTAAGTGGTGACGAAAGTGTAACTAAATTACCAGTGACGGACATTTGTAAACTAGTTACACAAAGATTTGTACATATTTAGTGTAAAGCAAGCATTCCTGTTGTTTCAGAAAAGAGAGCTTTTGGCATCCTAAAAACATTTTATAATAAGTGTATAATAAGACAAGAAGCAACATTTCGTGCTGGTTCTGTTGCACATGCGTAAAAGTCTCTTTTTGATATTGCGTATTGCTTATGTAAAACCGCCGAAGATTGCAACCGTGAAATGACACGCAGGATTCCAAAAAGAGAATTCAAGTTTCTTTTGGACCAGAGAACATCACGGATAATAAGCATTGGTAACGTTGACACCGGAACAACCAAATCTCTATCAAAGATATTTTCCCGTAAAATGAGCAGATTTAAGGGGCAGAGAGCCAAGAAAGACGCTGGAAGTGTTGAAACTTGTCCATCAACCATTGGGATTAGGCATAGCCACTGGTTAAGGATACTTGCGTCGTCCATGTCTGTATCAAACGAAATTGTTGAATCGGGAAGTACATCGCCGAGGCGCTGTCAATAAGGAAACATATCCTAAAGCACATCCGTCTTCAAAATACAGCGGAGGCAGCTTTTAGAACTGGAGTTTCAGACAACTAGTTGCTTTGTTCGCTTCTGCCGTACTTCATGACGCGAGACACATAACACTAGAAGATAAAAATCTTGAAGTTGACAGTTCCAAGGTACGAAGATGAAAGGTTAAACTGGTCGAGAAGATCCAGAAAGATAAGGCTCACCTAGGCCGGGCGATTACAAGTATCTATTTCGAAGGAAAAATGATGCAACTCTTGTGCAAGAAAAAATTAACGGCAAGCTACGAAGATGAGAGGTTACACAAAAGCATATCATAGTTCTATTTGAGCCCGGTTGAATTTGCCGACTCTATATTGGAGCTATTAGAAGAGAACCAGTACGACGTATCAAGCAATGGTGAAGCCACGGCAGCAATGGTGAAGCCACGAACACAGGATGGGATAACGACGTGATAAGTCAGATACAAAAATCCCTAGGAGAGGAATTCCAGTATCTTATTTGTCTTCTTCAAACCAAAGAGTTGTCATTTCGACACCTGGTTACCGAATTGGATAGGGGGACGACCGGATCCAACGGCTTTTCAGGACCCATGGGAAAGAAATTAAAGGATTGTGAACGTTCACCGATCGTCTCCTTTACACCCTTTCTACGGGAATGGAAGGAAAAGCAAACAGATGGTTTAAGTAGCGACCAGAATTATCTCTTTGAAATTTGTAAGGCTGTTGCTACAGGAATGCGTACTACCAATCTATCAAACAGAAAACCAGAACCATTATCACCATTATCACATTAGCTTACATTGACCTGTAGGATGCTTCACCACCATATCAGTACTGATAAATGTACTTCATGTTTGTGTCTACTTTGCCAATTCATTGCTAAAGTATACATTCTCGTCTGGTTTTCCATACGGCGAAATCCTTCGTGAGAAATCTGCACCACTGCATTTTCTGCCAGAAAATCTACAGCACATAGTTCATTCTGTTCTACAAACTGCTGCTATATTCATCATCAAAACCTGCTAATAGCGATGACAGCAGATAAAATCCGCATATTCGAACGTTAGGCTAGAGAAGGATAACAAAGTGCCGCAGCCAGAAGACTCTGAGATCAAGCCGCCCAACGTACTTCATTGTTCGGAAATTAAACTTTACAGCTGAAAATTACTACGACATTTTTAACTGGCCTAAATGTCTAACAGATCCACCAATCACAAGAAACATAACGGATCAGCAGCTTGATGAAAACATCCGAACTTCTGCTACTCTAACAACAACATTCCCTTGCCAAAGTCAAGCTGTTGAATGCGCAGTGAAGCTGGTGTCTAGGCAGCGTCGAGAAAGTGCGGTCAGAACACAAGAGATATCTTCGTTAGAGATAAACTGAAGTATAGAACAAGAATACCCCACTTCGAGGCCATAAAGAACTACGTGACCTAAGGTCAATTGTCAACGTATGCCTAGTGGCTGGGTGGGTTTTCGGAACTCGACTTGCAACCACCTCCCATGGGTAAGGTCTGGGTTATTTTGCGTACAGAGCAAAAAACGAAGAATTGCACAAAGAGAATCGTGTTATATCAAGAGTTATGCCTATCATCATCCTTAACGTTTCGTTCCATACAAAATAGGGACGTTAACTCCAACAACTGAGCTAATATGGCTGTACTTTGACCCATATATATTTTAAAATTATTTGCTTTCATTGCTACATGTTTCTTTTAATAAAATAATTTGTATTATAGCCATCAGGTAACTGTGAAAACGACCATAAGTATTTTTTTCTGTCATTGGTGTTCTGTGTACTGCCTAACAAAACACTTAAAAAATCTTTAAGTCCCCGGAGCAGGGGTGTCCAAAAAATAAAAAAATGTAAGGTCGATGGTACTAATGGCACCTTTTCCGCACTAGCCGTCATCGAATTCCCAGCATAAGTCCAAAACGATCCACCCTAGTATTCATGACATCCACGTACTCAGCATGCTGAAGTAGGGGATATAAAGTAGATCAATTTAATCAATGTAGCCGATGACGGTGTTTTTTTTTTTTTTTTGTTTATAGTGGCCTCTATTAATTGATGAATAGCAACCTGACAGAGGTTATTCGATGAAGGATAAGCTATATAAGCTTTGTACAAAGTTTGTTGGCAATGCTTTCTGCTGTTGATACAATTTCTGAATAATAAAATCCTTGTTGTCCTTTACAAAAGTGAAAGACTAATGTCTCAAATCATGGTTTATGTATGCAAAGATTGGTTCATCTTGGTTTCACAAAATTATTCGATGTTAACGAATCTCGTTTGGTTACAGAATGATGCTTAAACACATTGTTGCAATTCTCGTGACAATAATTTTAAAATCTCGACGAAAAGTGCACTTTCACAAATGCGTCTTAGCAAAATTAATACTTGTTCTCCCTTATATTAAATATTAAGAGCATGTGGCACAAAATGTACCGGTACGTGTTTCTCGAAGATATCAAGGATTTTATAATTAAGTTCTCGTTTTTTGCATCTGTACTTCTGATTTTTAGGAGGTTTAGATTAATGTCATTCCGAAGGTTGTTGACGAAGGAAGTAATCATTACTTGTCAAACGTAATGGAGCCAAAATCGAAGAAGGATCGCAGACAGAGTTGCTTCTCGTAGCATGTTCCGCCGTTCAGTCGTATTGTCTTTTTGACTTTCTCCTCACAAAGAAGAAGTGTCAATTCAATATTAAAATAGAAAAAACACATTCCTCAGTAAAGCAATGATAAGGTCTTCCTTTCAACTAGTTACCGGAGGATATTAAAGTGCCTTCCTGTTACTCAACAGTCATAAATTTCCGTGGGGATGTTCGTGTTTCTTTAAGGGTATGTACTCTTTTCTTGCAAAAAATTAATCGACTATGGAATTATCAGTTTGCCCATTTATATATTCCTTTCATTTTTTTGGATTCTTGTATGAGAATTTACATTAGGAGGTATGCGCAGTAAATTTCGAAAATGTTATGGCACAGTTCATACTCAATAAGAAAGGAGAAATACACTATTTTGTTCTAAGATCACGAGTGTCAGTTTATAAAGCATAAGTTTAAATAATGAATGTAATTTTGTTTCACTGAGGAAGTAAGATAGTATAAATACGTTACTCTATTCTCAAATGCATCGTTAATACCATAGCTATAATTCCATGTATTTGGAAATTCTTTGCAAAAGCTTGAGAACGAACAATTTGACTCATTGCACATAGCACTTCTGAAAGTTATTCTTTTCAAACAGAGCAGTATAATTATATAAAAAATCCAGCCTGTGGAAATACATGAAAAACAATTTTAAGAACTGCATTTTATTAAATTGAATTTCTAATTTTATGTAAACTGTTTGAACTATTATCAGGCACAATTTGATTATACAAGATCAATATTAAATTGGTCAATTTCCATAAAATGTAAATATTCATTAATTGAAAATCATACATTTTGACCAACAATTCATCATTACACATAAACTAGTTGTCACAGCACTGAATCGTCCAAAACCTATTTTCAATTTACTAACTTTGAGTAGTTGTTTTAAAAATAACTATCTATAAAAAATAGATTTTAAGAACATTTTTCGTAAATTATTAATTATTACGAAGAACAGTAAGTTTTCTTCCCAAGTTGATAATTAGATGGATTTTTTTTGCCAGCCTGTTCATTCAAAAAATGGGTAGTGAACATTTTTGAAGACCATATTCCACTAATATATTTCGGCATTTAAAAATTAGAACTTATTTTAACCGCCAGCATGTAAGAGAGAACATAAGAATATTGGGTATTACAATTTTTTAAGTGAACGTAACATACAGACAATGTTATATGATATTTGGTTATGATCAGTTAAATTTTTACGTACCTGAATCGTTCATTCAAGGAAGTGCTTTCTAAAGAATTACAGTTAGGCATGCAATTGCATTTTGTCTTTATATCCGAATAGTCCAGAATAATATCTGTAAGAAATACGTAAAATATATAATATAACATAATTATGTAATATTAATAATACTTGGATCCAAAGATATAAAAACGGTCCGTTAGATATTGAAATTTCTTTCAACGTTAAATTTCTGTTGTAATAATTCGTTTTTACTAGTTAAACATTAGCTGTCGGAGTGTATATTTTAAAATGTATTTTTTTGGCTGAAAAAATAACATTCATTCACAAACATTGTTTAGATCATAAATTTTGATGTATTTCGTGCGTTTTGGTATGAAACATAAAATTAAACTTATTGATTTTTTTTTTGCATCACACTAATAAAAGAACTAACAAACAAGGAATCCTATCAACTTTTACATTGAAAATAATGCAACTTCATATGATTATTGAACTTAAAGAAGAGCAGTGAGTAGATTTTAAGTTTATTACATATATTAATAGGATTCTGGTCAAAAATGGAACCTTTTTACTCTGTTTTGTCCAGCGACTATTTGGTTTTGGATGAAGTTTTGCTTTAATTACCTTGATCGAACAGAAACTTTGTGGAAGTTATTTCTATCTTCGTTTCTTGCATATATAGGTAGGTTATAATTGTAATAATAATACTTTATATGCTGAAGATTATATGTTATATTGTGAAACAGAAACGAGTTTTAAACTAGAAGTATATTGAGGTGTTATTATGAACCTCAAAATTTTCGTTAATGCCTTTTCTCGTATTCCTGTTAGTGAATACTCAAACTAGAAGGAAGTATAACATAATTAAAAGAGTACTTACAAATGGCTACTTTAATTGCATGAATATATATGAAAATATCGTACTTTGTAGAAATTATTTACACTATATTATAATAACTATTATTTCGTGCTTTGCCATACAGTGATATGCCATCCTTTTATACGAAAAATATGAGAAATATATCTTAATAAAATCTAGACCAATGTTGCAGAAGAACTGTCAAAAATGTAGCTACCATATTTAGATGCCTTCTCCTTAATCCGCATCTTGAGGACGCGACATGCCGTCTTGACAGGAACCCACGTTACATGTATAAATAATATGAATAATTTATATATAGTAACAAAAATAATGTTAACTGTTTTTGTAAATTATTCCTTTTGGACAAGCAATTTTTCTATTTCCCGTACAACTTCTGTAGTAAGTTTGTACCGATGGGTGTAAGTATAAATGGCCCTGCCTCATAATCCATGATCAATGTTCTAAGGGTAGTACTCACTCTTAAACTAAAAAAAAATCATCAAATTTCGGAAGGGACCAAACCAAACTTTATATCTTTAGAGGCTCCCAACAAAAAAAAATGGCATAATAGTCCAGGATAGGGAAATGTACATCTATCCATTTCTATTCAATTGCTTCATTTCATTCACTTTAATGACAAAAATATCCTAAAAAATCAAGTTTCTAAGGTTTTCACTTATTTCATTACCTTTCATTGGTCGTTTTGTTAACTTATATGATTGCATGAATGCATAAAACGGTTCATACATTTTCTTCAGATATTTGTATATTGACGCATTCCTTTCAAAATTTTGTAGTTAAATATAAGGCTACCTATTAAACTTTGAAATTTAAAAATATATCTTAAATGGTTTTTAAAACTCAAATATTCGCGAGTATGCCATTGCAACATACGTGATTGAATTAATTTCCGCCTATGACTAAAAATTTTCAGTTGTTCATGTTTCCGTTTGCGCAAATTTCGTTTTGCCTAGTGAGCTAAAAGTAAAAGTAAATTGCATAATTTAGGGGTATTATCAGCTCGTACTTTTATAGAATTTATATGCTAATCTCACTTGAAATATATTATTTCGTTTATTGTTCATTTTTCGTGCCATATACATATTGTTAATGAACCATACCAACAAAATGTAAGAGGCTACTCCTCAAATAAAAGTAAGAGAAAAAGTTCATATGGATTTATACCGAAAAGTGCATAGATTCGAGCTAGGGCTGTCCAAAATTACGAAAAAGCCAAATTTCAAAAGACCATATTTTGAATTCGATACTTTGGATGGTGGTCTTTATTAGCGTAATGCAAGTCATGCATACGCAATCCAGAAATGTATATTTCATTAATGTTCTACTTGTGTACAGAGTATTCCATGAAGGGTAAAATTCCCAGACATACTTTCAACAGAACTTCGAGATATGCTCTGACTTTATGATTGGCCCAAAGTAAGCAAATGATAAGACTTCATAGCAGTGAACACAGAATTATTTGCCGCGGTGTCGACAGGTTAAGGATCGTCAGCAGCACGGTGTCTTGTACTCGGGAAAACGAATGCTGCAATGTTTTCTTTCACACTTATACGTGAAGAAAACGTGAACTATACCATGACGAAATAGATATCATCACACGTTATTCCGAACACAAATAACATAGATCTGCCGGTTCCAGACGCTTCCGACTTCCCTCCAAAGCATTGGATATCCGTTGTTGTCAAGGCTTACTTCCCGCCCACTTTCGACCCACCTTGAAATCAGGCTACATCTGCAAACTCTATTGAGAGCATATCTGGGAATTGCAATTTCCAGGGTATACCGTCTACACCTATTTGCACTTGATGTAATATGCAAATGTGGGTTGTTTGTGCATGGCTTCCTTTAGGTTGATAAAAACATCATCCACAGTTTCTGGATCCGAAATAGGGAAATTTTATATCGAAATTTAGCGTTTTGACATTTTTGGACAACCCTAGCTCTCAAACTATGCATATTTCACCACAGTTCCATATGAACTTTTTCTCTTATTTTGATATGATGAATCCGCGTAAATCCACCCTTGCATTCTCTTACCTGTGTTGACACATAGGACGACTGGAAAATATTTCGTTGAATAACACGAATTTGTATTTCCTTGAGTTACCCCTTTAAACAGAATCTACACCGTATGCACTTTCCGAAATGTTGACTAAAATCTAGATTGACATTGTCATTAGGAAATAACTCGTTCCAACTCTCTGAACCCAAATATTCTTCACGTTAGTATTTCGAAACTTGCTACATCCTTTAACTTATTACAATTTACGTCTCGTCTGAAAAGCTACACCATCTCGCATGTCATACTGTGAACCATAAACATACGTGGAACGTCAAAATCTAAGTAGTTTCCTCTTATCATGTTGCTGCATGCGTTGATATATATCCGCATGCAACATATTATACATTGCTTCACCTCGAACACTTCAATCGGCAGCTTTAGTTCCATGCTACCAGTAACAAGATATCCCATAGATGATAATGTGGTTTCATTAGACGTTAATCTGATTTTTGTACTTGCACCTGTTTGTGTTTCGGTAAAACGATACTCACGAACGCCCCTTGCACATAATTTCTTTATAATTAATGAAGAAAACAAATGCACACAATGTAAATAACATTCTATGACTTTATTAAAGAAGCTTTGATGCAGTAACTAGACGTTCAGGATCATATGTGGCATTATGCTTCTGGCTTGAAGAATTTTAATATAGCAACTACTTCGGATATAATTTCTGAGTAGTCAATAGCTTTAGTAAATTTCTACTTGCAAGAACAGATACGTGATCAAGTTCTACTGATGTTCCATCCGTATCATATCACCTATTCCTGAATATAAATATCTTAGTGGTAAAAATAAGAAAAACGCTATCTCCGCCAACTAAACGGAATGCAATACTTTTATAATATTCGTTAATGTTATTGAATGTACGTCGATTGAGTCTAGATGGTTGTAATTCCCAACTCTCAATAACTTCCGTATTGATGAACATGTGTTTACTTAGTCGGCCACTTATAAGGTATCTTGTTACTTCAACCAGCAATATAAGCTAGTTACTGCATATCCAAATGTAGCAGGTTTGTTATCATAAACTTGATTTTACGTATATGATTGTCTTGAATGGGAAAATTCATTAGAGAAGTCTTTCTTGGACTGACTCATGTTTGTATTGATTCTCATTTTCAACCATTCCTTGAGTTGTGTTACAATGTATATTCAGAGTTTCTTTAGTTGAAACTCCAGGGAAGTACTGTCCAACATTTTTAGTATTAAAAGTATCTTATACCTCTGCAGCCTGTATTAGCTCCTCATAACAGCACTAAGTTAATTTTCTTTATTGTTTAGACGAAAGTCAATCTTATTATTGAGCATTGTTGTCAATTCAACAAGGTTTCCATTAAAGATTATATTCAATTTGGTATTACGTTCCGCGAGATAACAAACACATTTCTTTATATTCATTTGCATATTCCGATGTTTAAGAAACCAGAAAATAATAAATAGTTTTGTTTGTACATTACCGAATGCATTTATGACCACATATTTTTAGGTAACAAACTACGGTGTTATTTAGTGTCATGTTATTTATGTTAATCTCGTTGAGGTGCTCGAGCTTTCCCAAGAATTTTCTTACAATTTTCTAAACCGTTTATCTCTGCTCGAAGCAAAGATATCATTCAGTACAATGAGTTTCGAATAGTCCTTAATTTCCTTCTTTATTTTGTATACAGCTTGCTTTGTGGTTATTTTCCCTAATGATGGTAACAAAGAGACACGTGACTACTCAGTCTCAATTTAAACCTTCAACCTACAGCTAGTCTTTCAGATTCATCAACTGCTTTCGCAATACTTCTAATTGTAAATTTTGACAATTCTATTTCTTGGGATTTAAACAAAATATTTACTATCTCCCCAATGTACTTTAAACGTTCTCTAATTCAGTCAAGATGGTTTGCGCATTGTATGTATAGTTTCTTGCAGTGAAGTGTTTGTGGGTCTCATCATCCATACTTGCTCAATTGATGTGTGAAGCTATAACTTGCTACAAATATATTCGCAACTCGACACTCAGTGAACGCACCTTTTAAGTTTTAGATTTACTCTCGAGTTGATTGGACAGAGTCTTACTGTGCTTTCATATCTGCTAGTTAGGTTTGTAATTATTAGATAGAGCGTCCAATAGTGGCTTTAAATATCATTGTACGTTGGGTTTCAAATGTTGATTATGTAATGCTAACTGATTGATGTAATTATGAAAAAAAACTTAGTAACTTTTTTAAACAAATGTAGAGTCGACTGGAGGTTCGTGTTAATTTCATTGATTTTATCACGCGTTGCATTTATAGCTAATTTCAGCTGAAGGATATCGACCGAAGGTGACAATTTAATGTTTGATTAGCTAAGGCATCAATTGTGTTGCAAAGGATTCCAATAATATTTTGTACATCACAACCAGGAATGAATTGATCGTATAAAATCTAAAATAACGGTAAGAATTCCATTTGAAGCAGATTTTAGGATCAGAATTGTTGAAAAAGTATTAACCCTCCGTGATTACACTTATCATTTGGGACACGGAGGTCACACTGGGGCCCACACGACCCCACCACCTTATTTATCTTATTTAATTTTTGAAATATATATTTTTGTAATATATATATTTTGCATTTACTGTTCTGTGATACGCAACCATAAGCGTATCAACGCATACCATAAGCAACACATTTGCACTTATAAGCGATTTGATTACTTTTATTACTGTTTTCATTAACAGTCAGAAGGAGAAATACGTTTTTTTACTTTATCAACAAAAGCTAAAAAATGTCACTTTTATTAGCTCCTGTTAATAAAATATGTGCTTATTATATACCAAAATAACAAACACGTGTTATACAAACTATGAAAGAAGAAACGCCCATACCCGATCTTGCGAAGAACAGTAAAATTAACGTCTTCAGGACCGACAGGGATTTTAATAAATCATAGACCTTTACATTGGCGGCCCTAGTGCCCCTTCTTATTATCACAGAGATATGAACTATACCTCGTTGCAAAGCTTATGTAACACATACTTCAATCAGCAAAGATTTATGCCACCCGTGTGAAACCATTAGAAGAAGAAGAAGAATAGTTTTAAAAATGACAACTTATTTGCTTTTGGAAATTTCTGAAAGACTGACAACAATGTTACTTGTCGTACGGAGGGAAAATATTCACATGTACCTTAGACATTGGCTACAATCACGTAAGAAATGAAGGGCGAAAATTCAAGTGAGAAGAAATCAGAACGTGTTTCCAAAGTGGATCATCCTGTATATATTTTATGAAATATATTGGTCTACCCTGACGTTCGCTGCCCTAGGTACCCCCTCAATTGTCACAGAGATATAAACCATACCTGATTGGAATGCTGATAGAACGCAGATTTCAACGAGGCAACTCCTGTGTCACCGTGTGTGCGACAAATAACAGTGTTGACAGAGCCCCACTAACTTCGAAAAGTGTATTTTTTATAACATTTTACTTTCTTCCTTTTTGGATCGGGCACGGGAAGCACAAAAGTTGCCTCGTTAGAATCTCTTCCCCATAGGCTTTTCAACGAGGTATCGTTCATATCTCTATGCCAATTACGGACGTCGCTAGGGTTGCCAACGTCAGGGTAGACGACAATATGTATAACTTACTGTATGGCCTCTGGAATGCTACGTTCAGAAAAGCTATCCACTGACCTCTATCCTTAGCCAATTGGATCCAGTTTCTACTTTGTATTCCTATCTCTGCTAGATCCATCTTAATATTGTCCCCCCATCTGCGCCTAGGTCTTCCTAATGGTTGTTTTCTGATTGGCCTTCCAGTCAAGACTTCAAAGCGTTTCTATTTTTTTCCATTCTAGCTACAGGACCTGCCCACCTAAGCTTCCTTGATTTGACGACCCTAGCAATGTTGGGCAAACCGTATAAATTATGTAGATCCTCGTTATGAAGTTTCTGCCATTTCCCATTCCCGTTAATCTTGTGTCTGAACATTAATCTCAAGATCTTGTTCTCAAATACTGTCAGTCCACGTTCTTCTCACAGAGTAAGTGACCATGTTTCGCAACCATACAGAACAACAGGAATGGTTATCGTTTTGTATATATTTAAGTTTCAAATTTCTCGACAGAATTCGCGACGACAAGAGATTTTGAATCGAATAGAAGCACGAATTCCCTGCTTTTAGTCAACATTTAATTTCTTCGTTGATATCATTTTTTTCTTTTAATATTGATCCTAGATATTTGAAACTATCCACTTTATCAAAAGTGTTATTTAATATTTTAACGCATCCACAGTTTGCCGTATTACGTCACTGGGAGGAGTGCGTGCTACAGTAAAATTTAGAGCTGTGTCGGTGGTAGTTCACTACCAGAAGGGCCACGCCTCCGGAATTGGTCTAAATGGAGTAGCCAGACGAAGAGTGTTCTGGGATAAGGCAGCAGTTCTCCAGTAGCCAAGTTGGCGGAAATCATAGTGATTGGTACGGCAACTTGGACATTATTCCCAGGCGTGGTCAGAGTGACTTTAACGGCTGGGATACTGCGGGGTAGAAGGCAATGGGAAACCACCACTCTATTTTCCCTAGTTTGCTGGTAGCAAAAATAGAACATATGAACAATAGTCTTTCGCAGGTCAAAATGTAGGTCCGTAGGTAAAATATCCCCTATTCGGATCTCCTGGAGGGGGATGGCTTGGGAAGGACTATTGGACGAGAAAGTAATAATGGGGGGAAGACAAATAGAGAAAGAAATACAGGGGGAGCAAAAGGTTTAGGATAGGGACATGGAACTTACGTAGTATGTTACAGGGAGAAAAATTAGAAAATTTTAAAGAAGAAATGAAACAAAATAATTTAGATTTGGTAGGCGTTTGTGAAGTTAGAAGGGAAGATAATGGGGTATTGAACAGCGAAGAATATAGAATGTTTTACTCAGGTAATGAAAAGGGCGGTGATAATGGCGTAGGAATAATTCTTGGAAAGCGCTTAAAGAAGAAGGTAGTGAAAGTAGAATTTATTGATGATACAGTTATGATATTAAGACTAAAGGGGAAAACGAAGGATGTAGTGGTGATACAGACATATGCACCGAAGACGTCTCATGCATATGAAGAAGTAGACTAAAATTATGAGAAAATAGAAGAAATTATAGATAGGGATATGAAGGGAGCTTGCACAATTCTAATGGTAGATTTCAATGCAGTTGTGGGAGAAAAACAGGAAGATAGTATCGTAGGCAAATATGGTTTAGGCGAAAGAAATGAAAGGGAAGAGCGACTGGTGAATTTCTGTAGAAAGAATTCACTAGTAATTGGGAACACTTGGTTCAATCAGCACAAGAGAAGAAGATATACATGGAAATCACCAATAGACGGCGGATGATACCAGATACACTATGTTATGATTCAAAACAGGTATCGGAATAGCTTAAAGAACGCGAAGACCCTTCCAGGGGCTAATATTTTGTCTGATCATAATCTTGTACTGGCCGAAGTAAATATTCAACTGAAAAATGTAGGCAGAAGAAAAGTAGGTAACAAAGTGTTGAAAAGTTGAAAAACAAGGAAATAAGAAATCTTTTCGTTGAAAATTTCGAAGAAAAATCTTCAAACGAGGAAAGGATAGGCGCAGGTAGTAACACATGGTAGGAACATATTAAACGTTGCTTACAGCAGGCTGCAAAAGAAGCAGTAGTTTACCGCGAACACAAAACTGCTGAAAAAAACATGGGTTACAGGGCAGATGTTGCAGAATACGAGGGTGAGGAAGATGTGGAAACAAGTTGATACAGAAGAGGGCAAAAAGATGTACAGAAAGTTAAATAAGGAATTACGAAGAAAAACAGACAAAGCGAGAGAAGATTTTTACAAAAGAAAATGCGAAGACATAGAAGAATTAGAAAGAGTTGGGAAATATGAGGAAATGCACAAGGAGGTGAAATCTATGGAATTTCGGAGGAAACAAGGGGGTATTACGATGGCAGTAGAAAATAAGAATGGTAAGGTAGTCAGTGATAGAAATGAGGTCATATGAAGGTGGAAAGAATACGTTGAAGACTTATATGAGAGTAGGGATAGACCGTGTAGCTTAAATGTTGAAGTAGAAAATGAAGTAGGCGCGGATGATAAAGGATTTAGTATTCTTCGGGATGAGTTTGAAAAGGCTATATCCGAGATTAGGAATGGAAAGGCAACCGGAATAGATAACATACCAATCGAATTCATTAAAAATATAGGAGACAAGGGAAAGAAAGACAATACAATAAAATATATAAAACAGGAGAATGGCCAAAAGAGTTTCTGAAAACGATTATGCTACCGATGGCTAAGAAACCGAACCCAAAGACATGTGAGGATTATAGAACTATTAGTCTCATATCTCATACAGCTAAAATTCTGGTCCGAATACTGAACAGAAGGTTATGTGAAAGAACAGATAAAGAAGTTGAGGAGGAACAGTTCGGGTTCAGAAGAGAAAGGGCACAAGAGATGCTATTGGATTATTAAGGGCGATCGGTGAAAGATTTATAGAAAAAGGGAAAGAGGTGTATGTTACTTTTATTAATCTAGAAAAAGGCTTTTGACCACGTGAATTCGGAATTGTTATTGGGAGTACTAACAAAGATAGGGTTGGAATGGAAAGATAGAAGACTCATAAGAAACATATACATGAACCAACAAGTAAGTGTTAGGATAAGGGAAGAACTGACGGAAGAGAGTGCAATTTGAAGGGGAGTTCGACTAGGATGCTGACTCCCACCAACACTATTTAATGTCTATCTTGAAGTGAAAAAGAGCCTACATGTTAATGATGGCATTTCTGTAGAAGGTATAATAATTAGATGCAAAAGGTTTGCAGACGATATGGCGCTTCTTGCAGAATCTGGAAAGAAAATCAGTAAAATGTTAGAAAAATGAGAAAGGGCTTTGAAGAATATGGGATGAAAATAAATGCTAGAAAGACAAAAGCCATGGTGATTGGAACGAAGGGGTCTGTGTCAAATATAAACGTAGGAGGGGAGAGAGTAGAACAAGTGAATAGTTTCCGATATCTGGGTAGTATTATTAGTAATGACATGAAATGCAAACGTGAAATAAAAGCAAGGATAGGAATGGCGAAAGAAGCCTTTAGGAGGAAGAAAAGTCTGTTTTGTGGGACCTTGAATAAAGAGTTGGAAAAAGACTCATAAAATGCTTCGTGTGGAGTGTTGTACTGTATGGGGCGGAAACGTGGACATTACGTAAAGGTGACGAAAATCGATTGAAAGCCTTCGAAATGTGGGTGTGGAGAAGAATGGAAAGAATTAGTTGGATAGAGCGGAAAGCGAATGAGAGAGTATTAGAAATGGTGGCTGAGACACGAACACTTTTAGATATTATTAGGAAGAGGAAGAGAAACTGGTTGGGACATTGCCTAAGAAGAGATTGTATCATGAGAGACGTCCTAGAGGGTATGGTGGTGGGAAAGAGAAGGAGGGGGCGAAGAGACTACGATTAATGGATGATATTAAAACAGAAAGATCATACGTGAAGACGATAAGGTTAGCGAAGGACCGTGGAGCATGGAAGCTTCTCAGCTGCGGCAAGATACCAATTGAATTTACTTGGGTGGAAAAGTTTTCCAAAGAAACAACAGAAAATCATCAGATCCAACATGAATTTATCAGGGTTAACATTTATTTCAGTGTTTTACCATGGATTTTTCGACGCTAGGCTTCTTTCAGCGAGATAGTTCATAGCTAGAAACTTGTAGTCATAAATAAAAGACATTTGTTTCATATTCTTGGGAAAGCTTTCTTTCTGACTTTGATAATTGAACCTATGAGAACGTACTTCTGGTATTGGAATAATTTATGGAACAATCTCAATCACATACTTAATATGTCCAATCACAAAATGTGCTCTTACGATTGAGTGGCGTTTAAACTTCTTCCCTTCAGTCCAAAATGGACCTTGTTACCAATTAATGGCTGGCGCAAACGCTGATTTGTGGCTTTTGGATATAGAAAGAACTTCTGAATGTAACAGTGACGAGTGCGAAAAACGAAATTCCATATAGTTTTTTTTTCTTCTGTAAAGAACTTCGTGTAGAAGTGAGCCGTTGTTCATTGCTCAAGTACCTGTACTATAATAGTAGCAAAGTAACAGCAAGTTACAGAAGAAATTATTATTTGGCTAATTATACATTTGTAAGTTAGCAAGATATCTTCATCCGTTGAAAATATTAGCATAATTACAACTGGGTCACTATTGCAGTTCAATATTAACGGTAAGTGTTAAACAGTAACAGATAAGCAGGGATCCCATTACCCAGAGGAATCAGTCTTCCAAAAGAAAGACGAACACCTGAATTGTTATATAGCCAGCTAGGAGGAAAAAATGCTGCAAACTAGCGGTCAACTCATAATATTCCGCAATGCATTCTTGAAAGTTTAACGAGTGCTGAAGATGTGAATCGCTCGTAAACCCTGAACGAAGAAACACATATAAAAGCATTTTATATTAAAAAGGAAATAGATAATTATTGGTATATAGATTAATGTGAGAGCCAGAACCGTGTATGTGTAAACATGTGGAAAAAGTATATTGTTATTATTATTGGATTGATATTTGTAGCTCGTTGTGTTCCGCACGTATGTAACGGATCGTAACACATTACATTAGAAGACGATATTTCCTCACTTTCCTTTTTAACAATCAGATTAACCCATGACACTGTATTAAGAATTTTACTTGTTTCTATTTTTTGCTTGTTATTTTGTCACCTTATTTAATTCTTCATACAGTATATGGTATTCCGCTCTATAAAGTAGTCCAGCGTCAAGCAGAAAAGAAACTACTTATAAGAACTTATGATTACCTTTTTGTGGGTGCACTGGGAATTAATTAAATTAACATAACAATCTAACGAAACAAAGATAGAGTGAGTGAGAGAGGGGGGAGTTTTTGAATGACCTCTCTAGTTTCGTCCCGATAACCAAGTTTGGTTCTGCATTTATATCCCTTATGAATCATAAATCATTTCACATGCCTATGATAGTTCTAAATTCATTTAAAGCATTCATTTCGCCATCTTTTTACGCTGATATTACTTGTTTTCTCTCTCTGCTGAGGATATTAGATATAGAAAGTATATAATCTTTTAATCGAGTAAAGTGTTCTTGTAATAATAGGGACTAATTCGAGTTTAAATCTAATCGCTCAAAGAGGATTGGATTCTCATGGTTCTGATAAGGTGTGTAACCGGACAGATCAGTAAGCTTTGTGTTCGGAAAGGATGTATTTGAATGTTATATGCACTGGTATTTACTATTAAAGGTGGTATTTTAAAAAATATTGTATTACTAACAATCTTAACAATAGCTAGAGCACAGCACCTTTTATAATAGATAGTTGCTAGTTATTTATGTCCCTATGATATTGTGTACTTACTGCAATCTAGAATATAAAACTTGTCATCATGTGAATTTAATGTGAGTTTCTTGACACATTGCCTACAACAATGGACCGACATCAATGTATGTCTTAGTATGTTTCTGCTGTTCCAAAATCCTGTAAGTGTCTTCAATGATTTTTTTAAAAAATTTCTTCATGTTAATAGTTTTGCTTATTTTGTGGCGTATACGTTTTATTCAATTATTCTGTATATACGATTTTAGGTATGCTCATAAAGCTCTGCTCTCAGACCAGCAAACAATATTATAAGATTAAATTTCATTACCTACTTACTTAAGCGTAAGTTTTCCTACTTCTTTTAGGCATGCCATGAGGTTAGTTCAGTCGTACATCTAATGATTAAAATTTACAGAATATACCTTGATATATGTATATTAATTTTCTCTTAGGATTACATCTACAAATGAATCAGTGCCCATGTACGTAACTTGAGTATTGTTTCAACACATGAGTTTGACACACTATAGAAAATGCCAAATTTGCAATGTTGAAGCATTTTTGCACCTACAGGGTGGTAGGTAACTCCGCAAACAAATTTTGGGGGGGCGATTCCTTATACGAAATGAAAGAAAAAAGTGCTAATAAACATGGGCCGAAAAACGCCTTCTTTCAGACTTATGATCCATTGAAAATTCGAAAAATCATTTTTCAAACCTCTGTAACTTAGTAACAATAGAACCTATGCCAAGCGGTTTAAGGAATTACAAAGGAACTAGTCTGTTTTCTATCTAAATATCTATGTTTTACCATCTTTCGTTATCGGTGAAAGAACTGTGAAAAGGACGTTGAAGTATATGAATACTCCTTTAAGTAGTAATGGTGAATTCGTTTCGATGGTATCGGTGAATTTTGAAACATGGATATTTGGATAGAGCGTATACAAATTTCTGTGTAATTCCTTAAACCGCTTGGGACAGGTTCCATAGTTTCTATGTTTGGGAGTTTTGAAATATGATTTTTTTTTTCAAATTTTCAGTGGATCATAACTCTGAAAGAAGGCATTTTTCGGCCGATATTTATTAGAACTTTTTTCTTTTATAATTGCAAAAATTCTTAACGGCTTCCATTACCTAACAATAAACGCTGATAGTATGTAACGTATAGGAGTCTACTTAAAATTCAATATTGGCATCCATGCGTTTACGTGCGTTAAATTTAAGATGTGAAACCAGCCACAATAATTGTTTAAACCAAGCACTCTATGCACTATTTAAGCACTTAAACCATTCGTGGAAAATTTACATAATACGCCAACGTACTATATAAGTTTATTTGCGTTTAAAATTAGTAGTAATTTTGCAATCTTAATATTTGGTGGTTTCATAAACACTATAGTCATTGGAAAAACTGAAAGTTTGTCAGGCAACTCGGATATATGGTCTAAATCGACTTCACGTTGATCCCAGATTAACCTGATCATCGTAAGCTTATCATGTATCCACGGCATAAAACGAAAACAGCAAAACGAGAGGTAATTATAAGATCAATAAATTAGTCATAATTAAACTAGCAACTTAATAAATTAGGTTGTTGTGAGTGAAATTTCTCCACCTAAATCTGAATTGTTCGCATTCGCGTGAGGAAAATTGTACTGAGCAATAGCACCTAGAACACCCACCTAAATAAATAAACAAACAAATACTTGAGAGAATCTCTCATTATATCCAATATTAGCATCGTGTACATTAACATTGTATTTCTAGTTAATCAATGCTATGTGTAACTATGAAGTGGAACTAAGTTGTAGATCCTAATATAATTTTTAAGATAACTTTCTAATACCTTAGGCATGTTAGAAAGATACCTTACAATTACACCAATTAAAGTGCCTTAATTTGTACCGAAGGTATGACATATTCAAATGTATATTGAGTCTTACCTAGGTGTTTCCAAATACATACGGAACGATCCGAATTATCGCATATGGGTTTTCCTTCTGAGAGAGAAAATAAAAAATAATGAAAAACAAGGCTAACGAATCGAGAATAAATTTATAAATCTGCTTTTCCTAGTTACATTGAATTACAATATACCTAGCAATATATTTTCATTAAGGAAATGTAATAAAATTATGCTGATATAATGGGAAGAATATCATTATATTGCTTATACTAGATTGCCTTATATATTGTATATTAAAATTATCTCTTATGCAATGCGCTTAAAATTATTAAATCTATTTTTGTTACAATACATCGCAAACTTTGATACAATTAGGAACACTGTTCAACAAATGTAACAGTGGAGAAACCACGAGTGCGTGTAAACGCACTGTTCACTGTACATGTTATACGTGGACGGGTCAAATGTAGCAATGTTAACCATACATCATAACTAACGACTGGAAAGAACACGTGCATTTCTTAATTAGACCGAAGAACAATAACGCAAGGTTTTATTGCCAGACTAATTATGATATCGCTTTAATCACATCGGATTTCAAGTCAGAATCCATCGTCTTCTAGGGAACAGGTGCTCGAGCTGGGGAGATTAAATGCCGATAGACCAGTGGGGGCGGGGCATTAGGGTGCGTTCTCACAGGTACTCAGGCTCAGTGTCCCGTTTTGAGGGAACCATGACATCTCCTGCCTAAACGCAAGTAATTGTTGATCATAATTGTCCATTAACATCGGCCATACTTTCAGCTGGTAATGATCTTTCAGGACATTGCGCCGTTTATCACAAATCGAACGTTTTGTTATAGTGTTTCTGGAGGCATAGGGGTGAATTTTACACCCTTCGGATGGAATTCACATTCCAAGCAACTAAACATCAGAAGTTACTTCATCTACATCCTCAGCGGAAGTTGTAGAAATTGAGTTTTGTATGCTGATATGCTTCGCCGTGGCTCCAGCTATCACCCAATGTATCACTGCTTCAATCCGAAATTGCATTGTTACTGTACCACAAGCCAAACATAAATACACCAAATGCGTTATTATGAAGGTGAACGTGAGATCTTGTAAATCGTTAAAGTAATGTTTAAATTGTTTATATAAACGACTCGGAGAAACATGAGCTATGTCACATTCCTAACTTTCTAATAAACTCGTAAAAGTGGCCAACATTCCTATGCAATTCCACACAACAACATACACTAAATGAACTTTCTCTCCACCTGCACGTATATTACCAAAATTAACTTCCCTACCCTTGAATGACTCAATCCCAACCCATTGAACCTAAAAGTCAGGCTTAACGTTATGTTCCCCCGAACCTCTTACAAGGTTCCGTAGTTCTAGGATGACAGTTGTGAATTTCTATTTTTGCCTGAGCCTCAAACAACACCAAATCGTGCGCCGATTGATATGTTACTAAACCGTACTAAAGATGCTTTATTATTACATGATGACGGATATGCTTGGATGTAAGTTCATACCAAATTCTACCAAGATACATTGTCCAGTTTACCCCCAGCTTTATTGGTCTTTTAAAATACTACTTGATCTTCTTCAGAACTTAGTCTAATGACGTCAGACGTCGTAATGTAATGCTCATTCTGTATTGAGAAAATCCCTTGATTGCGGATTTCACAAATAAACCTCAGTACTATTTTCCAAATCTTTCTAATAACTGTGGTATGTTGTTTGCTACTCTTACTTTTTCAAAGTCTCTATCTTAGTTAATTGATTAAAAT
Source organism: Thermobia domestica (assembly GCF_964235325.1). Classification (NCBI taxonomy): domain Eukaryota; kingdom Metazoa; phylum Arthropoda; class Insecta; order Zygentoma; family Lepismatidae; genus Thermobia; species Thermobia domestica. The sequence goes on along the minus strand of NC_137454.1, from coordinate 51,260,161 downwards.
CCCCTTAACAAAATCATGCCATAAGCTACGAAAAAGGCCACCAACATGCACCTACTATTAACTAGAATTAGAGTATACAGCCAAACTGAAATTCTTCAAAACAAGAATTGAGTTATGAATGCTAATTCTAACATCGTTTTTCAGCACCGCATTCGAAGAAAGGAAGATGTTGATGTTTTCGATTGTTCCTTCGAATTTACAGTCAGCCTAGGTACTTTTAATATAGTAAATTGTACCAGCGATTCAATGAGGCCACAAAGAATCTCTCAGGGTAAAATAAGCATAAAGATGTTACTCGTTGAGGTTGGAAAGAAAGCCCTTACCTTCCAAATATGATAAGAAGAGATTCTGTATGTGGGACACATTGACATGAACGTAGTAATTTAACGTTATTTAACAAATACAGTTTCCCTAAGGACAGTTGTGGGATGCATTTCCTGTTTTGAGAGAGTTAGTGTATTTCAGGAAAGGACAAAGACCTTTGCTATATTATTATGCGTTTATATTACTTCGCAAGAAATGAAATGAGTTTTACGACCCACGTTTCGCAAGAAACGAGCAACATGTGGACTAATGATCTTAAGAACCAGCGACCGACTGTCTGTGTTTTCCTCAATGCAGCACTTTGTAAATGTAATTTAATTTATCTAATTATATTTGCGTTTTGTAATAAATGTGTGACAGACTCTTTACTGGCTCCTCCCACTACCTCATACAACACCTCCCGTGACGCCTGGGACTCGCTTCTTGGCCCACCTTTAATAGTCGCCTCTTCAGGATTAATTCCATTTCTATATATTACACTTTCCGCTATAAACTCATTTCTTATTTTCTAAAAGTATTAAATTTCACTTATCTTATATAGAATATGCACGGCAGCAATACAATACAGAATAAGGAAATAATGACTTAAGAGTAGAGATTTCTGAACAATGAACTGCGTTAGTAGAAATGTAAAGAATAAAGTTGTGTTTTTTACTTCCTATATTTACAATCCAGATAGATTTCATAATACAGAAATATATGCACTGCTACGTGCAAGTCATATTTTAGCTGAATAATAACATTTAATGGGAGTTACACTTGAAACAGTGAAGCTATTAATGTAAAGAGTTGACTAACATCATGATGAATGTTTCTCAGGAAGGTCAGTAGACGTACATCCTATTCGCTGGCCCACAACTTATACATTTAAATAAATATATATATATATATATATATATATATATATGTGTGTGTGTGTGTGTGTGTGTGTACAGGGGCTGGAAAAATTATAAAACTTCGGCAAAAGTGTGAAAATCATACCTAGTATGGCGTGGGACCCCATTTTGTTTTCAAAACATCTTGGATCCGACGTGGAATGAACGTATAGAGTTAATTAATCCTGATGTATGAAATTTTGTACCATTGTTCCTCTAAAACAAGCACAAATTCCTTAAGGGATAGGCCACGGGTACAAGCTGGTCCCCCAAAATAACCCCATTCGCCTCAGCATTCATCATTCCATGCAGGGCTATGATGGGATCTGCAAGACACAACGATAACACTGCCCATACTGTAACAGAACCACACCCATGCTTGACAGTTGGGAGCAGACAATCTGTATCAGAGGCCTTACGACGGTTTTCTCCGTACATAAACACGACCGTTTGTTGGAAACAAGGTGAAGGTCGATTCATCGGACCAAATTACGTGTTTCCACTCCTCATGACTCCACGCCTTGTGATCCTTGCACCACTGGATAATTCTCTTCGCATTTACTGCTGTAACAAGGAGTTTTGTGACAGCGGCCCTGCCATGAATTTTCATTTTATGAAATTCCCGTCACACTGTTTTCGATGAAACCTTGTTCTGTAGGCTGGAATTGAGTTCAGACGTAATTTTCAATACAGTGGCCTTCTTTCTAGCTGCTACAATCCGTTTTAATGCTCTGCGTTCTCTATCTGGCAGGATAGTCTTTGTGCTTTGTTGTGCGTTGCAAACGTCGTTTGCTATGAATTATGTATGCCCTCGCGACTTTGGACACAATGTGTTTCGATACCTCCACAATGTTCGCCACTGTTGCCACTGAAGCTCCAACCAGACAGGCACCAACGATCATGCCTCTTTGGAAGTCTGTCAGGCCGCCCATTTTACCGCACCGCTTTCACACCCCGACACTCACATGTGAACTGGTCACTGCTGACGGAAAAGGAAGAACTACATGACATATTGAAGACAAGAAACGATCGGCAACCGCAATACATGTACTGTCGAGGGCCAAACTTACGTATCCTGTATGTAGTGTTTTTAGATTTTTTGTGTATTTATACAGAAAGATTTCACACTAAACACCATAAATTATGTCATAAAGCAAGAAATAGCTGAAAATGAAGGAACGTTTCTTGTATAATACTTTCGAGTTATACAACTTGCCAGTAGTGGATTCGTATGAGCGAAAGTCACACAGAAATTTACACAAGAGTGATAATTTGTCTCCTATTTTTGTACGATTTGCTTGTTCACGATGGGCTCAAGGAGCTTATAGATGCAATGTATGAAACCAAATTGCCTGCAAATTGTTTCTGTTATTGCGGATTTATTCAAATTTATGGCTAGGAACAAAAGTGTTAAGTACTTATATTTAGTCGTTTTGCCGAATGCTAATTTCCAGCGTCAGGGTTTAGTTATGAGTTCTAATCCGCTCTCCTTGTTTTCAACAGCCTGAGTGAAATATACTTTCCTTGTTGTTATGTTAATAGATTTTTACAAACTAGTATGCGTTTTGAACAGTACTATTTTACTTGTTAGAACGACCAAATATTTCTCAAGTGCTAAAATTACTATATATTGCTAAAAAGACTCCTCTAATTCAGACTAAACTCCAATTCGGCACAACAACAAATGAATCACTGATTTGAGAAATGTCAGAAGTCAGTCACAAGCCGAAAATCAGTATAAAAGTAGCTTTGCTTCTTGAAGGGTAGCTACAACTTTGGGATGTTATATATAAGAAGTCATATTAATAGTTCGTGTAATTTCTTGCCGAAACAAGTGTCCCTGAATTGAGAAACGTCACAAAGCTTTAATGTACGGCATTATAGACATTATTGACCTGTGACGTTTCTCAACTCATCGATTCAAAAATATATGTACCTTCTTCTATGTACCAAAGAGAGTACTCAGCTTTAACATAATTCATTCGTTATAAATCGTACTCTTGAAATCCCAGGGGAGTGATCAAACAAACAAAGTAATGTTTACCTTAAAATTAGCAACTAAACGTTGTAAGCCGTTTTTTCTGTTATTTATTATTTGTGGTTACTTAAACAATTTTCCATATTGATATATAGAATAATTTAATAATAGATTGGGAAATATGTATACTTATTGGCTAATAAAAAATCGTTATATTTAATTATACAAAGAAATTACTGAGTCAGTCCAGGGAGTGGGTCATCTTTCCTAAAATAAGTTTGTAATCCTAGAATTTAACTATTTTTCTTAACAATCAAGCATCCACTGTTGCGGAATTCAATAGTTGACTGAACTATGAGAATTGTGCGTGGTTGCAGCAGGGTATATGTATCTCCCAGGCATTGTGAAATTGATGTTTTTACCTATGAATAACACTAGTTTCCCAACATATGAACTGTACCAACTAAAAAATCCAGTATGTCCGTCATGCTATGCTAGAATGATTAAAAATATATATTGAATATATGTGCATTTCCAGCGTTCACTAACCTGTTCTTCCCATCTGATAAAGTGTACAATTACATAACTCAATCATTTTCTCAGCCTGGCATTGCACTCTACAAGCAGAAAGACTATAATATTTAAAGGCCCATAGTCCTTGATTCTCTTCTGGAAAACGGCATTTCCTTATCGAAGGGCTCATTTCGCGAGTTTCTCTGTCTGCGATCGACAATTTTAATTTAAACTCTTTGGGGTGAGTTTCTTCTACTCCATATTCCACAACGTCATCTGGTTTAGTTTTAGTGCTATCAAATACATCATATTTATCCAGTACTTGAATCATCTATAGGATAATTTAGTGTGTATGATTATAATAATAAATATGTATTAGGTATGTTAAAATATTATAACAACACTACAAAATTACACACAGAAACACAGATCATAACGTCGAAAGCGGAACAATAAATGAAATGAAAACCTTCCAAGGAATGTTCCATGTTGATACATGTTAGGCTAACGAACTGACATGATTAAGGCAAGTAAATAATAATAGGATAATTGGCTTTAATTTGAATGTGGGGAGAAAAGGGATTACCCAAAGGAAACCAATGGAATGATATTCTCCACCATGAACATTTTCTTTGAGATTAAACATTGCATTCTGTGCTTTCACTATGAATAAAAAGGATTTAATATGGCACATCACACACAAAGTTAAAAAAAAACAGTATATGTTGAATTATACTTCAGTATTTAATTGGGTACCAGCAAATTTTATGTGAAATGTTAACCCTTTGAAATGTTACTCTTGAACTTGTTCTAGCTCAATATGCTTTAGAACCTGAAGATTCAATACTCTGTTCACAAAAATTTTCCATTAACTTATGACCTTAGCCAACCGGATCCCTTTCTATTTTGTATTCTTATTTCTGCGACATCCATCTTAATACTCTCCTCTCATCTGCTCCAGGATCTTCATAATTGATATTTCCTAATTTGATTTCAAGTTAAATCTTTGAAAGGGTTCATACATTCTTTCGTACTGGCTACATAACCTGATCCCTGAGCCTCCTAGATGTGATGTCTTTAAGATAGCTTCGAAAATGGTAAAAATAATACTATTTGTCATTATGAAGACTTTCTCATTCCTCATCCCCGTTCCCCTTGGCTCCGAATATTTGCTCTGAATGACTCTGAATTGCTCGGAATGAATTTCACTCTGGATATATTTCTGATAGTAAGCGCCAATAAAATCACGAGTGTTTAATATAATTTAATATAAACATTCCTCGAAAGAATTAACAATGACTAAATGAATCATAACACGGTTTCCCTTCTTTCCGTCAACATTTAATTTCTTCGTGTATTTGGTCTGCTGCCATTGATCTTAGATATTTTAAATTATCCACTTTGTCGAAAGTATTATTTGATATGTTGACGTATCCATAATTTACGTTGTTACATTCCCGTGTGTTTAATCATTTCTACATTTACTTTTACACTCTGTCCCTGCAAGTATTTAGTAAAATATCTGCGTTTCTTCTTTGTATTATTCTCCTATTATTTCCTATTCGATTTATATAATCAGCATGAAACATAATGTGCTAAAGCTACCATTCTCCTCTAGGCCATAGTTGTTATCAGTTTTTCTTTGGAGCGTACTCCAGTAGAAGATGAATAATGATAGCAACAACGCACCTCCTGGTTTCAAGCCATTCTCGACGTGAACACTCGTGGACAAATACTTTCTACTCGGACTTTACTTCGGAAATTTTCACAGAGTTTCTTTTGTAATTTAACATATTCAGAAAATATTCTACACATCTTTCAGAAAAAAATATAAATAACGTTTTATATTAAAATAATTTATTATAAACGTAAAGGAGTTTCATGTAATGTATGCGTTAATGTAAAATACAAAGATTGCTCTGAAATGTATACTTATATAAAACTGATTCCTGCGAAATATGTTTAACAATATATTTTTTCAATAATCGATAACAAGGTAATACTACACTAATCAAGAATTGAGTTCTGCTTTTTCATACATTTCACTAAATTAAACATCCTAACATGATTTAAACGTTTGAATTCATTTTTTCGTGGAATTTCTTACAGATAATGTAAGCGTTTAGTCGGAACTCGTGGTCGGTATGAGAGCGCCTTCCTTCTTGTTTGCTTTCTGGAAGGGTAACATTTTCTTCCATGTCGGTACAACAACAATCATATACTCAAAAAAAATAAAATTCCTCATTTGGTAGATGCTCCTAAATGTTATATGAAATGACAAACCCGCGGTTTCAGATTCATCTTTGTTAACACGTCTGAGTTTGATTTCATTTATGCGTTTTCCACTGCCCAATTCTTACTACACACAATGCACGAACACAACTTGAAAATATTCGACTACGTTATTATCCATGTAAACTTGTAGAGCTTAATATGAAAATCCTTTACAGTCTTGCAATCTACAAATAAAGAATAAACGTATGTAATAATGAACCATGCAACGCACTTACTGACATTTGAATCAGCGAATCAGTGAATTGGAGGTTTGGACGGCTCGGAGCGAAAATACGCGATAGTCAGTATTCTCTATTTACAAACATATCCAGAGTTTAACTCAATCGATTGCATCTTTTAGCCATTTCCAAGCCTATAGAGCTGTAAAACGAGTCAAACGTGTATGGACGGTCAAAACAATTTTGCAAGTGTCTTGTTGAATCGGACGAAGCATGGCTCCCTTACTGGCAAATATTAAACAAAAACCTGAAGTCAGTCTGGCTTACGTAATTTTAATCAATGCATTGGGATTGTAGCTTTGAGTAATAACCAGACTAAACCAGAGAAGTATCGTAGATTTCTCTTTGAAATATGATCCTAAATTTTGAGCTAAAGTGGACAACATTTAAGCTGAATGCAATTAGAGTAATGATTATTGGTGTCAGCATGAGCGGTAATAGACTTTCTGTTCATGTTAATGTCATTCATTAAGAACATGTTTTCTTACACCATTGTAGTTTAATGAGAGCTAGATTGGATATGTTAATCATCTGGAATCTATGGGGATAATAGTAATGGAATTAGGACAATAAAATGTAATACCTGTGTGCTGCTGGCTCCTTAGAATCCAGAAGATCCAAATCCACACCTCTACTTTCGGTCAAAATAAAAATGTCCTCCAGAATTTAAAATGTTTGATGACAAATCCACATAATAATAAAGTCCTCCTTAAATCCTTTAAGCACTGTTCGCTTTCAGCAATTATCGTAATGTTAATTATAGATCTATACGGTGATGTGTATAACTCGTTAGTTCTGACTGGTTCGACACTCTATTTATACTTCGAACTTACTCCGAGGTTTTTAAACTAACGACTCACTTAATATTTCGAGTCCCTCCGTCTTCTTCTACTACTCCCTCGTGATTTTGAAGGAATCATTTCTATGACCGAAAAGCGTGATATTGCAGATTTCAGAGAAACTTCTGGACACGATGGCGTCAGCAGACACGTTGAGTCTTAATGGAGAAAAACTAGTAAGAATGAATACAAAGAGTTTACAATGTTTTATACATTTGCTGCGATACAGTTACGAAAATAGAATGCTGATTAAGTGACAGTTATTTAACAGTCATATTATGTAAATTCTTTTGATGCAATGTATTAATCTGCATTAGTTTGTTTCATAAAAATAAAGGTACCAAAATTAATGTGCATAAACTTAGTGAAATCATTTCTTGTTTAAAACCTTTTGCAAGATAATAAAATTTAACACGAAAGATGGTGTAAATGAAATTACAATAAATTATTTTTAACATAACATTGTGACATTTCTTCGTTTCGAACCAAAACACAAGACGACTTCCCATAACAGTAATAATGAGATAATATAAGGAAAATATGAAAGGTATTAATTACTTCGAAATATATTAATAACATTCTTGTGATTATACTTTCAAATAGTTGATGGGTACCTAAGAGAACTCACAAAAATAACAACAATATACTGTTGTCAGGAGTGCTCCGTATACATGTCCAAATACAGCAAGTACTAAGACAAGCTTCGCACCAATACGTCACTTATCAACCTACCTATTTGCTTCTATAAAATACAACCAGTAAAGTAAGTTTTATAATTGAGCGCGTCGGACTGTGATAATTCTAAGCGCCATGTCATTGACCCTTAGAAGAGTAAGCATGTAGTTTCATTTCGGTGACACACCTGGAGATATCAGGGATTTTTTTTGTTGTGCCTCATTTCATTGTCCTGTGTCATGGTATAGTAATGTTAAATCGCCCTGCGCAGTTTACTCATTACCATCAAATACGAAATACCTTTACGTCTCCACGAAACGTTTCGTGGAATTGCAGACGAGGGCAAAAGACCATCAATTCCAAAAAGTGAAAGTGCAAAGGAGATAGCTTCACAAGGTTTCCTCTTCATCGGAATTTCTTTAATATTGGCACATTTATATTAGACCAAAAATAAATAATCACGTGTTTTTTTCTTTTGCAAAATAGGTTAAGGCGGCAATAGGCTCCTTTTCGAAAAAGGTGCCCTTAACTAAAGGGTCACTTTAAAGAAACAAAACTCTGCCGATCCAAAGATGACTTGAAAGTAGGAACTACGGGTTTTGTATTTTTTTTTTCGAGAGAACGGTTGCATTGAGCAAAGGTTCCTTCGAAAAACGAAGAACACCGCACAATGCTTACAGAAATTGGATTTCGATAGAATTGCTTAAACCTGTGATATGTTGTAGATATGGTGTTCGCGAGAAAAAAAATCTTAGTGGACACAACCACAAATCACTGACCGTTTGTCCATTATTGTGCCACTTTTTTGAAAACATCCGAAGAAAAAACATTCTGGATTTCGGTGAAAATGACCGAAACCTTGATATGTTGTAGATATTCTGATCCTGAGATAAAGTCTTAATAGGTATAATCACCAAAAATGACCGTTTGGCCCCTATAGGGCACCCGTTTTGGAACGTGCAGGAGGTAACGATATTCTTGGTTTCGGTTTAATTGATTGTTAATGAAATATGTTGTAGATATTCTTATCCTGAGAAAGAGTATCAATGGACATAAACACTAATTAGTGAACATTTGGCAACTACGGCCATTTTTTAAAACAGCAATAGGATATTCTGGAAGTTTGATAGAATTGTGTGAAACCTGAAAAATTTCTTCCCACAAAACGGAAAAGGGATGGGGAAAGTAGCGGCCAACATCATTTAATCATAAACAACATTCAGATGTTCATCTTGCTGGATGAAGGAAAACCCTGGAAAGCCCTATACATTTTTTCAGGATCACGACGTCTACAGCATATCACAGTTTCATTCATTTAGTTCGAAATATAAAAATATCATTATACCCGACTGTTTTTAAAAATCTGGACCTGTAATGGCCAAAGGGTCATGATTTGATTATCGTGTCCATTAAGACTTTTTCTCACGATGAGAAGATCTTCAACATATCTTAATTTCACTCAATTTTACCGAAATACACATCGTTATATTTGGCTGTTACAATAAAGTAGCACTGTAGTGACGAAACGATTAGTGATTTGTGGTTGTGTCCATAGAAACTTTTTCTCAGGATAACGCTATCAACCGAAGGTAGTTATTTGTGGTTGTGTTTCTGTCGTTTTGACCTAATTGGGAATATCATTATCTTCGGTTGCTATCACAAAAATGACCCTGTTATGGCCAAACGGTCAGTGAGTGATAGTTTTGCCCAGTAAGACTTTTACTCAGGGTCACAAGATCTACAACATTTTACGGTTTCAAGCAATTCCACCGAAATTCAGAATAACGTTACCTTCTCAACCCGGTAGTGACCAAACGGTTAATAATTGGTGGTTCTGCCTCTTGAGACTTTTTCTCAGGACCACAATATCTACGACATATCAGGTGTTACTCACTTTTACAGAAATACAAAATGTCGTTATATTCAGCTGTTTTCCAAACAGTGGCCCTGTATTGGCCAAACGGTCAGCGAGGTGTGGTTGTACCCATTGAGGATTTTTCTTAGAAACATAATATCTACAATGTCATGGTTTCAAGCAATTCCACCGAAATCAATTTCTGTAATGATTGTGCGGAGTCCTTTTTCTTTTCGAAGGGAGGCGTTGCCAAATGCAACCCTTTTCTCGAAAAACACGTATTTCCTAATTTTCAGTCATCTTTACCTCGGCAGAATCTCGTTTCTTTAAAGTGGCCCCGCTAGTCAAGGTACTCGTTTTATAAAAATCAGCCTTTTCGCTCCCTTAACCTATTTTGCAAGAGAAACAAAAAATACTTGTCGATTTAATGTATACATGTGCCAAGTTTGAAGAAAATCGGATGACCAGAAACCCGTCTGAAGATGTCTTCTTTACATTTCCATTTTAAATCTTGTTTTTTTCTTTTCAATTAGGAAAAATTAAAAAAAATGATTTTTCGAAATGTTATTATATTTCAAGTGAGTTTTACACAACCTTCTCTAGCAAAGATATTTTATTCTTATTTTAACAAAATTCACGGCCTTAAAAAAATTGTAAATATCACTTAAGTAATAATATCAATGTATGGTGCATAAATTGATTTTTCAATATACTTCGATTTCTACAAGCGGGACTGGTGCTACCAGATGAACAAAAATCTAGAACTACTCTGACAGAAAATACAATGATCAAGTCATGTTAATAATTATTCGCTTCGGTACAATTGTTGCATTGTAGCACTATAAACTCAGAAAGTGAAAACCGAACTCAACTTAGGAATTAAAAGCAATCATTTGTATATGTAATACAGAGGTTGCGGAAAAGTTCCTGAATGGTTCAATATCTCACGAAATGTAAAGAAAACAGCAAAATAAAGGTATACATTGTAAATAGTTTTGCGAAATGTATCCACTGATACCAAACACAACCCCCTATCCCCACTTCCTTCGGGGTTACGGAGGTTAACTTTAAAGTTTTGGATGGGAACCCTTATTACTTATGGCATATTTTTATTCTCCAGAAAAAGATGCCAGATAATTCACTCAAAATTGAAAACAGCATCTTCGTAGATGCTTTTGTACACAAAAGATGCCTGTGTACTAATACGTTACGAAAATACCAATTGTTAATCCCGTTCTTCGTAGCCGTACGGTTAGAGTATTAGTTTAATGAGTTAGAGATCCCAGTTCAAGGCAGTATTTTAATTTCTATTTTGCAAAATAAATTCCATACCCTTAACTTCAGTTAGTACATTTTTGAATATACATAAAATACAAATTTCGATAACTGTTTTGCAAACAAGATTTATGAAGTTGCTGTTAGTAATACGGTTATTAGGTGTTAGAGTTCATACTGTTATTTAAAAAAAACACTTTTGTCACTATTTTTATTTTCTTGCAAATTAATAAATATAAGAAAACACATTATTTTACAGAACTCAAAATGATTAAACTCATTATTTTTCTATAAAAATACATATAAAAATCTTACTCGGCGACGAAATCGAACTCATGATCTCTGATTCTGCAGCCCAGCACGCTAACCGTATAGCCACAGAGTATGATACTAAGAGGCCACGTTTTCATATCGCTTTCCCGCCCATTTTTGTGTGTCGATTCAAGTGCCATCCGAGAAAGCACACTCCTCAATTAAGGTAAAATCAGTGTCCTTTTTCTGAAGAATCCAAATGTGCAATATAAAAATGAGAGTTTCCATTTAAAATTTTGAAATTACTCCTTGTGTCTCAGAACAGGTTGAGGATAGTGGTTTGCGTTTGGTATTATTGGATAGCTTTTTCAAAACTATTTAACTCGTGTTATTTTTCTTTTTTTTTTTTTGATCTATATATTTCCCCAAATATTGAAAGCTTCGGAGACATTTTCCGCATCCCGTATATATAATGTCTTTCAAATGACAGAAAGAAACGTGTTCTCTCTCTTATTCCTTTAGAATTTAGAATCATATTTAGGACAAATTTCTTTCACCCAAATAATTTACTTTTATTACCTGATTTTAATAACTCTTAAATAGTAATGTTTCAGTTAGTTGACTTGATTTTGAGATTGACGCCCCTCTCAGCAGCGGGACTATTAGAGACGGTACCTACTGATTAACGACGAAGCCGAACCCTAGAGTTTCCGCCGAGAAGAGAACACTGGTCTCCCACGCCAAAGTCGCTCACGCTAAACGCTTTGCCACAAGGAAGTTCATGTTTCATTTAGTATTTATATTCGATTCACAGGAGCCGAAGCTGCTTCAATAATATGATTCTTGTCCGTATATAAATTTAGAAAACCTTCCGTGTAACCGTTTTGCCTTTAAACATAACCAATCTTAAACTTCAAAATAAATACCAATCTCAGTATGAAAAAAGACTCTGACAGCGTTATTATATAGTAAAATACAGTTGTTGTTTCATAATAGTGAAATATGAACGTACCGGTTCATACATAGTATAACCATAGAAATTGTAATATTCTAGAACGAAGTTTATGGTATCTGATCCTGACGTTTTATTCCACAAAGTTATTGATCTTCCACTTTTTCTGAAATACAAGAAAAAATCAAAATATTATATAGCATAGTACAGTAAAATATCGTCAAACTATTATTACGTTTCGGTAATATGTAAAATATATTACATTTCTGATATTGAGCATTTGAGACATGTGCAATATTTTTTCTGGTATTTAAGTTTGGTGGATAAATTTATTTACTTTCGATTTCTTTTAATTTCTAACTGTTTAAGCTCTGGTGTATCTACCGGCGTAATTCTTAATAAAAGTCGATTTTTTAAAAGAAAATGTGGTTTAACATGTTCAATGTTATATGTGACTGAACTCCATCCTCACCACCATAATTTTGAACTTTTCTTTGTGGCAGGCATTACTGTGTGTCCTTTTATTCCAGATACCGTAATATATTGTGCTCATGTACTCATATTCGTGTCGTATGAAAGAAAAGTTATTATTTTCAAACCTCACGAATATCAAGGAGTTTAAATGGGAAAGGGCTTTGTCACCGGCCTCTAAAACTTATGGTTCTGTCATCTTAAAGAAGCAGTTCGAGTTAAAAATAAGTTTGGTGCAATAGAAAGAGCAACAAAAAATAAGACAGTCGTATATTTATATCTTGATAGGCCGTCTCATTCAGCTTCTACAGGCATTTGTTTTTGATGAATCGAAAATGCTGACGTCACAGGTGGTATACGCGAGAAACTCAATGTGAGTCAACAACCACTCCCTTGTAAGCAGCTGATAAACATTTAATGGTGCTTTGGATTTAATAGATTGTGTTTTGAATTTGTTAGCAGTCTTTTTCCGTGTTGAATTCTTGAGGGACATTTTAGTTAGTTGTTTTTTCTAGAGCATTAGTATAAAAAGAGTATAGAGAGAGAAGTAATTACGTTTGTTGTCCGAAACAGTGTTTCTCCTAGACTTGTTTTTAGGGTGGCACTGTCTCCCTTAGCTCTAAGAGTTTCCCCCGGAGGAGACCAAAATAATACGTCTATAATAAATGTAATAGTACTGAGTATAAATAATGTGCCTCTCCGAATACGGTGTCCCCTCACCGGAATTTTTTTTCTTAAAGAAACACTAGTGTGAAGTAGAAAACACGTGTTAGTACAGCGTGTGCTGTGTCTGTGAAGTGAAGTAGAAATGCCTAACACCTCCTCTATTTTCGATTGTAATACTTGTGCAATTAAAGCTGAGAACATAAAGTATCTTTTTTTACGTGTCCAAGTCCTGAGAAATAACCAGATCGATATAAATTATGGCTCAAGAAAATCAATGGGAAAAAATCTACCAAATAAAATCACTCGTGTTCCAAACTTCTTGAAGAGTCTGACGTCGAGAAGTCAAGTTTACTGAAAGAAAACTTAATGAAAGTGGCGGATCTAGGCTGTGGACGTGGGCAAGGCCCCCCAGGTACAACGAGTTGTTTATGCATTTTATATAACGTAATCTGTATTTAACTATATGCAATAATCTTTATATTAATAATAAGTTCCATGAATATGTGAGATATTAAAAGCTTACACTTCTTTTATTTCAAAAAATGACTACTGGAAACCATTACATGACAATTATATATCTTCGTGACATCAACTATATATCTTCACGACAACTACCCCAATGAATATTTTTTTCTTCACAATGTAATTGACAAACTTTTTCTTATACTTATTTCTGGTCAAATATTGCACCTCTGATCATATTCATAAAACAGATACAGATTATGTGATAATATTATTACATCATTATGATCGTATGATCGTATCGTATCGTTATATAATTGCCGCTCGAACGGGAATTCCGTAACAGTAATACTGTGAAGGAAAGAACCCGGGATTAAATATTTCCAAATATTGACTTTTTGAATAGTCCTCTATGGAATTAAAATTACATTAATACAAATATTTTTCTTCTCTTTTCCTTATATATATATATAATATACTTTTCATATGTAGTATTAATCATATATCCATATATTAATAACGTCGATTCAAAACAAATATCATCGATGGGACTATTCAAAAAATGAAAACTAACTAAGGTTTTTGCAAGAGTACTAGTTAAATATTCCTTCCCGTATTAAATAATGTGACATCATTTTTATTTATATTTAACATAGTCATCCATGTTCCAGCAACATTATTTGTAAATAACGATCATCATCGTATTCGATGTTAACAAAATCAGAAGGCAATATAACATATAAAGATTCTAGACATCACCACTTAGTACTTTGCTTGAGGTTATAGTGAAATTATACCTGATTGATCACTTCCGCAAATATACTAGTTAACTATTAGTTTCGGCACTAAGCGGTCATACTCATAAAACAGATACAGGTTGTATAATTGCGAACTATGATCTGCAATTAATATAAAGTTGAAACAAATATTTTAATTAGGGTAAGACAAAGAGAATTCGTTTATGTTTCCTTTCGCGTTCTTATAGGTCATTATAGCTTATGAAATTAACAAAACAACAACACAAAAAAGGAATATTCATATTATCTACACAAAATAAATAAAATGGATTTCGATTTAAGATTAATGTCATGAACTTCAACTAAACATAATCGGCCCTCTTTTGGAGCAAACAAGTAAATAAAGATAAACAAAGCGCTTTAGAATTATCATAGTGACACATAAATTAACAGAAAAAATATTTAAGACAATAGGTACACTACATAAGCATTTCAAATAATAAATCAATCATAGATGAGCTATTAAAGAAACAAATAAATTATTCATAATTGCTACCGAACGTCACGTAAAAGAATTAAATCATACATGTGCTTAAAATCGCTCATTTCTTCTTATGAAGATAAGTTCCTTCTGATTTGGGTTATTTTACGTTAGCTTTTGTTATGATTACTTGTGGAACTAAAGCTTTGGCTAAATATATCCATCGTTTCTTTGTACCTTCGGTAGCCCGTAATAATTTGATGTCATTAACATTTCGTAGTCCTAAAATTTTCCCAGTCTTTATATTCATAAGCTCGAATACCTTTGGATTTATCTGTTTTGTACATAAATAAGGCCCAGCATACAAATCACAAAACTTATAAATTCTTTTTAATGACAAGTCACTTTGTGGGTGTAACCTTACAAAAACTAGATCGTTAATTTTAATCTTAACTTTACCTAACTGTTGCTCTTCAATTTTCGAATTCCGGGAATGAAACTTCTAAACACTTCGAAAATGCACCATACTAACAAGATGTGAATAATCTATTTTCTTATTTTCCGTGAGTTGAATTCCAAAATGCTGTTCGATTAGCCTTATGAGATCAGTACCATTATGAATATTTGCAGGTGCAACACCTAAAGTATCAAATAACGAATAATTAAGGAAGTATGTTATACCAGTAACGTGTTTAACCCAATCAACTTGTTTATTACGGCAGCAATGTCGAAATAACATTCCAAGGTTACGATGTATATTTTCAAAGGTGGAACTGCTGGGATGATATGGTGTTACAAAGTGTACTTTAATTCTAGCATTATTCATAGCACGAAGAAACATATTAATACAAACTTGTCCTCCATTGTCACACAATATATGTTTAACAAGTCCACAATGTGGTATATAAACATTTAAAATACGATAAACTATCGCAGACGAAGTTGCTTTACGTAAAGGGTATGCCACGATATATCTCGAAAAAATATCCATCACAGTAAGAAGAAACGTTTCACCAGTGGAAACTCTAGAAAGTGATCCATAGAGATCTATCGAAATGAATGTATGAGGACACTCAGGTATTATTGATAACATTGGTTTGTATATAGATCGATAATTATGCTTTACTTTATGATCGATAATTATGATCGATATACATTTCTCGCAATCTTTAATATAATTTTTGATTTGAGATCTAAGTGCTTTCCAATAAAAGGATTTGTTAATCAACGAATACACCTTTAAATATCCAAAATGTCCCAAATCATCATGATAAGCCTTTAGTATTTGAGGAACCAATTTTGGCGGAACGCAATTTTGTTCCTATGTTCATATTTAAAATCTTTAATAACCAAAACGTTATTAGACTACTGATACAAGGTGTTCCATGTGCGAGGACAATCACATCCATTTTCACATGATGTTAAATGTTGGATAATTTTGGCATAAGTTTCATACTCCCTTTGAAATTTTTGTAATTCATCCAAAGAAATTTTAGTAAGATTCTAAAAGCATTTATATATAACACACCATGTTTTTCACTAGGAAATAATATAGATAGTGTATCTACTGGAATGTTCTCAGTCCCCTTTATATGTTGGACGTCAAAATCAAAAGATTATAATTCTAACGACCATCTTAGTAAGCGGCTATTCTAACCTTGTATTTTCTTTAAATGACATAACGAACTATGATCTGTGTGTACAGTAAAATCACATCCAATGAGATAAAACGCACAGCAAGTAATTCGATTTCTGTAATTGTATATCCTTTCTCTGCATATTTCAATGCTCGACTGACACAGTGTATTACAGCCGGCTCATTAGAGGAAATACCAGGTTGCCAAAGTATCCCTGAAATTCTTGACAACTCGTTGTACAAAGAAAGGATGATTGTAATCTGGATGATCTAAACGAACGTTTTCATAATAATAGTCTTTAAACGTTGAAAACTTTGTTCCTGAGAGTCACCCCATTTCCATAGAACTCCTTCGTTATTAAAAATATAGGATCAGCAATTTATGCAAATTTGGGTATAGACCGTGTAAACGAATTAAAAAGGCCAAGTACTTGCCGTGTTTCTTTCACATTAGTAGGAGCTGGTAAATCCCTAATTGCTTGTACTTTAGAATCGGTGTAACACATTCCTCTGGCTTCGATATCGAATCTTCGAGAAATCTGGAATTTTCAATATTTACAGTCAAGCCAGAATTCTCCAATCGTTCAAGAACGATGTCCAAATTTCTCAAATAATCTTCAGGGGCGGTAACATACTTCCTTTTGTCAGTTCACACCAAAATGAATAAGATAGCAGGGATACAGTAGTCCAGTATCAATTAAAGCTTGCAGGGGGATGCCATTAATTTAATAAATATTCTCGCAGTAGAAACTGTTTTCAGAAAAACAAAATCTTCTTTAGGAGTATCCATTTCATCAATTTCATCATATTTCCAAAAAAACAGTTAACAATGGGAATATATTGATAATTAGTATTAACATTTGCACCGAATGTTTTAAGGTTACTTTCATATTCGGAATAAGATTTTGGTATATTTAACGTTGACGTGGTTTCGAATACCCCACGATTTCGGGGGGATGCCATATCTAGTTTAAATTACGATTACCAATACTTTCTATTAAATCACATTGTATCCCACACTCTTGTGTACTTTCCTCTCTCTCATAGGATATAACCATATTTTGATTTCTGTTCACGGAATTCCTGCCATCTGGGAACGCACTTCTTGAGAAAGTACCACGATTTTGAGCAAAAGGACGATAATTATTATTTCTATTATTCTGGTGTTGATTTTGCGTAAAAGCACTTTGACTGCAATTTCTATAATTTTCATTGAAACTTCGTTGTTTGGTCTTAAAGTTTCTGGAACTGTTTCTATAATTAGGTGGCGCCTGATTACAGATACCACTTTGATTAATAAATCTATCATTAAATTGGCGATTATTGTATTGGATATCCACATTATGAATTGATGCATAATTAACAGTATTACGAGTCAGATTGTTCTGCTTGTCCGGCCATCGGTTATTGTTTTGCATCAAAGATTGACTTTCAAAATGTTCTACGATCATAAGGAGATGGTTAAATTTAACACATTGTGCTGCCATCAACGATTGCTGCAACCGAAAAGGCAAACGTATACGAATAGAAGCAATGATTCGAGCTTCGGGATGGAACGGATTGATAGATTTCAGTTCATTATATGTAGCCACCACAAAATCCGTAATACTTTTATGAACGCTCGGATTATAATGCCTCGATCGGATTAACGCGTCTGGGTTAGCTACATCAAAATCGCACTCATAGTTTGACAACTATGCATTTCTAAAATCGGAACACTTACGTAAACTATTTCTGATAGCCTTAAACCAAGTGAGACACGGAGGCAACAATACATGAAGCAAAACTTTTAAAAATTGAGATTTCTCGACTCCCATTAAATTACACTCATCCTCGAATTTTTCTAGAAATGCGCTCCCTGATATGCCTTCAGATAGCCCACTGACTTTTGAAAGGGATCTAATCTCGCTAAAACGTAGACATTTACCCTTTTTCTTTTTGTGGTGAGGTAAACTATTATGTATTCTTTCCTTATCGGAACTGTCCTCACTGTAATCAGATGATTCTAAATCATAGTTTACGTTTCCTGGTATATTTGGAGAGGTACTAGGTGACGGAATTTTTTGAATGTCATCTCACTCGGTAATTTTAGGACGACGATACACTTCTTGTAATATATTGACTTTCTCCTGTAAGATTTTAATCTTATTTGAATTTTCCGTTACAACGTTTTCAAGTATCTCTACGGTATTTTGTATTCCGGTGACCTCATGTGATATCCGTCCTACATTTTGAACAGTTAATTCGAATTTTGCATTTAACTGTTCATTCATTAAGTCCAACTTAGAATGAATTCGCTGAGTCAATTGTTGAGTGATTTCTTGGGATATCAGCTGTACTTGTTGACTTGTATTGAGTTTCATTTCTTCGACTTCCGTTGCAAGCTGTTGACTCGTATTGAGTTCATTTCTTCGACTTTAGTTGTAAGTTGTTGACTCGTATTGAGTTTCACTTCTTCGACTGTCGTTGCAAGCTCACAGGTTATTTGCTGCTTTAATTGCATTAACATATCCAAGATTTGATTAGTAGTTACAATTTGTGACATGTTTTTTTCTGTATTATCAGTATTTGTCTTACGTTCGATTTTTCTTCCACTACGCAAACACGTATAATGTTGCATATTCATAAGTCCCTTTAATTAAAATTAAACCCTCTCTTTACTATGGTTCAAGACATCTACAGGGTCCCGGGATTCGTTGCACCATATACAACGAGTTTTTTATGCATTTTATATAACGTAATCTATATTTAACTATATGTAATAATCATTATATTAATAATAAGTTACCATGAATATGTCAGATATTAAAAGCTTACACTTCTTTTATTTCAAAAGATGACTACTGGAAACAATTACATCAGAAATATATATATCAAATATATTTCTTCGTGACATCAAGTATATATCTTCACGACAACCACCCCTATGAATAATTCTTTCTTTTTTTCTTGACAATCTAATCAACAAACTTTTTCTTATACATATTTCTGCTCAATTATGGCGCCTCAGGTCATATTCGTAAAACAGGTACAGATTGATAATATTATTACATCATTATGATCGTATCGTATCGTTATATAGGTTTGAGTGACAAAGTTGATTTAAGCTATGATTTAGATATTTTTGAAAGTTTCTAGTAAACATGATATACCTATCATAGTCTGGGTTCTGACTCTCCCCCTTGAGATTTACCATCTAGATCCACTTCTGGCTAATGCCAGGAGAAACAGCAAACTGAGAAAGAATGCTGTTCCAAGTATATTATTGAAGGTTTTAAAATCCGAGTCATTGAACAAGCACTAATCTATGTCCAGTTACCAACATATAAATATTGTACAAGACGCAATTGACCGTTGTAGTCAAGACGAGGCATTAGAGATTAATAGAGACGATGTCACTCATGATTATAAAAATACTGCTTTAGGAATAAGCTATACAATGTGAATTAGGGAGTGAAATGTACCGGCTTGTAAAAGGACTCAGTGACGATGCTTGTTCCTCAAGACATTGATTTACCGTTTAATTTCTCTGTATTATGTGACAATGATGATGAAATGGGTGATGAGAGTTGTTCTGCGGATAGCTATGCGAATAAAAGAAATTTAACCGGTGAAGTCTTTTTCGTATTATCGTAAACTTTACACATGTTATTTAATTTTTGCGTCATATGTTGCGCTCCTGTACATACCTTGAAGCACAAAATTATAGGGTCAGCGTTAAAATTGCAACAAAACTTCAAAATGAACATGCTTATGTTCGGGAATCGGAAGAATGATGAAAAAAAAGGTACTTACAGTTAGGTGTTGCAGCAATCTCGACCGCCATCTATTTACATGATATTGGTTTCGATTTTTTTTGAAACGCTGAACTTACGCTTTATAGAATACGTTTTATAATATTATAAAACCGTTTGTACAGCTCACCATCAGATATCTTTTTCTACATGCAGATGATATTTGTAAGTATTTGCAATCAGTTCTGGAAAAGAAAACCCAATTAGAGCGTGCCACCGCACCTCTCACAGACGAAATGCTTGGCACTGTGTAGTATGAAGGCCTGCTCTCGCTCCTTGATCACCAATGACGTCATAAAAAAATCTTTTTTCCTCTGTTACTCGCTAACGACTGAACGTATCGCGATCAAACATACGCCATTTATTTTAGAATTTTCAACTCTACAAATGGAAATAAATTGTAAAAAAAATGCATTTATAAGCATTTCTAGGTATTTTTCTAAAGAAAATAATTCACTCTGCAGAACATTCAGTAAATAGATCTAGCAACGAAGAACGTTTCATGTTTTTTTGTATTTCTATGTATATTTATATATGTATTATAATATTTTTATTCTACAAATGTAGTTAATTCAGAAATTTGCCTCTATCCGTAATTCATATCTTCCAACCGATCTTCATTTGTGATTACGTATAGTATTCCCTGAACATTACATCGTGGCAGTAAACTGCATCGTTGAATTCATTCCTGTTATCTTTCCAAATCTAACCGCAACCAACAAGCGTATCTTTCCAAATAGTAAGACTAAATGTCAATCAGAACTAACACAATTTTCCATAATTTTTTGGAACATCACTTTTGTTCGCGGTAGGCTCACGCTCCATTATTTTGCTAGTATTGCTCATTGCTATGGAAGAAAGTATTCAAAACATTATAGTTATTTTGAATTTTGGGGTCACAAAATGCTTGCAAATGCTTTTTAAAGAGCAAAGTATACTTAAAAGACCCATTGATAATTTGGCTAAATTATAAATAGAAAGTACTACAGGTAGTGCAAATTGAAAGTGAAACTGCTGTGAGAAAACCACAGTTTATATTTTAAAAATCAAGAGGTTTATTGGCAGCCAGTACACCAGCAACACAAATGGGAAAGGGTTTCAGCTTCTGCATCATTTACAAAGGAATATTCAGCCATTCATCTTGAAGCATGTGGTGGAGGGAATCGTTTCCTCCATAAAGGATTTATTATTCTGGCATCAGTAAACGATCTTAGCGGTATTTGTGTTAGTGATGAGAGACATCGATATACAAGCCTGTCATAGATGTTGGCCTTTTGCAAGTATCGACGGACTCTACTAGTACTCGCAAATTCTGTGAAATATGCGTACATTTCAAGTGTGATTGTCGACGCAGTGGTTTTCCGTTTTCATAGTACAATCTTAATCAATGCCTCGACGCCCCTTTCAACCAAGTTCCATCTCACCCTGCAGTTATTTCTCCTGGGTGTGGTTTCTCTTCATTTTCACACGCACATATCTCCATCGATACCATAGTTAGTGATACCTCTCAAACTGATTCAGTTCTGGATACAGATACACTTGCCAGAAGCTCCCCTTTGATCTCTCTTTTGTACTCGCACACGTACCCACTATCCTAAAAAAGGCTTTTAACTTCACTGATGAACTTCTACTAGAATGACTACCAAGGACCCAAACACGTGACGCATAGCCCAAAAGTACGATATTAGAGAACATGTGACTCAAGAAAGCCCCGTAAACGTTATATGCTACTTGCGCAGGAGATTTACTTTCAATGACCATTAGCTGTATGTAATATCCTATTTTTCAAGAAGACGACGACATTTAGTTTCAATGTTCCACAAGAGAATTGTAAGAAATACTTTATTTCCTTCCATAAAGTCAACCTAATATCAATTAGTGTATAATATTGCATTAGGCTACGTATATTCCAGGAAAAGACATGTCGTTTCACAGATTTGAGAATAAACTTTAATTAAATATCGAAATTCCTTTCATTTCTTAAAGAAAGCAATTTTATTCACCTACTGTGCACTTTACTCAATTTATGTAACGTATATATTTCAATACCACGCCTTTCGATAAACAATTTGACGCTAGTCCAGAGACATTAGTACACTCAGCTGAAGATTTCGTCGTAATAATATTCTTGAATTCGTTCCCTTCTGCTATCGAACACCGATACCAGAGGTCTTTATGCTGATTGAAACAGACCTGAAACCCCTCATCTTGTAATTCTGGGGAAGCTGTCCTTGAGTTGTCTTGATATTCTCACAGGGTGAAAGGGAATTCCCTCTACTACATTAAAGTTTTAGAAACAGCTGGGAGTCTCACGAGCTTATACGAGGTGTCGAAAATGGCATTCACATTAGCCGCATGAATGGAATAGTTATTCAATTGCAGTCTTCCTGACTATGGTAATATCGAAAAAATATGGCACTAAACAACGGTAGATATCTAACGAACACTTCTTTCTCATTGTAGCTCATTTCCCTTGTTACTCATGATGCCCAATGTCAAGTCAGTAGCATAATGCAATTAATATTATTTTAGTTTTGTTACGAATCTGCGAATATTGGTGGGACTTTAGGATCCTCTTCAGGACTTAACAAGGCCAGTAATATCCATTGAATCAATTCATTTTGGGATCGTATTCTTAAACCTAACTCTTTAGCATATTTGGCCAGCTCCGAAACTACACTAGAGCACAACATAACAAATACTCTACAACACTAGTACTCGCAAGTGACAATAACGTTACCTGCAGTCTAAGGATATCATGGAAGCCTCTATTACAACTCAAAGTATGACCAATAAGTGCAATGTAGGTTTTTGAAAACCGTTGAAGGTTAGTTACTTTTCAGAGAGGTCTCGGAGAGTGAGAAATATTTTCAAACAAATTGAGTTAATAATAGCGTACATATTTTATCAGTTGTCTATCAGACTAGTTTAAGTTACTATAGTTACTTACTCAGTTTGTAATGAATTAAGAACGAGACAGGGTCCATTTGAGTTCATCATCCATTGAAAGTAGTCACAACAATTAAATTTGATGTCATTCAGTCTACAAGTGGTAAGAATGAAACCACAGTCTTGCACGTTCTGTGTAATATGACAAAGAGTAAAATCGATTAAATATACCATACTATTATTAAACTATAAATGAAACATAATGAGTACTTTACTCGTTTCGTTGACTGTAACATTATGTCTTATTGACACTAACATACTGAAAATATATTAAAATGATTTAAACTTTCTTTGGTTTTGAATATGGCTTGATCCACCATTTACTATTGCGGTAAATGCTTCTTTTCTCTATGCTAGGTTTCCTTTACTGTCAGATCTTGCATTAAAGCTTATAATTGGGAGTTACAATTCTTGCAACCTATATACTTGTTTTTCGTACAAGTCACATTTTATTTTACGTCACGATACATAGCGTGAATCCATAAAATGCTGGTTGTTAATGTTATCGTTAATAATAATAATAATAATAATAATAATAATAATAATAATAATAATAATAATAATAATAATAATAATAATAAAAAACAAAATTGTTCTATAAGAACCTACGCAATAAAATGTACTTACAAGTAATAAATACCGCAACCGGATGTGAACCAGAGCGTTTGATATGATTACATAAGTTATCACTACGCAACAGGTCCCATATTAAACGCTGATGGAGGACACATTTTCTAAGCATCTTGAAATCTAACTAATATTCTTGAAGAGTTATATATAATTTACAAACTGAGGTCTGTCAAGTTGTCTCCTTCATAAGTTGCAGTACAAATTTTACAACCTAAACCTGAACTTAAAGAACTTATAGAAACACTTCCATTATTCCTAACAATTGATGTATAAGAGCCGTCCACCTAGATATTTGTAAAAATTTGAACCCTGGCTAATTGTGGATCTGTAATTCTTATTGTGATAGTCACTCTATGCGGAAATGCTTTGTTTATCCGATGTGCATAATACATAAACCAGGCAGTAACGAAGTGAACCTTTTCGGAATTATATCCCAAAACCACAGGAAATGCAGAAAATGAAAAATGCATGCACATAACCTGATTCCTACGGGAGAGGAATACATGACAACGGAAGCAGTGTAGCCACACCAACACTAAATTATAGGTTTACAAATACAGATTACACCATTTTATGGCATTGAAACAGTTGGCATAAAACGTGCAAGAAAATAAGCAAAACGTATTTCATTATTCTTGCGAAACAAGTGAAATACGTTGTCCACTAAATGAGAAATTACAGGGTATGTACAGAGAAACGAACAAATGTACAACACCAACAAGGCTGAAAAGTAGTATATATATATATGTATATATATATATATATATATATATATATATATATATATATATATATATATATATATATATATATATATATATATATACAGTAGTGAATAAACTTCGTATGCAATTACTAACGGGCTTTTTACATGTGCTATACAGAGAAAGACACATGCTACAGTAGCAGTAGAAAGGCGGAGTAACATGTGATGTATTTGCGGCAAAGTGAACAGCAAGTCTTCATGAGGCGGAGCAATTCCCATGTCTTTTCTGTCCTGTTATCTATAAAACGAAATGCCTTGGGGTTGTAACAGTGCCCAAATTCCTGCCTGCCTTTAAGACCTCAGAAATGTTCCAAAGGATTATTTAAAAGCTTTGCTATGAAAGATAACAAATCTGTGACAAGAAAGTACGTCACAATCGATTCCCAAAGATTAATGATGTTTGTGTCAATCGTAAGTATAGGATGCGAAACTGCGTTGAAGACAAAACAAATTGTATTCAGATTACCACTAATATATATATGTGCAAAATATTTTAAAATAATATACCAATACATGCAACAGAATAGTAGTAGGTAGTATAAAATATAAGTACATAACTCTCTCTTACCACCAACTCGATATATCCCTATGTTGGAAGGTGCCGACATATTCATGTTTAACGACGTGGTACATTAACGAAGTGGTGAGGTAAAGTACCATGCATCAGTAGAAAACCTTCTCAAACATTCATTTTTCCACTCTTTTTGTTAGCAGTCATGTGCATACCGCGCACTGTTAACTGAGTTAAAAAACATTTCCAAAAGCATTAACTGTATCGCCGCAGATAGCCGCATTTCTGACAGCGATATGCGATCATATCCTCTAGCACAGGTGAGAACACTGGCGAGAAACCACAAATTTTAGTTTCATGATAATTCTCCACAATGCAGTTTATCTTTGGTAACAGAACAGAATAATTTATGCCCCTAATAATCTTCAAGCCTCCGGTCACCAGATTATATTCGTAAAAGGATACCTTAGGTGGTTGGATATATTTTGGGTGGTATGTCTTTTCTACGTATATACTTCCTATGTAACGGGATAAGCATATCACCTACGCTTAATCATCAGAACGCTGGTCAACAGAAGTTTCATATGTTTGTTTAGTTCATGACTTGAGTAAAAACAGTAAATCCCCTTTTCCATCAGGCATAACACATTTTTACGAGCCGTTTTACATATTCTCGAGCCAGATTGTCTGATAGACCCCACCAATGACAAGATTGAAGGAGATGTGTAGGGAATACATTTCTACTACTCCATAGGCGATCATGCCTTTATTCTATTGAAAACATACGGTGTATGTCTGCAAATCCCTAGTCCAAAAGATATGGCCAGCATGTGTAATTTAAATCATGGCCTGAAATAATGCTATAATATGTTTCTGACCCTGTTCGGAAAAAATCTACTTTATATCATTTAGTTATCAAACTTCGTTTGGTCAATGTTACATATGCTGCAGGGATTGTATGGGTTGTCATGCACGATAGTTGGCATCCTTGACAAACATGTCCAGCTTAGCAAACAATTCAGTATCACTTTGAATGTACACAACTAAACGAATAGTTTTGCTGTTCTTGAACAGGTCATATGGTTTCGCTTAAATTCGACATTGCCTCGTGTAAGTAAGGACTATTTCCAGTAATTCATTGTAGATTTTTTGCCATGACATACGAGCAAGGGGTGTTTCAGAGAACTTTAATGCCTTATAAAGAAACCTGTAATGCTATTAGAAATGTCTCGTTGTTTTCAATATAGCTTTATAGATTGCTTTCTCTTCTAACAAACTCATATAAGCATGACGTTTCTGTTTTTCGCGACAACGGCGTCCGTTATTACTGTAGGCTTTGTCTTCTGTGGACAGAACATTTCGTACTTACTTCTCGAAGTGCCTCTGTGACCTGTTGATGAAGCAGGCACATCGATCATTTGATTATTCATTACGTCGCCCGAATGATCAACTCCTTTGTCGACTTCCACAAGTATATCTAACATATCACATATTGTTAACATCACATCGACATTATATTTGTATTTGCTTTCTGTCTGGGCAAGTAATGTATTGGTTACTCATTTGTCTTGCAATCCATGCTCGTATATTTTTCCGTCACTGCCAACTTTTAGATGTGGAAAACAATGCTGGGATTAATGGATTGCATTTTACACATACCACGGCTGTAACACATTTTACGGCATATATTTTACATAAGTGTAAACTGCCTAGTGTCCTTCTTACACACTACGTCCTCTCAGAATAGCATCTTTACTCGTGCAGGCCAACACCTACGTCTATCTGATTTTCACGTGACATCTCATCTTTACTTCCGACTATATGGAGCTTTAGCAGACTGTATGCACTGTTTTGCAGACTGAACCCTCATGTTTCTTTCGGGAACGACTACCACCTGTTTCTTCGAACCTAGCACGTACGTTACCCTACTTGTAATCGATGTTGGTACGTCAGTAACTTGCTAGTTATGTCGACACTATTTGGAAGAAGTGACAATAATATAGTGATATATTACTGTGGGTTTAACATTGGGCATTTACAAATTACTTGTCGGATCATCTTCCTCCTTCGATTCATACTACTATTATGTGTACTTACACTACTACTACTAGTAGTAGTACTACTACTACTACAACGAATACCAATAATAATAATAATACTTGAATAAGAAGAAGGAAAATAATGATAGTAATCATAATAATCATACTAATAAGAGTATTGTTCAGTGAGGATACCCAACAACAATGTATACAATATTAATCAATTGAGCACTCTGTACTCATACATACACATACTTCTCTCTGCATGTCTATCTATCTATCAATCGCTATAAGTGTTTTCCGAATCCGGAATAACGGCCGGACATTTATGGATTTCGTACCTAAATATTGAGTGGAATCTGCTCAATAAGCATCTAATATGTCGTGGATAAGCGCTATACTGACCATAGTTACTCAAAGGAAACTTATTGCAGGTCATTAAGCTTTTCGAATCGATACTGATGTAGTTCCTTAGCTTAGATTTGTTGCTGTAGTTTCAGCCCTACTACACACTTGTTCCTTCAGTAGTCTTGTTGGTATTGTATATTTGTAATTTTCTCTGTACTAACCCTATAATTTCTCAACATTACAGGATATCTCCCTAATTAGGCAATAATAATAACCCACATCTTGCTTATTTTCTTGCACGTTCTATGTCAATGGTTTTAATGTCATAAAAAGGCACACGTCGTATTTGTAAACCTATAAGTTTGTGTTGGGGTGGCTACATTGCTTGTGTGACACTTTGTTGTGTTATTGGTCACATATCCACCTTCCGGAGGCATCAGTTTACCTGCATCACCTTCCGGAGGTATCAGTGTACCAGGACATTTTTCTGCATTTCTGGCATTTTGGTGATATAGCTCGGAAGAGACTCACCTGGTCACTGCCTATATATATTATACGTAGCACGTAAACGAGGTATTTCCGCACTGGGAACCATTACCAGGAGGATTGATGATTGGTGGCCCACAATTAGTCAAAATACCACTTTCCATAAATAGGTAACTGTCACGGTACGCATATATCCCTTGTAGGTCAAAGACAAAAAATAATTTGCTCAAATA